>NC_092740.1:156858675-157164224 GCF_047496795.1 Chiloscyllium punctatum
ACACCAGCATGCTATTGGAAATGCAGGTTCTTGTTTGTTTTTCCCCTCACTCTAGTCATAGTTTGTAATTATACTGATGCTGGTAATTGTTGATGCAGGCAATACTGTTCTATTGGAGACAGAGAATTTAAGAATGTGCTACATGTGGGGACAAAAGCTGGAAGATGATAATCTGTATTTGCATCATCCAAACCCCACTGCCTATCCAATAACAGAATCATTAATGCTACTGTTCAGGGTATGAGAGAGAAATGAAAAGTATTAAGTTACTCAGAGGGAAGCAAATATTTGCTCCATTTTTATGTCTGCCTCAGTATTGTCTAGCATGTAGTTTTGTATTGTGAATTCTTGCATTCTCTAGATCTTGTTAATGATATTAAAGTATTGTCAAAAAAGGGACTTTTTAAATTAGAGTAAACTAATTTTAACTTACTAGGGTAAAGGGCAGTGTTTAAAAACTGGCCATCCTATTTGCAGTTGATTTAGACACCAGAGTCTAATCACTTTTGATGTATTAAATATTAATGTCCAGGAAAAGTCAGCTTGTTTACATCTCATAACCACATGACAGTCATTAGATCTGTTGAGAATATAAGACAGCAAAGAGCAGGAGAGGGCCATTTGGTTAATTGTTGTGCACCATCATTCAGGAACATTTTATGGTTGATCATCCACTTCAACTCCATTTTTCCACACTCTCCATATATCCTTGGTCCCCTTAGTATTCAACTCATCAATGTGTTACCTGCATTCCTTTGTGCAGAATCCTAATGGTCCAAACCTCTTCCCAATATGCGCTCATTGTAGCATCCTGTTCCCTAAGAGATGTGGAATTCTGAGGTTTATAAAGATTATTTTGAGATTTTTTTTTTCTCAAATTTAAAAATAAAATGAAGGGAGTCATATGTCATGTTCTGAAGTCTCTCTACCTGACAGCAAGCCTGGGTGATTTGATTGTTGGAGATTAGAGGTCAGATTGTTGTACTGGGAAAGAAGTTCCAAGGTGCTTATACTTTAAAGATGACAGAGGCCTTTGTACTGAGAGCATCACAACTTTCTCTGGTCATGGAGGTAAATTGACAGTATAAAGTACGTAAGTGTTTCTATCTGGTTACATGGCCCATCTAGTTTATGTTGCCATGGAGATGTGTATTAAGAGGTGAAGGGTTCTATATATCCCCACAAACACTCAGACTACGTTACTTTGTCAGGACCTGGGAGAGGGAGTACAGCTACCAGGAGGGGGGCTGTGGAGATGGTGAGAGGGAAAGATTTTAATAAGGATCTGAGGGGCATCGTTTTCACACAGTGGGTGATGTATGGAATGAGTTGCCAGAGGAAGTAGAGGAGATTGGTACCCAGGAGGAGAAAGTGAGGACTGCAGATGCTGAGTACCAGAGTTGAAAAATGTGGTGTTGGAAAAACACAGCAGGCCAGGCAGCATCCGAGGAGCAGGGGAATTGATGTTTCGGGCATAAGCCCTTCCTCAGGAATGAGAGGAAGGGCTTATGCCTGAAATGTCAATTCTCCTGCTTCTTGGAGGTTGGTACCCATCCAAGTACCTTTTAAACGTTGTATTTGTATGTGAGTAGGAAGGGTTTAGAGGGATATGGGACTAGATTAATTTAGGAAATCTGATTGGCATGGACAAGTTGGACTGAATGGTCTGTTTCCATGCTGTACAGCTCTGACTGTATGCTGTAGTTCACCGAGCAGGAATGGGGATGAAAGCTTGTATTTTAAGACTGAATTTATGTCCATTCAAGGTGGTAAGGTTCACCTTATTTCTGCTGAAAGCAGATTCTCAGCTGGGAGAGGTGGTGCAGGCTGTTTCTGTGAGAGACTGTTCAAAAGATTGAAAGTTCCCAGGGTGAGAAAGGAGCAGAAGAAGAGCTGCTTCAAAAAAAACACTACCTTGGATTAGCTGTGGGGTAAAATAAATATACTAAAAGAGCAGCAGGAACATTTATTTCTTCTTTGCTCACAAATTGTACTTTCAACAAAGTATTTAGGCAATGGTGTTAGTCTTTTGTGACAGCAAAATTCTTAAACCTGAAAATTTTCTTGTTATATTTCTGGCTGTAAACTGGATATTTTATTTTGTTTCTGGTTAGCTAAACCTAGTGAGTGAATGACAATTAAAATGGATTTGTGAGGCTAGGTAAGAGATGGAGCTTCCCAAAATAAGTTTTTGTTTGTTATCTGTGATTCCTAGTCATGAACAAATACAGCTAATTGCAGATGTGACCAGCCCATATGGAGTGTGGGAATTTAGCACTGTTTTTTGGTAGCTACCAGCATCTGATTTGTCAGTCAGATAACAGATTTTCTCAGGCATTTCTGAAAGAAATGTCATGTTAATAAGTGACTGTAGGCAAAGGTACAAATGAAATTCCAAATGACCAGCCTGCATTTCTTCTTGGGCTTCTTAACCCTTTCTGCATTTGATACTGTTTTACTTGACCATCCTCTTCCACTGTCAATTAATTATGTACCTTTGGAACTGTCAGTGGTGTTGAGGTCTATCAGAGCCCTTAAAATGTCTGGCATTTGTTTCCCTTAGTCATTGAACATGTCTATCCACATGAGTGGGTCTATTCAAATAAAACATGATATTCATCTTTTTTCTGCTCGCTCACTGACTTGCTTTTCACTCACTTAATTGAAGGTGTGACTTAGTGTGCGATATATGCATACTAATGATTTCACAAATACTTGTGTTCAGTTAAGCATCCAATCTTTTTTGAGATGGTTCATGTCTTTTCTGCTTCTGTGTACAGAAGAGCTATGCACTTCTCAGGAGAAATCTGCTCAACCCAAGGACATTGTAGTGAATCTGGAACATTCTGATGCGGATTCCTCGAAGCCATCTTCGAAATCAGTGAGTGAAACCAACAGCCCAGCTGCGTCACAAGACCAAAAAGGTAAGAATTCACAATTTTGATATGGGGTGAAAATAGTAAAATGTATTTTTAAAGTCTCAATAATTTACTCTTTTTAACAGTAAAATGACCTTTTTCTCCTTTTTTTATAGTTGGTCATGTACTGGTTTCAATGCCTCGATCAATGAGAGTGCAAAGGAAAATTTGATCTCAGATCTAGAGCAGTTTTGGGTTTTTTTTTTGAGAGCGAGGGAGCAATTCCACAACTTGTTTGTGCGGGACTGATGCAGAATAACATTTTGAGTCTGTTTTACAGGATTGAGAAAAGCATTGTTTAGGTTATTCCTTAAGAGAAGTTAAAAGTATCAACTCTTCTAGTTATTTTCAAATAATGACTAACCTGCTGTACATTTCCAATGTTTGCACCTGTTCCTACATCTGTAGCTGGTTAAAGATTCTGCTTTCTTAAGTAGTGAGTGGCCCATTACTTGAACAGACATTATTATGTACAGAATTTTTAATGCCTTTACTGTATATGTAATGTTCATAATTCAGTGTGAATTATGTTGTTACTAACTAAAATGCAAACAATCAATGTTAGTCCATGCATTCTGATGTAGGCTAAAAATAAAACAAGACAGCAGATGCTTGGAAATCGGAAACAAAAATAAAATGCTGGAGGAACTCAGCAGGTCTGGCAACATCTATGGAGAGAAAGCAGACACCTTTTGAAGAAGGGTCACTGGACTCCATGTTAACTCTGCTTTCTCACCACAGAAACTGCCAGACCTGCCGAATTTGCCCAACAATTTGTCTTTGCTTAAAATGTTAATTAGGTCAATTGATTTGTCCACACTGCTGTAATTTGAAGGCTAAATGTACATTGGTTTGCTATTTTTTTGAAAAAGTTTTCCAAGGAAAATCCAAAAATGTGGGAGACTAGAAGAGAAGGTTCTGTTGCCTTTGTATGGTGCAGGCCAGGAATCAAGAATTTGTCCAGATTGGAGGAGTGGGTTTTAGGAGCTAACTGACTCCATAGTTGCAGAAGGACTTGAATTGTACTCCAGTTGCTCCCCCCATTTGCTGGAAAAGCCCAGCAGGTCAGGCAGCATCTGAAGAGCAGGAGAATCGACATTTCAGGCCAGAGCCCTTCATCAGGAATCAGTTGAGAGCTGTTGATTATGTACAACAAAATTCCACTTTTCAATCAATTGTACCATTTAAGAAAATAAATTGGACTTTCTTAGTATGGGGCAAATTATGGTAATGTGCATTGTTGAATTTATCAAAATCCCACTCTGACAAAACTTACACAGCCTACATTTTTGGTGTGACAGTGCTGTATAACCACTGTGTAGGGGTTTCTGTTCTTGCAACATACAGATAGTTTTCACATTTGCTGCAACAGTTTTGTGAATTTTGTTCTAGTAGTGAAACCAACATAGCTGGATTTGTGGTTTTGTAAGAATGGCTTGATTTGTGGGTACAATGAAATATCCATTTCTGCATGACCAGATAGAGCGAATACTTTGTATGAGCAGCAACTTAAATACTTGAATAACCTTTGACAATCTTGTCTAAACCACTGGCTAGTTTTAACTTTTTATTGACCGCGAAATGCATTCCCACTTGGTGGGGGGGGAAGCATAAAGAAGCACCAATGTCTATTCATTGTTACCCATTTTCTACCTGTAATAGAAATTAAAATCGCTACCAGAGTTGTTAGATTCCACAAAACCTAGCTAATTAGAGAGACATTAACAAATTTCATAAGTGAACAGTGACTCCATGGGAACAGGGAGAAGGTCTGAAGTCCTATGCTGTGTGTGATATCATTGGAGTAAAAATGTTTGTGATCTCTTCACCCATAACCTGAGATTTTACCAATAATCTTCATTCACAGTTCTTGGGGCTAAATGGATTAAAGGGTATTGGGGGGAGAGTAGGACTAGGGTACTGAGTAGGGTACTCGGCCAGGATTTTACTGAATGGTGGAACAGGCATGAGGGGCTAAATGGCCCACTCCTCCTCTTTCTATGTTTTGAACATTGTTTAATTGATTAAGTAATAAAATTATGCTATGAAATATAATCAATTGCACAGAATTAAATGAAGTGGGAGCAAGCAGCTTCAACCCAAATATGACAAATGAATTTTATCCCATTATATGGTTTGATTTGATTTATTATTGTCACATGTACCAAGATACAGTAAAAAATAATGTATTGTGTACTAACCAGAGAGTTATACAGCGTTGAAACTAACCCTTCAGGCCAACTTGTCCACGCACCTCAATGTGACCGAGTCCCATTTGCCAGCATTTGGCCCTTATCCCTCTAAAATCTTTCTATTCATGTGCCCATCCAGATGCCTTTTTAAAATGTTATAATTGTATCAGCCTCCACTTCCTCTGGTGCCTCGTTCCATACACACTTCACCCTCTACATTAAAAATTACCCCCGGGTCCTTTTTTAAATCTTACCCCCTCACCTTAAACCTATGTTCTCTAGTTTTGGATTCCTCTTTCCATGCCCCTCATGACTTATAAAAAGGTCACCCCTCAGTCTCCGACACTACAGGGAGAAAAGCCCCAGCCTATTCGGCCTCCCCCTATAGCTCAAATGTTCCAGTCCTGACAACATCCTTGTAAATCGTTTCTGCCCCCTCAAGTTTAACAACATCCTCCCTATAGAAGGGCAACCAGAATTGTATGTAATATTCCAAAAATGATCTCTCCAATATCCTGTATAACCGCAACATGACATCCCAACTCAAGAACGAGGGTAGGTCCGATCAAGGACAGTAGTGGGAGACTGTGTATTGAGTCGGAAGAGATAGGAGAGGTCTTGAACAAGTACTTTTCTTCAGTATTTACAAATGAGAGGGACCGTATTGTTGAAGAGGAGAGTATGAAACGGACTGGTAAGTTAGAGGAGATACTTGTTAGGAAGGAAGATGTGTTGGGCATTTTGAAAAACTTGAGGATAGACAAGTCCCCCGGGCTTGACGGGATATATCCTAGGATTATGTGGGAAGCAAGAGAGGAAATTGCAGAGCCGTTGCCAATGATCTTTTCGTCTTCACTGGCAACGGGGGTGGTACCAGGGGACTGGAGAGTGGCGAATGTTGTGCCCCTGTTCAAAAAAGGGAATAGGGATAACCCTGGGAATTACAGGCCAGTTAGTCTTATTTCAGTGGTAGGCAAAGTAATGGAAAGGGTACTGAGGGATAGGATTTGAGTATCTGGAAAGACACTGCTTGATTAGGGACAGCCAGCACGGATTTGTGAGGGGTAGGTCTTGCCTTACAAGTCTTATTTAATTCTTTTGAGGAGGTGACCAAGCATGTGGATGAGGGTAGAGCAGTGGATGTAGTGTACATGGATTTTAGTAAGGCATTTGATAAGGTTCCCCATGGTAGGCTTATGCAGAAAGTCAGGAGGCATGGGATAGTGGGAAATTTGACCAGTTGGATAGAGAACTGGCTAACCGGTCGAAGTCAGAGAGTGGTGGTAGATGGTAAATATTCAGCCTGGAGCCCAGTTACAAGTGGAGTTCCGCAGGGATCAGTTCTGAGTCCTCTGTCATTTGTAATTTTTATTAATGACTTGGAAGAGGGAGTCGAAGGGTGGGTCAGTAAATTTGCAGACGATATGAAGATTGGTGGAGTTCTGGATAGTGAGGAGGGCTGTTGTCGGCTGCAAAGGGACTTAGATATGATGCAGAGCTGGGCTGAGGAGTGGCAGATGGAGTTCAACCCTGCCAAGTGTGAGGTTGTCCATTTTGGAAGGACAAATAAGAATGTGGAATACAGAGTTAACAGTAGGGTTCTTAGTAAGGTGGAGGAGCAGAGGGATCTTGGGGTCTATGTTCATAGCTCTTTGAAAGTTGCCACTCAGGTGGATAGAGCTTGTAAGGAGGCCTATGGTGTATTAGCGTTCATTAGCAGAGGATTGAATTCAAGAGTCGTAAGGTGATGTTGCAGCTGTACAGGACCTTGGTAAGGCCACATGTGGAGTACTGTGTGCAGTTCTGGTCGCCTCACTTTAGGAAAGATGTGGAAGCTTTGGAGAGGGTGCAGAGGAGATTTACCAGGATGTTGCCTGGAATGGAGAATAGGTCGTACGAGGATAGGTTGAGAGTGCTAGGCCTTTTCTCATTGGAACAGCGAAGGATGAGGGGTGACTTGATAGAGGTTTGAGATGATCGGGGAATAGATAGAGTAGACAGTCAGAAACTTTTTCCCCAGGTACAACAGTGTGTTACAAGGGGACATAAATTTAAGGTGAAGGGTGGAAGGTATAGGGGGGGATGTCAGGGGTAGGTTCTTTACCCAGAGAGTGGTGGGGGCATGGAATGCGCTGCCTGTGGGAGTGGCAGAGTCAGAATCATTGGCGACCTTTAAGTGGTAATTGGATAGGTACATGGATGGGTGCTTAAGCTAGGACAAATGTTCGGCACAACATCGTGGGCTGAAGGGCCTGTTCTGTGCTGTATTGTTCCATGTTCTATATCCTAACTGCGTTCTGACCAATGAAGGCAAGTGTGCTAAATGCAGCCTTCACCACCCTGTCTACCCCAACTCCGCTTTCAAGGAACTATGCAGCTGCACCACTAGATCCCTCTGTTTGGCAACACTCCATGGTCCTACCTTTTAACTGTATAAGGCCTGTCCTGATTTGTCTTCTAACGGTACATGTCACAGCCACAAGGTGGTAGTCACTAACACATGTCTGATGTTATCGTTCAATAGAATTAGCTTCATAGCCACAGTGAGAAGTTTACAGTTGCTGCATAACTACACCATCTTTAGTGCAAAAATACTTTGATACAGATACTAAAGATCAAATTCTTAGGAACCAAAAAAATTATAAAACTAAAATGAATAGTCCAGCATTATAGGTAACAGGAATGTATTAGAAAACTAGTGAAGTTAAAAAGCCCAGACTGAGTCTTTCTGACCCAGTCCACGCCAGTACTGAGGATCAAGGAAGACCTCCACCCCCTCGCTGCTGCCTGTGTCAGACCACCCCCCCCCCCCCCCCCCCCAGTGTAGGAGTCTCCCCACTCTCGGCACCATTGCGTCACCGCTGGGCCCACTTTGCTGGTGCTGCTGAACCCACACTCTCCCCAGAGCCAGGAGTCCCTGTCTCCATGGCCAGGTCAGACCACCACTGGGCCACGAGGCCTGCTTTAGCTGCAGATATCGCCTTGCAGGTGTCAGCCGCCATTTTGAAGAGTCCGCTGCCAACTCCCCCAACCACCCCCCCTCCCCCTGGAGGACCTTTGCTGCTGCTGTCACCAGTCCCTGATCGCCAGAAGAATGGCGTCTCTGTCACAGGCCTCTGATCACCGGGAGAATGGTCTCTCTCTCTCGCTGGCCTCTGATCGCCGGGAGAATGGTCTCTCTGTCACCGGTCTCTGATCGCCGGGAGAATGGTCTCTCTCTCGCCGGCCTCTGATCGCCGGTTGAGGCTACATCCTTCACTCTGCATGCGGCCCAGTCTGACTGCCACACCCGGTGATGTCAACTAATTCAACACAGAAAAAACAAGAGGAAATTGTGAAAGAAAAGAGCAGAAGCAAAAGTGAAACAAAGACAGAAAGAAGATGTGTATTGGCTGGTGGGGGGTGGGGCGTGGGGAAGAGAGAGAGCAGGAAAGAGCCTGTTACTCTGTCACCATTTTACACTGGGTTGATGGTGGTCTTATAGCAGGTGGAGACCTCCCATGGGAGTAAGGAGAGGTTAAAAATGTCTGAGAATGCTCCCACCAGCTGGTGCGTGCAGGATCTGAGTGTTTGACCAGGGACTCCATTCAATGGGTTCACCCTCTAAGGCTGATCTGCCCCCTGCGGCAGTGACTGTGGGTACAGGGGCACACGAGGCTGTTGGGGTAGGTGACATCATTTCACTGACTTCCTGTTCCATACAAACACAGAATGGATTGAGCTCATCGGGGAGGGATGTATTGTTGTCAGTGATTTCTACTCAACTTCACTTGTGGTCAATTATATTATGTAGGCCTTGCCAGAGTCGATCTGTATTCGTGCGGTTGGCCTGGGAGTCATTATTCCCAGCTACCTCTTTCCTTCCCCCCCACCCCACCCCCAGTCATCCCCAAGCCCCCCCAATCCCTCCCATTTATCTCTCAGCCCCCTTTGGCCACCACCTGCTCCACATTCCTGATGAAGGGCTTATGTTCGAAACATCAATTCTTCTGCTCCTCAGATGCTGCCTGACCTGCTGTGCTTTTCCAGTGCCCCACACGTTTTGATTGAGACTCTGGTTTAGTCTGGTATTGTCTCATGGTCTCCCTGATGGCTTTGTGAAGGTCGTACCTTGAGTTTCTATATAGGTCAGGGTCAAATAACCTCAACACCTCCGATTTGGGCATCATTAGGGAGGGGATGTCCCAGTTCATCTATGGTTTCTCCATGGTGGGGAACAACTCGGATTGATTTCTTGATGCCCAGTCCTTTCCAGACTTACTGATGAAGTCTGTGACGGTAGTGGCATCGAGACTGGCAGCTGAGTTCTTGAAAATGGACCAATCCACTGACTGCAAGCACTCACCATCGGAGCTAATCTGTCTGACCAACACTCTGACTCTCTGTCCCAGATCCTCACGCTTCAGTTTCTGCTGTAATTTGAGAGAAGGAACACCGCTTTGTGGTTTGATTTTTCTAAAATGCAGGTGGGGAATGGAGCGGTAGATATCTTTGGGTGTGGAGCAGTAGTCCAGGGCGTTGGTCCTCTGGGGGGACAGGAACCCTATTGGTGGCAGACCATACTCCAGTTTGCCTGGTTGAAGTCACAGGTACGATGGATAGGATATAGAGGTATTTTGTCTCGAGGCTTTTTGTTAATGTTTATTGAAGCATGAAACACATGCACCAGTTCAAACAAAAAGTTGTTGTATATAAATTGTCATTGCAAAGTGTCTTGGGAACATGACCGACGGAATTTAATTTTTTACTTTTTTTTTGAGTACTGGTTTGCTCAATAATGTGATTTGCGAGGCTCAGCTATCACCAGTTTGGGTTCAGTTTAACGTTAAATTGCATCTGGTTGGTGTTTCATATCTTCGACACCTTTGGTCACTTTAATACTGACCAAATGATTTAACCGTGCATGGATCAAACCACCTGTATTCCTGAAGAATAAATTACATGCAGAACTTGGACAATTTGGATTGATGAAAAGTTTCATTGTGAAACTGAGAAGTGAATATTCTGTTGCTGAACATTTGTTATTTTGCCCACTGGAACCTTGTACAGAAACAAACCGATCATTACAGGTGCAATGTTAATATTTACTATGAAATACTGAACTGAAACTTTATATTTGCATCTATCAAGCTGTATTCTATTCCAGGTGTGGGGGAGCTGGTTATACGTACTCCCTCCTGTTAAGCTTCCCTGAAGTTTGTTAGTAATTACATTTACTTTGCGTTCTTGTCATTATTAGACGTTATAATGTGAATGCATCACTTAAAAACTTAATACATTTATAGAAATGCCACAATTTCTTGAACAGCATTTTCCTCAGGTGAAGCTCCAATTCATAATGTTTGTTTCTTATTGGTTACTGTTAGCTACGAATGGCAGGACTGACTAATAACAAGAGCTTCAATCAGTTAGGATTGTATTCACTGGAGTTTGGAAGAATGTAGAGGGATCTCCTAGGAACCTATAAAATATTAACTGAACTAAACTAGGTAAATGCAGAGGAGTTGCCTTCTGGACCGGAGTGTCCAGAACTATGGGTCGCATTGTAAGGGTCAGGTCTTTAAGGTTGTGCAATGAGGAGAAATATCCTCACCTGGAGTGGGGTAAGCCAATGGAATTCCCTGCCACAATGCAGTTGAAGCCACAGTATTGTATGTTTTCAGAAAGGAATATGATATAGTTAGTGTCATAGAAATGTACAGCATAGAAACAGACCCTTCAGTCCAACCCGCCCATGCCAACCAGATATCCAAAATTAATCTAGTTCCATTTGCCAGCATTTGGCCAATATCACTCTCAAACCCTCCCTATACATATACCCATCCGGATGTCTTTTCCTTGGGGCTACAGGGAGAAATGTGGGACAAGGTAATGAGTTGGATGATCAGTCATGATCGTGTTGGAACTTGCAGGAGGTGTGAAGAGATGAATGGTCTCCTGCTGCCCTTAATTTTCTTTCTTGGGTCTTTAGCTCAATACATATTTTAGATGTTGCTCATTCTAAAATTTTCAGTAGATCTTGTTACATAATCAGTTATGTTTAATTTGTATTAATGTTATATACTGTGATGAAACCATTATTTATGTTCATTTTGTACTAAATAACACAGTACTCTGTTTTCTGAATATTACAAGTTCCAGGGTTGTTAACATTCATGTTCTAAAATGTTAATTTCATTCAATACTGCCTTGAAACAAAGACCAAGCTGGTTGTTCCATGACAGTCACTCAGAACAGTTCAAGGGTTACTGAACAGCCAACTCTAGGCAGTTGGATGGAGGCAGCCAGACAAAAAGGTTATGACCTGGTTTTTCAAGTACTTTGGAGCAGGGAGAAAAGAGTTCATAGCAAGAAAGTGCTGCTATAACAAAATGAGTCTTTAGGACCCTGGAGAAGTCTGGGCAGTTGGCAGGTGTAGCTGGAAAAGCCCTAAGAACTGTTGAGTCTCAAGAGAAGTGTCATTAGTAAGTTAGTCTGACTGAGAATGAGGGTGAGGGAATCCCACAGGCCATGCTTGTTTTGCGCTGTTGAATAAAAAAAAAACCTCTGAAGTATAGAGAGGCAGTATCGGTTGGTGAAGACAGCTGTCTGCAGACCAGCAGAAATTGTGCTGTGGGTAGTGTCAGAGTGCATTCTCCGAAATCTCGGACACTCCTGATTTATAGTGGCTCGGTTGGTAGCACTGCTGCCTCAGAGCATCAGGTACGTGGGTACCATTCTAGCCATGGGTGACTGTGTCAGCACTGAGTTTGAACACTTTCCCATGTATGCGTGGGTTTTTTCCAGGTGTTCCGGTTTCCCCTCAGTCCAATGCTGTGCAGGTTAGGTGATTGGCCATGCTAAATTGCCCCCAGTGTCTAGGGATGTGCAAGCTGGGTGGGTTAGCGTGGGATATGTGGAGTTTGGGGATAAAGTGGAGATGCTGGGTATGGATGGGATGCTTTTTTGGAGGGTCGGAGCAGATCCACACTTAGGCAATCTATGATTCGATGATTGGGAGAGGGCATTGCCAGGATGTGGGGTGGTGAAGTACTCTATCATGGAACACCTTTTGCAGGAATGCAGGATCTAGGCCTTTTTAAATTAAATTTGATGACTCACTTGTCACTAATATTTGGAGAGTTGTTCAGGAATTGTGCAATATCTCTCGATAGCATTTGGTGTTTGCCGTGTTCTGTGGAGTGTTTGCTTACGCTGTATCTGATACCCATATTTATCTCTGTTCTAATTGGGTTTTAAAATATAACTTGTGCTTGTGTATGGAGTAAATTGTTTATATGTTCTAGCCTTGATCATAAAAATATTGTATATTCAAAACAATTAAGTTTTGCAGCTTTATTCTAAGTGCTTGGGATCATCAACTTCAGTCCACCTTTTAAGAAAAATAGGTTACTGATCCCTACCTAGAATGTAGTGGTCAGTCTGGGATCATAAGAACAAATTGATGTTTTAATATTTTGAATGTTTGTTCTTATTTAAATCTCAACCAACAGCTGAAAATCAATTTGTATTTCTTGCCTAATGTACCTTCAGGAATTTGCTGATCAAAACATTAGGGAAAATTAACCAATTTGTAGCCAAACTTACTTTTAGTAGATAAAATAGGCCTGTGATATTTGCATTTAATGAATCTGTCAGAACCCCATTTTTACAATTAAATAGTATGGTGCTAAAATGTGTTTTTAAATGCTTGATAATCATATTAAATGTTAATGATGAGAAGCCGTAAATTACTTTTTCAGAAAATAATTGGGATTTATTATATGGTGAAGCAAGAGGGTAAAGCTTCCAAACCCTCGCGTGAACGGTGGTTCCTCAGGCTAAGGACGCATCAGGAAAACAATGGGTGCTGTTCCAAGGCCCAACTTTTTAAGGTCTACTTATGACATGAGTAGTTTAACGCAATCTAACCTGAGGATCTTAAAGCTGGTGGTTACTTAGAAAACTGTCAGCTCTCCAAAAGTCTTGTAAATGTGACTATCTGTACTGCCCGATATTGCAGGAAATTTGCTCTTAACACTAGGTTATTTGCAGCTTTTTACAATGTGTTAGCTGCAATTAGACTGGCATTGCAAACTTCCAAAACCTACCCTTATAGATGGCAACAGGCTCCCCATTTTTCCAGAGTAGTTCAATAACTGGGGAGTTTTTTTTTGCATTCTGTCAGACACTAATTACCTAGAATGACACAAATTACACCTTTATAGAAATCTAATGTTTCCATCTGTACATAATTTTATAAAAATTAATTTTAAACTAACTTTTATGTTAAATTTGTGTTCAAGGCTCTGGGACATTTCCTCTAAGCGCGATGACTCCATGTGCATTAAGAATAAAGTGGCTGTTTTACCAGAGTGTTGGTCCCTGTTTGTACTGACTTGAATGAAGCAGGAGGAGAAACTAATCTGCTTGTGTTGAAATGCAGAGTAGAAACTGAAGCAAATACTGTTTTTTTTACCTTGTTCTGGTATACATGTTTTCAGGTCACTTGAACACACACGAGTGAAGAGTGGAAAGAGAAATGGAGAGAATAGATTAAGAATATGGATAAAAGCTTTTTTTGTTTGGCTTTGCACATATAGCATGTCCAAGTTTTTTGGCATTTTTGCCTGCACACCAGCTTTCATTTCCCTCAATTGCCCCAACACCTGTCATAGTCTCCCTCCTCCCTCTCTCCTACAATCCCTTTTTTTTTGTTTTTGCAAATTAATACCACTATGGGTGCATAACCGAATTACTGGCTATAATAAACACAAATTTGGAGGTGGTGAGGAAGCCTTTTTAATTAAAAAGCTATTAAAGGATCGCTATCACTAAATGGCTTGTACTTCAATAATTATTCTTAACAAAGAAAGATGTAAACTCCCATAAACTAATTAGACTTTCTGAATAAAATGCACTTTCGGGAGATGTGGATTGGTGTTTGGACTGAGATAACAAAGTAATTCAGCACAATTCAGTTTTAAATCCATTACCTTGGACTCGCTTTTTTCCCTTTTATCCTTTTTAAGTACTAAATTAATGTTCACAATGTAATTCACCATTAACTAATTCTAAAGTAACCAGTTAATGTTTACATTTTTGTTTACATCTAGTGATGCATATGAAATTAACTTACTGTATTGGTTGTTTTGAACATAATGCAGATGAAGAAGATGATGGCAAGGCGTCCACACAGCCTCTCTTGAAAAAAGGCAGGCATTCCATTGTTTTGTTTTCATTTTTTTTTCCTTTGTAATTATTACTAGTTGCTCTAGTAATCAGATCTTTCACTTTTGTCCTTCCTTTGTTCCACTGTATAATTTGAGTTTTCTTTTGTTATGAATACCTTTTATTGTACCTTTTGTTTTGTTTGGACTAATCCCTGCTTGTTCGTTCCCCTCCTGTGCTGATTCTTTTTTAACATTTGTGCAGTTCCCACTTGAACACTATTCTTTAGTTGCATATTTCTAAATGGCTCCAATGACTGCCAGCTCACAACAATCCAAAAGCTCAATACAAGTTCTATGATAGCTGACTAAAGTTTTAAAACAAAAAGTCAAAAAGGAAGATTTGAGTACTGGAAATAAAAACAGAAATTATTACAAGTATAAAGCAGCTCAACTACCTAAAACATAAGCATATTGTTTTCAGATGCAGTCCTTTTATCTGAAATGACAAAGGACTGTACTCTAATGGAAACCTATTTTTCCCCAAAGGCAGGCAAACGTTAATGTACACTTGCATTTGTTGCTACCTTTTGGCTTTGCTTACAATAACTTTAAATTGAACAAGAATCTAAAGATGCCTTGTGTGTTTCTCAATCAGTTCTGTTCACTGTTGTAATTTGCTATATAACACTGGAAGTTATTCCAGGCTATATAGCAAAATGTTTCTTCCTCATTCTTCCTCGTCCTTCTAGAGGTGGTGGGAGAGTTTATTGTTTGTCTACCAAAACCCACAACCACATACACTATCCTCCCCAAAATTCAAAACAATGTTCATCCTCCTTTTCATAGAATCGGTCAAATTTAGTTTTATTGTGATTTCCTTCTTTAGAAAAAGTTTGTGTATTCTATACCAGAGTGCAGAAAAATGAATTGTGGCTCCAGTGTTGTAAATCAGTGCTAGGTAATTGACTATCAGAAAATAAACTCCTATTCAATAAATGAAAGTCTGCCATGTAGCAATGTTTTGTTCTTTTTAAACCGTGCCATTAAAAAGGCATACAAACAAATGAGAATTCTCTATAAACAATCTCCCTCCAGAAAATTAAATGACTTGTGCTGAGTGGAAGTAAGTTGTACAGATCAATGCATGCTCTGACCTTGCAGGAATGGAATTGTCTGGCACTTGCAAGACTTAACCAGCGTCACTAGGTGCCTTTTTTATATATTCAATCCATTTTAGAAATCGAAACAGTTACCGCATGCTTTAATATTTGAGTAATTTGCTAATTTCTTATGATCGAGTTGGGGGAGGCGATCATTTGCTCTGGAGCAAATTAGAGATTGGGCTGATATTAGGAAAGATTTGCTAAAGGGAAAATTTGCTTGATCTTGTAAAGTAAAATAGATCACTTGCCACATGAAGAAATTCACTGGATTACTTCATTTTTCCTGATTTTTAAAAAGCCACCAAAACAAGTATTCGAAAATATGAAAGTTGGTCTTTTTCTGCCTCTCTGGAAGACTTTACTCACTGTCAACTGTGTTCTCTTTCAAATGTCCTGTGAAGTTGATCTCTTACTGATGACAATGACTTTCCCTTCTTTTTGAAAAGTGCCTAATTTTCCATGAAACTTTTCAGAGGTTAGAGGTTCATCTGTGCCTTTGAACATGAATGACCAGAAGCTGCTTCAGGCAAGCTCTCGATTCCAAAAGCAGCAGGGTAAAGGGACGATTGACGTCTGGTGGCTTTTCGATGATGGAGGTATAGCTTTTCACTCTGCAATTCCATTTTCTTTGTACAAATAAACCAGTCACAGCAGGATAATAATTGCCAGTTCCTTTTGTTTGCTAAGTTGTACTTTGTTAATGAGCTGGAACGATGAGTTATTTGGGATGATTAAATGTCTCTGCGCATTTTCTGCTTTGATAGGCTTGACGCTACTTATCCCATATCTTCTCACTACGAAGAAAAAGTGGAAAGATTGCAAGATCAGAGTGTTCATTGGTGGAAAAATAAACAGGATAGACCACGATAGGAGGACGTGAGTAATTAATTTTAGCCAACCTGAAAATGATATACATGTGTGTTTGCAGATGTGTTAATAATAAACATCTGGTTCTATTTTCGTAAAATTGTGTTTGTTAAATAGTGTTGCTAAGCATCAAAGTAAGTTTTGAGATCTTGTACAGCATGTAGATAAATGAGTGGGGATTGCAATTTGTGTACTGCATGAAGAGACTATTTGGAAACATTAGTAACCAGCACAAATTTTGTCTTTAACTTTTGATTCTAATTGTTGCTAAAGCCCCAAAAAGGTCAGAAGTCACGTGACACCAGGTTATAGTCAAACAGGTTTATTTGAAACCTCAAGCTTTCAGAGCGCTGTCCTTCTATTGCATGAAGCCTACTTCACCTGAAAAAGGGACAGTGCTCCAAAAGCTTGTGATTTAAAAAAAAAACTGTTGTACTATAACCTGATGCTGTGTGACTTCTGACTTTGTCCAACCCAGTTCAACACCAGCAACTCCATCACAACCCCAAAACGGCTAAGGGGCACTTGCTGGAACTTTTGAGATGACAGCATTGCCTGTCGAAGTTTCTCTAGCAGTGGTAATGCAAAGCTCCGTTAGCATTTGCTTTGTAATTCTGAATATGGAAAATGTTATCAATAATTAAGTCAGTTTATTATTAACTTTCAGAATGGCCACTTTACTCAGCAAATTCCGGATAGATTTTTCAGACATCACTGTTCTCGGGGATATGAATACAAAGCCAAGCAAAGACAAGTAAGTCTTCTTGATGAGAGGTGGATTTTGTGATACAGCTTTGGAAAATAATCACTGAAGTTGCTAACTCCCGTTCCTTTCTGGTTATTTACACTAATGGATTTGTATTTATTATCACTGAATATTTTACCTGTGGAAATTTCTGACCATTGCTATTGGCACAAATTTGGTCTAAAACCAAAACACAAGCTTTTTACCATCTTGATTTTGTATTAAACAGTATTGCAGCTTTTGAAGAGATGATTGAGCCATTCAGACTTCATGAGGATGATAGAGAACAAGAAGCATCTGAGAAAATGAAGGCAGAGGAACCGTGGAGGATCACAGACAATGAGCTGGAGATCTACAGAATGAAGGTTTCTACATCTTTTTGGGAATTGATTCAATGCTTTGTCACACCGTCAGTTCGGCTGGACCTTATGTACACAGTGGAAACACTTAAATTCAGAATGAAACCTAACCAACATTTACAAAAATAAAAGCAAAACACTGGCATGATTGCCTTTCCGTAAACTGTACCAGGTAAAAGGAAATAGATAAAGGTTCAGGTTGATTATTCAAGAACGTGGCAAGGTAAAGATGCTGTCAGGTTTTCAAGTATAGATGTGAAAGGGTAGAGTCAAGAGATTGTGGAAAAGTTGAAGGTGGGAGAGATCAAATGATAAAAGGCTTGATGGCACAAGGCCAAAAAAGAGCCAAGTTGGTCTGGATGAGGTGTAAATGACAATTGAAATCATTGGCCGCTGCCAATCAAAAAGATGGGATCAGAGATTGTGATCTGAAAGCTAAATTTTAGTTTTGAGACCAGAAAGCTGTAATGTGTCTAATCACTTTCCCATTGAGCTTGATTGGGAGAGCAGTCAGAATGTGAGTGAGACAGATCATTAAAACGACAGACAATTAGAAATTCCAGATCTCTCATGCAAACTGAATGGAGCGGTCCTGCAACAATCACAGTACTTAGTCTCCTCTGCACTGGAGAGACTGCATCATGGGCAGTGAATATCATCCACAACATTTGATAAGTGCAAGTAACTTGCAGTTTAGTCTGGAATGAGTATTTGGTGTGCTGAATAGCAGGAAGGAAAGGGATAAGGGGCAGGTTTTGCCTTTGTTCTTGAATAGAAATTTATCCTGGAAACTGCAAGGAATGTTTTTGCAGGTGTAGACCATTGTGGTGAGAAAGGAATGGTCTCATCCTAACGCTGAAAGCAGAGTGAAGAGGAAGATGCGAGAGTTGCCTCAAGATAGAGGTTTGGGCATTGCAGAGAGTATCTGTCAAATGTGGAGGTTGAGGATGGAAGGGAATCTGATGACTTTTCTGGTGGGGTAGGAAAGGGGCAAGAGCAAAATTGCAAGAAATGGATTACACACATAATTGAGGAGCCTGTCAAACCAATGTGAGATTTTGTTGACGAGAAAGGAAAACCTGCCAGAAACCCTGGAATGGAAGGTAACATAAGAATAGACGTGATCATAAAATCATAAGAGTGCAGAAGAGGCCCTTCAGACCATTGAGTCTCTACTGACATTTATGAAAGACCTGACCTTCAACCTAATCCCATTTACCAGCACTTGGCCCAGAGCTTTGAATATTATGTCATGCCAAGAGCTCATCCAGGTACTTGTTTTTAAAAGATGAGAGGCAAGTCACCTTTACCACCTTCGCAGGTTGCACATTCCAGACTGCCAGCACCCTCTGGGTAAATAAGATTGTCCTTCCTTCTAACACACCTCCCCTCATCCATCCCAACCCCAAACCACACTATCCCTCACTTTGAACCTGTGCCTCTTTGACTGTCCCTTCAACTAACTGGAACAGCTGCTGCTGATCCACTCTCTGTCCATCTTAGCCTTGTACATCTCAGTCTGGTTGCGCCCTCAGTCTTTTCTGCTCCCAACAATAATGACCATGCCTTTGCTCAAACTTACATTTGCCATCCTGGTGAATCTCTTCTGTACCCCCTATATTGCAATCATATCCTTCCTGTAATGAGGTGACCAGAACTGCACACCGTACTCCAGCTGTAGCCTCACCAAAGGTCTATACAATTCCATCAGGACCTCCCTGCTTTTGTAATTTATGGCTGAATTGATAAAGGCAAATGTTCCATATGCCTGATTCACCACCCTACTAATACGGCCTTCTACCCCTCAAAATAGTTGACAACATCCCTTTTTTACATCTAACTCTTTCCTAGTGTCATGTCCTTCATTTGAATAATTCCGTGTCAAATTCCTCCTTCGGAAGTTTATGACCTCTTACTTTTCAAGGTTAAATTACATCTGCATCAAACTAGATGTGATGGATATTAAAAAGCTAGGGAATGATAGTGTCCTTTTATAGGAAGTGAGATGGTATAGTTAAAGTCGTGAGAGAATCTGTGGGCTCAGTAGATATTGGTTGAAAGCCTAGTCTCTGAGAGACAAAAGTCTGAACCACAAGGATAGAAAAGTTGATTTTTTTTTTGAAGATAAAGTACAGCAATTATATCCATCAGTGTACTGGAGGAAGTAGTGAATGTTCAATGTATTCTATCAAAAGACAGTCATCAAACTGAACCCATGTGGGTCCCTATAGGACAATTTTTCTTTATTTGGAAAAACATTTAGAGTTGAAGGAAAAGTTATTCAATCTGAGAGATTCAACCATGTGCAGAAGGAGTGGTAAAAAGGCAGTTTGGCTGAGCTCGGTTTCAAAGGAGAAGCGGGGCTAACTTCAGAATATGCTGGGGGTGGGGAGAGGGTATAGAAGGATTGAGGGTGCCCAGGTTAGGGTCAAGAAACTTAAAGTTGCTAGATTGGCTAAGGACATCAGAAGAGTCACAGATTGATGATGGTGGTAAGAGGAAATTTGTCATGATTGGATCATGGGGTGTAACAAGTTGGTGATGAGTCTTCAAGGGTAACACTGTTACTCATCTTGGGAGCAAAGTTGAAGTTTATGTAGGGTTTGGATCTGATGTTGGAAGCCATTGTGGGAAGATCTCCAGAGGAGGTGAACTTACTGACAGTAAGTTGGAGCTCTGCACATTATGAAAGATTGTTTAGAGCGGGTGAGAGGCTTGTCTTTCTGGCAGTTTTTCAATGACAAAATCTCAAGTGGATCTAAGTGACCAGACAGAGGGGGTTCAGTCGAATAAACATTTTGAAGGTGAGAAGCAAATTGCTTTGGGAAAGACTCCTGGCCAAGCAGAAGGAAAAATAAAAGGTAACATAAGAATTTGTTGCATGAAGCCCAATTCATGGAGGTGGTGGCAGACGCAGCATGAAGCTGTGGCCTTTGAGCACTGCATGAGGAGGTCAGAGCACTGATGGAAACATGGCTGGACATCAGACTGGGTGGGATTTGAAAGAGGAGTAGTAGGGTGGAGAGGATGCTTCCTTTTTCAACTGCTGGGACCCTCGACAACTATGTTTAACTGATCTCTCAACAATGATTGTTCCATTACCTGTGCATCTCTCCGCAGCACAACAGAATCATGATAATGTGCTCCTTTTTTTATGAACACAAGCCTTTTGTATTTAACAGATCATCCTGCCTCCTACTTGAGCATGTGACAAGTAAACACACACACTCCATTTCCTGTTCAACATTCCAAAGGGATTATTCTGTCCTCCACATTGTGTTCAGTCCTCAATCTCCCCTCTGCACTGGCTCTCCAAATCAGCATATTAATTCAGTCTTTTCCATCATCCCTTTGCACAATGAAAATTGTTTCAATTTGAATAATCCTCCAATCCCCTCTTGAAAGCCTGAATAGAACCTGCCCTACCATGCTTCCAGATAGTGTGTTCTATACCCTTGTGCGAAAGTTTTTTTTCTGTAAATAACTTCAAATCTGTGCGCTCTCATTCTTGAATCTTTTATGAACAAGATTAATTTTTCTCTGTCTAAACTCCCAACAGAACTCCTCTTAGCTGCCTTCTGCTCTGTACTGGCCCCTGTAACTGGTCCTCCTAACTGAAATTTCTCAGGCCGATAGCCATTCTAGTAAATCTCTTATGCACTCTCTCCAATGCATTCACATCCTTCCTAAATGTGGTGCCTCGGACTGTATACCCCTGAGGTCGAACAAGTGTCTTACACAAGTTTAGCATCACCCACTTGGTCTTGTATTCTATGCCGAGGTTACTGTATGCTTCATTAAGGTGTCTTCCCCTCTTCTGCCCCCTTCAGCGATATGTGTACGTATACATCCAGGTCGCTCTGCTCCTGTAAGTCTTTTAGAATTGTACTCCCTATGTTATATTGTCTCTCCTTATTCTGTGTAGCAAAATGCATCACCTCACACTACTTCACATTGAATGTTATCTGTCACCAATCCACCCATTCTGCCAAATTGTCTAAGTCCTTTTAATAAAAAGTATTGGAGAAACTCAGCTGGTGCGGCAGCACCTATGGAGAGAAAAACCGTTAATATTTCGAGTCTAATGATGATTTTTTGGAACAGTTCCAGAGAAGAATCTTTGGATCCGAAACGTTAACTCTCTGTCTCTTCTCCGATGCTGCTCGACCTGTTGAGTTTCTCGGTTTTTGTTTTTGTTTTTTGTCTTTTTTTTTCCCCCAAGTTCCATGTATAACCTCAGAGGATGCAACTTATGCCCTTTTAAGTTCTCCCTCCCGTCAGATAGGGTCCCAAATGCGTTGTCCAAGTGAAACAGCAAATTGCACTCATTTCTTTGCAATCTGAATATAGGACTCTGAGCTTATGCTGCACTCCAATAGTGTAGACACCAAATATAGTTTGGATGACCATTTTGAAGAATACTTTAATTCTTTCTTCACTTTTTTTCCATGACACACTCCTCTTTGTTTTGCATTTTTCAGTTTGGTCTTGTAATCTCTTGCCTTCCACCCTATGCCATAATTTCCATGTATCT
Organism: Chiloscyllium punctatum; assembly: GCF_047496795.1. Taxonomy (NCBI): domain Eukaryota; kingdom Metazoa; phylum Chordata; class Chondrichthyes; order Orectolobiformes; family Hemiscylliidae; genus Chiloscyllium; species Chiloscyllium punctatum. The sequence continues at coordinate 156,880,606 of NC_092740.1, forward strand.
TTACTTGGTTAAAACTTGTTGCATCCCTAACTTTTTTCAAACTCTGTAACACTCCTCAATGACTGAAATATTGACAGTTCCCCACCATACATTCTGCCTGGCCTGTGGAGTAATTCCAGCATATTCTGTTTTATTTCTCTTTCTCTGTAGAGTTGTCTTTCACTGTCATCAGTCCAAGTTTCTCTCGGTCCGTGTTGGTTGTTTGACAGCTGAATGATTGCTGCAGTTAAATTCTGTTGTTGTGAAGGAGTTTGCTCAGAAACAGAGGAATGCTGCACCAACCAGTTATGCTCCGAATCAGCAAACCCCCAGAGGATGGATCTGCTCCAGTATGCCCTAACAACAACATTCATGCTGATTGGAGCCCCAGGCACCCCTCTTTCCCCAATAAACACAGTTGAATTTCCCAAAAGATTATCAATTTAGAACTGGATGTTGCACACCATATGATGCTTGTCTTAACTAAGGTTTAAATTTAATCAAATCTGGTGTTTTGATCAATGCTACATTGCCCAAATTATTGAAGATTAGTCATTTGTGTCAACTATGTGCCAAGGTTAGCATTTTGTTCAGTGAAAGATTTTGAGGAATTTCTTTCCATCTTCTAGCCTCTGTACCTACCCATATATCCCTCACACAAAATAGGACAGTCATAACAGTCACTCTGCACAGAAAGAGCTTACCTGGCCTATCATTCCAGTACATCCTTTTGAAAGAGCTTTCCAGTTAGTGTCAGTCTACTGCCCTTTTCCTATAGCCTTGCAAGTTATTCAATTTCTTATTGAAAGTTACCAATGAATCTATTTCTGCCACCTATTGATCAGTAAATTGTAGATCTTAGCTTACTGCACTCTGGAAATAAAAGAAAAATCTTCCCTCAAGTTAGCAAGAGTTTGAGTTCCTACCCAACCGTTTCGTTTTGAGGAGCTAAAACTTACAGGGCTGTGTTTTTCTCAACCCTTGGATATATCTTGTCCTGATTTGTTCCTACATTCGCCTTTGTTTGCGTAATATGGTGTGTGCTCATTTTGGAGAAGAGGCTGATGCCTGTGGCTATCTTTGTTTTTGTAATGACTGTGCTATTAGCCAATTCACAATCAGTAAAAACTGAAACAAGCCACTGTTCTACTAACTCGTCTCTTGGACCTTGTTTTCCTACTCCTTAGTGAGGATCACAGCATCTTGGAACAACTCCCCTCTCTTTTGATTTCTTCCAGACTGTATCTCCTAATTACTTCTCTATTGCAAATTTGTTTCCCTTCTACCATTTTAACCTACGCGGTATCTTGCATTGTTGGTCATTTAGTTCTTAATTTAAACTAAGATCTGGCAAACCAATTCATGTCAAATCATTAACTATTTCATTTTAAAAAGTATGAAAATCTTACTTGAGTAATGAATCTAAGTATTGCACAAAAATGTGTAAACTGATAAAAGTTAGGTATCCAATGATTACCTGTCTGTGTATTGAGTATCTGTTGGCTGTGTGCAATTCTTGCAAAGATTTTTGCCTAATGTTGAAAATGCTAGTCAAACTATCCCAACATTTGTACGTTTGTTTAAACAAATTATTTTGGCTGAGGACACTTTCAAAGTTCTCTATTTGTCCTAGTGTTTTTGTGAGCTTGAAGCAACATTTGAATCAGGTCATGCAAGGGCAATCACAGGAAAGTATTGGAGGTGTTTCAAATAATTAGAGCAGGATTTGGAGAAAATCTGCAGCTGGTTCTTATTGTGCCATTCACAGGAGGATCAGACTGATGGTAAAAGGCGAGATCATAAAATCCCTACAGTGTGGGAGCAGGCCATTTGACCCTTCGAGGTTTCACTAATCCTCTGAAAAGCATCCTACCCAGACCCACCCCATCTCTGTAACTCTTCATTTCCCATTGACTAATCTACCTAGCCTGCATATCCTGGGACACAATGGGCAATTCAGCATGGCTAACCCACCCAAACTATTCATCTTTGGACTGTGGAAGGAAACCGGAGTACCTGCAGGAATGATGTTTTGCCCAAAACGTCGATTCTGCTGCTCCTTGGATGCTGCCTGACCTGCTGTCTTTTTTCTGGCTCCACACTTTCGACTCTAATCTCCAGCATCTGCAGTCCTCACTTTCACCACAGGGAGAATGTGGGGCAAATTCCACACAGTCCTGCCAGAAGCTGGAATTGAACCCAGGTCCCTGGCGCTGTGAGGCAGCAGTCCTAACCATTGAACCACTGTGCCATCCTAATATGCAATATCATGACATGGGCTTCCTGAATTTCTCACTGTCGTCACATTGCTCCAGATTTGACATATTTCCTTAGAGTTCTGACTGAGGCTTACTTTCTGAATTATGTTGGATGGATGAATGAATGCTTCCAGCGATCCAAGCTCAGTAGAAAAGATATCCACTCAAATAGTTTACTTTGTTTTAAAATCGCACACATTTTAAACAAATTATTATTTCCGTTTTAGACATATCGACAGATCAGATTGAATGAATTGCTAAGGGAGAACTCGAGCACTGCTAACCTCATTGTCATGTAAGTAACTTTACAATAAATGTAACTTGTAAAATAATAATATTGACTAACAAATGAACGCATCCTGTAAAATTGTAGGATACTAAATTTGCAGGATTGGGGATGTTTGACTCCAAAGTGACTGGAGATCTGATACCAGAAACACCCCCTTTATGAACCTTGCTTTTAGAAAAATCCTTTTTTAGAAAAAAAAATCCCTACTGAAACAGTTTTTGATTTCCCACCCAATGTATCTTGTGCATTTGCATAGAGTCATAGTCGCTGACACAGACTGATCAGACTGGGTCCAGATCACACTGAAATGTCACTGCCAACTGATACTGTGATCAAGTTCAGTACGTCAAAAATATTTAACCTTGTGTCACTGACCATCATGTGCTCTATTACTTTGATTTAGCAGTGTTAATAACTCTGTGCTCAATTATGTAAAAGTAAAGAGCGTTTCAAAATAAACTCTACCATTCTCTTTAACATGAGTTACAAGATTGAATAATTATGAAAAACAGCAAATGCTGGACCTCAACAAGCTGACACAGCAACTGTTGAGAGAGAAAAGCAGAGGTCATGTTTCAGGTTGATGCCAGCATTTTGTTATTGCAAATTTCCAACATCCACAGAAATTTGCTTTTGTGGAAATCGTCTATATGGGAATTAGAGTTTTTGTTGTAATTTACTCTTTTTCAAAAAACAAACCAGTAACATCTCCCCATAAGAGTCTCGGATTGGCAAAAAGTGCTTTTCAAACATTTGGGCAAAAAGTCACTCAGAACTTCTAGCCCATTAACTGATGGGCAAAGCAAAACAAACCATGAACTTGTGCAATGATGCACCCAACTCTTGTATCCGGTGTTTAAATTGAACAATTGTCCAAGTCTCCTGAATGTATTGTGGCAGAGTTTATCCACTTTGATCTGTAAAACAAGCTGTTCATAGTATGGATTAAGGAATGGGCTGGGGCTGTTTTCTCTGGAGTGTCGAAGGCTGAGGGGTGAGGTTTATAAAATCATGAGGCATGGATAGGGCGAATAGTCAAGGTTAGGGGAGTCCAAACCTAGAGAGCTTATGTTTAAGGTGAGTGGGGAGAGAGGGACCCAAGGGGCAATTACAGCATTTAAAAGGCATCTGGATGGGTGTATGAATAGGAAGAGTTTTGAGGAATGTGGGCCCGGTGCTGGCAAATGAGACTACATTAATTTAGGATATCTGGATGGTGTGGACAAGTTGGACCAAAGGGTTTGTTTCAATGCTGTGTGACTCTGACTCTGAATCTATATCCACTTAGTTTGACTTGTTAACGTAACTAATGCACAGATGCCGTTTTTGTTTCATAGTTTGAACTGACACTGTGTTGCAAGTTTGTTCAGATGTCTTTTTCTTCAAAGAAATAAGCAGTGTACATACACTGGGGGTGGGATTTTGCTGCAGGTTGGTGGTTTATGATTATAGTTGGGATAGCTGGAAGGATGGATTTTTTTTTCCCCAAATGCCCTGGAGGGGTGTGTTTTTGTTTTTGTTTTTGTTTTTGTTTTTGTTTTTGTTTTTGTTTTTGAAGTGTTCAGTGACTGGTATAAGCTGACTGTTGGACATACAATGTTCCTGACTGCTCTGCTGGTCGAGGAGATCAGAGAAGTGATTAAGAAATGCCAGAAGATAGCTGGAGTTTGTGGAAAGACCAATGTTGGGGGATTATTGGGAGATTGTGGGGGTGTACAGAGGCAAGTGGGAAGTGTTTGTTTACAGATTAGCATGTTTATATTTGGGGAACTCTCACCTGTTGCTAAAACTCATGGCCAGTGTTGTAAAGATGGATTTTCCTCTTCTATCACCTCACATTTTTCTGCAGATGTGGATTTTAACAACAAATGTGACTGTGTGGGAGGCTAGGGAGGGAATTGCAGGGCCCCTAGCAGAGGTATTTGTATCACCATCAGCCACTGGTGAAGTGCCCAAAGATTGAAGGACGGCTAATGTGCCATTATTTGAGAGGCTGCAGGGAAATGCCTGGGAACGACAGATCAGTGAGCCTAACCTCCGCGGTGGATAGGTTGTTAGAGGAGATTCTGAGAACCAAGAGCTACAGGCATTTGGAGAGGCAAGGACTCAACGTAGGAAATAGTGTCTCATGAATTTGATTGAGTTTTCTTTTTGAAGGAGTGATCGAGAAAGTAGATGAGCGCAGTGTGGTAGATGTTGTCCATGTGGACTTTAGCAAGGCCTTTGACAAAGTATCATTTCATTGGTTGTTGAGTAAGGTTAAATCTCTCCGGATCCAGGTAGAGCTAACCAATTGGGCACAAAATTGGCTTGATGGTAGAAGGTTGTGGTAGATGGTTGTTTTTCAGCCTGGAGGCCTGTGACCTGCAGCGTGCCAAAGGAAACATGCAGTGTTCAGTCTTATGGTCACTTATATTAATGATTTGGATGTGTGTCTTTCCTCATCATTTTTTTGGATGACCATTTAGGAGGTGTGGTTCGTGGTTTTGAGGATGACCCCTACATTGCTGGTATAGTGGACAGTGAAGCAGGTTTTCTGGGAATACGATGAGACCTTGATCAACTGTGTCAGTAGATTAAGGAATGGCAGATGGAGTTTAATCTAGATAAATATGCGGTGTTGCATTTTGGTGAAGCAAACCTGGGCAGGACTTGCACAGTTTAGATCAGTGGTGCTGGAAAAGCACAGCAGGTCAGGCAGCATCTGAGGAGCAGGAAAATTGACATTTCGAGCAAAAGCCCTTCATCAGTAATAGTATTCTTTTGCCCAAAACGTCTATTTTCCTACTCCTCGGTTGCTGCCTGACCTGCTGTGCTTTTCCAGTACCACTCTTATCTAAATTCTGGTTTCCAGCATCTGCAGTCCTCACTTTTGTCTAGAACTTGCAAGTCAATGACAGGGCTGGGGAGAGAGTTAAGGAACAGAGGTCTAGGGGTACAGGTTCATAAGCTCCTTCAATAGTCACAGGTAGACAGGGTGGTGAAGGCTGCTTTCGGCATGTTAGCTTTCATTGGTCAGAGCATCTATGAGCTGGGGTGTCTTATTGCAGCTGTCCAAGACGTTGATGAGGCCACACAGTACTATGTGCAGTTCTGGTCACCTTGCTATAGAGAAGATATTATTAAACTAGAAGGAGTGGAGAAAAGATTTATTAGGATTCTACCTGAACTGGATGGTTTGTCTTATAAGGAGAGGTTGGATGGGCTGGGACTTGTTTTCCCTGGAGTGTGGGCAACGGAGTGGTGACCTCCGAAGTATATAAAATGAGAGGCATAGATAAGGTAGATAGCCGACAGCTTTCCCCATAGTAGGGGAGTCTAAAACTAGAGGACATAGGTTTGAGGGGAGAGATATGAAAAAGTCCAGAGGGGCAATTATTTCACACAGGGTGGTGAGTGTCTGGAACGAGCTGCCAGAGGTAGTGGTGAAGATGAGTACAATTTTATCATTTTAAGAAACATTTAGATGGGCACATGGATGGGATAGGTATGGAGGGAAAAGACGAAACACAGACAAATGGGACTTGATTAATTGTGAAAACTGGGTGGTATGGACAGGTTGGGCTGAAGGGCCTGTTTCCACTTTGTATGCTGCAAAAAGAAAGAAATAAAAATCCCATTACCATTCCTGCTTTTGTTCTGCGACATCCTTGATTATTAAGCTCACTTCGCCCTCTACCCTTCCAATCTGCTTCCTGTTCCTCCCTCCTTTTATCAGTAATGTAAAATCCATCTCTTTTCTAGCCTTCTGTTCAGCTTCATGCGGGATTCAAAAACATTAACTGTTTCTTTCCCCACAGATGCTACCATTTTTGTTCTGTGAACAATTTTATTAGTTTGATACACATTACTCAGTTACATAAAAATATATGGCTGCTTAATAATTAATAATGATCCTTTTTAATAAGTCATTCCCAGCCATTCTCAGAACATTATAAAATAAAACAACAAGCTAAATAAGGACACTTTTGGGTCAGATGACCTGTCCGTTATCTTTAAGTGTCTTCACTGTGTAGTGATTCGGATAGAGAGGATATTCCATGTGAAGGCATGGCCAACAAATGAGAGTGCAATGAAAAACAGGAGTGTTCAAGGGGCCAGAGCAAGAGGATACCTTGATGGGTTGTGATGTTTGAGAAGTTTACTGTGGTAGGGCAAGGTGAGCTATGGTGAGATTTGAAAGCTGGGGTATTAAAATGAAGCACTGCTTGAGCAGATCAGAGCGTATGAGCAGTCAACAATGGGACGTGGTGCAAAGTATTGCACAGATCACTTCATTTTCTGATGACCTCCATTTTATAGAAGGTGAAACATGGGAGAATAGCCAAGAGTGAATTGGAATTCTCAAGTTTGGACGAATGAAGACATGAATATAGGTTTTAGAAACAGGTGAGCTGAGAAAGGGAACTCTACCAGTGTATTAAGACCATAAGATATGGAAGCAGAATTAGTCCTTTTCAGCCAATTGCATCTGCTCTGCCATTCAATCATGGTTGATATGTTTCTCAACCTTTCTCGTGCCTTCTCCCCATAACCTTGATCCCTTTATCAGTCAAGAACTTATCTCTCAATGACTTGGCTTCCACAGCCCTCTGCAGCAATGAGTTACACAGACTCCCCTCCCTCTGACTGAAGAAATTCTCATCATCCTTTCACTGAGGCTGGGCCCTTGAGTCCTAGTCTCTCCTACTAATGAAACCATTTTCTTCATGTCCACTCTATCCAGGCCTCTCTGTATTCTGGTAGTTTCAATGCATCCCCCTCCAAATCCTTCTAAACCCCAATGAGTACAGACCCAGAGTCCTCAACTGCTCCTCCTATGACAAGCTCTTCATTTCCGGGATCATCTAAACCTCCACTGGACCCCCTCCAATACCAGCACATCCATCTTTCGATGACACAAAAAAAACTGGAAATCTGAAACAAAACGCAATGTTGGAGAAACGTGTTGTTCTGAAGAAGAGTCCAACTTGGCTTGCAACAAAACTTTGGTTCTCTCTCCATCAATTCTGCCAGACATGCTATGTTTCTCTAGCAGTTCCTTTTTAAGAAAGGATTGGTAGTGAGCTGCCACCTTGAACTGCAGCAGTGGGTGTGGTCTGGGATACCCTCACTGCTATAGGGAAGCAATTGCAAGGTTTTGACCCACTTCTGAATGAACAGTGATCTGGTTGAGTCAAGATATTGTGTGGTTTGGAGGAAAACCTGCAGGTGGCACTGTCAGCGGAGGCTCAGGTGCACTGCTGCTGTAAATCCTGTCGATGCTACACCCTGTACCAACTACATCATTGGAAGGTGGTGAATCTGGTACCAATCAAGAGGGCTGCTTTGTCCTGGATGGTAAAAATAATGACTGCAGATGCTGGAAACCAGAGTTTAGATTAGAGTGGTGCTGGATGGTGTCAAGGTTCTTGTGGTATCTGAGTCATATCCGTCCAGCAAGGGGGGAGTATTCCATCACACTCCTGACTTGTGCCTTGTAGATATTAGACAGGCTTTGGGAAATAAAATGGACCATCACTCGCATCAGTTTTCAGAATTGCATACTGTTTGAGAACACCTATAGCTGCCTGGTCCTGGTGGTCACCCACTCCCCCCTCTACATTATCTATAGCTGCTGTTTACCAGCTCTTCATGAGACTGTCTCTTGGATGCGCTACAGTGACCTCAGCTGCCAATCAAGCTCCCCTCATTAACAACGTATTGTTCTCCAGGGGAGAAAAACCCCTATCCTAGGGTTCTCTTATAGAGCAGGGTGCTCATCAAACTGACTGACTGTGTCCTCTTTGTCTCTGTTTATTGGACTGCTAACTAACTTTTCAATCTTGCAGGGTGCTCTGAAGAAAGTAATTAACATTTAGGCTGATTGGCCTCCAATATGACATGACTGAACCTTAGCCTTTTGTCATTAAAGTCAGTGTGGAAATGCACAGTACATATTGAGGTTTTCTCTTTTATAAAGAGTTTTTTGCTTCCTTACAAAAACTTGCAAAGATATTTAGGCTATGGTCCAATCTGCTGTTGATCAGAGACTGCTGTTTTGAGTGAGTGAGGCTGCAGTCTACTTTCCTATCGTTGTGGAAATCTTCAGAAATGGACATGTGAAGAGCTGTACCCCTCAGCGGTAGGTGTAGGTAAAAGCGTTCACACTCTGAAAAATTCAAAAATAACTCTGATCCTGTTTATGTAATGCCCACGCAAACCAAAAAGCCCTTAGTGCATTTTCAGCCAAGCAACTTAACAGCAACTAAAAGAAGGCATTCACAACTTTCTGCTGTAGAATCCAATCGTGGACTGACTCCTCCTGTTTGTGTGATCGTTTATTGCAAAAGGAAGAGGAAAAATAAAATGCCTTTTGATTGTAGTAGTCTTCAGGGTTTCCTCAGAAATCACATGGAATTCCATCCTAATATCGATAACATTTCATGAAGAGTTTAGTTATCTGGCCTTTCCCTTTGATTCCTGTCATGCAAACAATATCACGTTTGAATGTTCTGAAAAGGTCTGGGAATAAAGCTAGTGACAATATCTAGGATATCTGATTTGAAGAAGGGTCACTGGACTCAAAATATGAACTGTTTTCTCACCACAGATGGTGCCGGATCTGCTGGCTTTCTCAGGTTTGAATCAGATTTCCAGTTTCTGCAGTTTTTTGTTTTATTTTCTTTCAGGACATTTACCCAAGACCACAAGAAATTAGTTATGAACGTAGCTCTGTCCTTTGATTCTGTTTATACTTCCCGATGACTCAGGGAAGCAGCCAACACAATCCAAGACCCTCCAACCCCTATTATACTCTCTCCCATATTCTTTGGTTGGGTAGAAGATACATAAGTTTGAAGACATGTACTAGCACATTCAAGAACTGCATCTTCCCAGCTGTTATCAGACTTATGAACGGGCCTCTCATGTAATAGATTTGATCTTTCTCTGCACCTTCTCTGTAGCTGTAACACTATCTGTTCAATTACCCTGGTGTACTTAAATAAGATAATGATTTGTCTATCTAGCACATAAAACAATTTTTTTTTCACTATCTATCTTGGTACATGTGACAATAATAAATCCATCAGAAGTTTGTTTTTATATAAAAGAAACATCACCATTTCTGCTTTTGAGGTGAATCTGAAGGACTTGGCTAATAGTGATTAAGATTTGGAGGTGCCTGTGTACAAAGTTTAAAAATCACACACCAAGTTATACTCAACAGATTTATTGGGAAGCACTAGCTTTCAGAACACTGCTGATGACCACCTGATGAAGGAATGACGTTCTGAAAGCTAGTGCTTCCCAATAAACCTGTTGGTCTATAACCTGGTGTTGTGATCTTAACTTGGCAGTGATTAAAATAATTAACATCCATGGATTGTTTTATTAACTATCTATGAAATCTTAATTACCATCTAATTAGTATTTGACTATTATCAACAAATCTGCCCAACATGCTGAAATAATTACCAGTCAGTTTGGTACGGACTGTGCTGATGGTAAATTTTGTTGTTTTGCAGGAGTTTGCCAGTGGCACGAAAAGGTGCTGTCTCAAGTGCACTGTACATGGCCTGGATTGAAACTCTCTCAAAGGATTTGCCGCCAATCTTACTTGTACGAGGCAACCATCAGAGTGTTCTTACTTTCTACTCTTAAATGATTAGCACAGGACAGCGTTTTGATAACGCCAGTGCAGCGGCTGGAAGTAGGAAATAATGAGTCCTGGGATTTAGTGTGTTTCACATGTCCATTGATCAAAATCAAAATAAGCACACAAAGGATGAAACCTCTTGAGTTTCAAGGATCATGAGAACTACTTGATTTTTACCCTGATGGCCTGTCAATTTGCCTGAGTTTGATTTGAATGAAAGCATATTTTTCTGACTGTATACAGAAAGTTTTCTTTCTGCTACTGGAACAACAGCAATAATATTTTTTCTTTTGAAATAACTTAGTTAAATTGCATTAATATGAAAAGCCTTTACAGCCTTACTGAGGTGCCTTCCAAAAGAGAAATTGCTTACCAAATTCCATTGATTCCCTATTTTATGTATATTGGATGATCATTGTAAAATTGAGTAGCCTAATATAAACTGTAGTTAGTGCTTTACATTGAATGAGTTCTCAGAGAGGGTGTATTTTCCACCTTCTGTCACAAAAACAAAAGCTGCTTTCACTATTTTGGTCTTCCACAGGGCTGCTATTAGTTGAAAATGTGTTCTAAGTTTCGCACTCAAAAGCTCTGATATTTAAGTAGCAGAGGTTCACAGGAAATGCTTCTTTGTTACCCTTCAGTTCCCCCATTTCTGTGAAATGCACAGTGGGAGTGATTTTGGAGCCATTGTTTTCAAAGATTGTTACTGTACATTGTAATGTGCCTGTAATCAGTACGGGAGATTTAAGTTTTATGATTGAATATATAGAGAGGCATCAGCCAGGGTTTGTGAAGACTCTCCGAGAAGGATTGTCATGCACACATCACCCCCTCCTCTAGCCCTCGTTTAAGCAGATCTAGGAATTTAACTTGCCTACAAAAGTCCCGTGCAAATGTTTCTTACATGTTGCAACATAGCATTGAGGCTTAAGCAAGATCCTAGTTATGCTGTCATATTTTTAACTGCAGAGCAATGCTTTGAAAAGGGAATATTAAAAAGTTGCCAGCTTTTCAGATTTTAACTGGCCTTTTCTTTCTATACTTGTGGAAATGTAGAACTGAGCTAAAATTTTGAAAATGCACCTACTTGCCCCCACCTTTGATTTCACAAGTTAAAGGTTCAATGTAGTCTTGAAAATATTAGTCCTATATTATATTATGGATTGTGCTGAAATGCATTGTTGCATCATTAGCTTACAATATCTTTGTTAAAAATAAGCTACAGCTACCTTAGTTTCCTATCCTCAAACATTTTCTTTGAATGTCAGCATTTAAAATGTTTGCCAAATACTTTTACATTAAGTTTTTGTCACTTTAAATGGTGTACACTATCCCATCATGATATGGGGTTCCATGACATGGCTTCCTCATAGTTTATTTCATACACACTTGATGCTAACATATTAATGCGCAAAACTATGTTCCTTTCCATTGCAGTTAAATGCATGACATTTGAAATGATTATTGTATGAAACAGTGTAAACATGACCATAAAATTGAAGAGTAATTTCAGAATATGTTTGTTTGCAATTATTAGGAATGTTCAAACTTGAAAAGGCTGTTGTGCTTCCTCCTTCATATGAATGATGTCTTAAGAAATCTATATAACTGATACTGAACAGTGTCATTAAATAAAGCTCAGTACATAGAGTTCTGATAGAGAACACAAATTTAATCTTCTGTGAAACAGTGTACTGCTTAGTTCAGCCAGCTAAAAACTGATTTTTAAAAGAAAACCAAATGAACTTTGTGTAAGTGTGCATAAACAATGAAACGTAGAAAGAGTAGCTTACAAATTGCAGGGTGCATTCTCGTGGTCTCTTATGTATCCTACACTGCCACTGTTCAACAATCCATGCTAACTCCTATAGGAAACAGAAATCGCTTCTGTGCGAGAGGAGTGGATGTTACTAGTGTTGTGTTCATTTCATGTGGTAGGCAACATTTACCCATGTTCAGAAATGGTCTCATTGCTTTTGTAAAGTGTTTTGTAGCCAAAGCTAAAACTTACTATAGTTCATTATTGGAAACTAACCAATTCTCAAAACACAGTAGTAATCTTCACAAATGTGAAATTGCACCATACACTGAATACTTATGTATTTAACCTTTTTATTGTGAAGGAAATTAGCAACAGGGTGATTAGGAGAAATGGCCGATTTTTGATTTATTTTTCTGTTAATTTATTCATCTAACTTTGTGTAAATCAATACAATTCCTTTATACATTCAATTTGGTTATTTTAAGGGGTTCTTTTGAAACTACACTGTATGCTGTAAACTTCAGTCTTTTTAAACAACAAAAAGTCTGCAGAGTTGTTTTACAAAGCTATGTTTGGAAATGATTTCATGACCATGTTTTTCCAGGGGGTAAACAACCCAAAGAAGCTGAATGAAACATTTTGATAATCTGTACTATAATTCACTGAAATGCTTTTCTAATTATTTTAACATTAAAAGTATTAAAGATGATACTTTATACATCGTTATTGCAATAAAGAAAATGTTACATTATTGTGTGGCATTGTCTCCAAAGCAGCACATGTCTTGGTTGATTTCTCGGTAATGATGGGCTATTATGCAAACACTAGGTTAACTATTTGGTCAATCAACACTTTGACGTACTGAAGTCTGTACCTTTTATATGAATGAGTACTGAAACAAAATTGTTTTACTGATGCAACATTGGGTGAAACCATCTGCAGTCTTCCAAAATTCATGTCTGTTTTGATCTGGATCCCTATGATGCCACAAATTAATTTGTCATAGGACCAGAAATGCGTGAAACTCCTACCATAGCAAATTCAGCTTGGGCTTTTGAACCAGTTTAAGAATGTCTGTGGGAAGGAAGTGTGGCTGACATGTCACTCCAGACTCAGGACTCTGATTTCTGCCTAACTGCTGCCTGAGCAATAAGGCATAGGCAATAAATGCTCGCCTAGTCTGTGTAGCTCACACCAATGAACAGAAAAATCTATTAATTGGTTGAGAATAAAGAGGAGATTGAAATAGTTGCGACATACATTGTGTATTACTTATATAAGCTTGCATGATCATCTCATGCACATCATCTAATTTCTGTGGTACGTAAACAATGTCTGTTTAAATGGAAACTGGTGTCCCTGAGGTCAGCTATCGTTCCAAGTGAATATTTCAAAAATGTGCTATGACTTTCACATTTGTGAGCCTTTAGACAAGTTGCATGCAGTCACTTTGTTTTTTTTAAAAAAAAATGCTTGAACTCTAAAGGAAAATATAGATGTGCATTGATAGTTGGTGGCACACGCCAGAGGCAAGATAGTCAGCCTATACTGAACCTAAGCGTTGGGATTTATGAGGAAAGGAAAGGAAAGGAAATTACTTATATTGCAGAAGGGGTATAATTACGATTGTAAATTCTAGAAACTATCTTTAAACTTATAAGGTTGGTAATAGACAGATTGAGCGGGAAGCTATTTCACACGTGACAACACAGAAGTCATGGCACTGTGAAACTTACATAAAGGAGTTTGACATGGGGTTAAAAGGATAGGTAGATACACATCAAGTGGCGATCAAACAACATTGGGGGAGGGGGGAATGCATGCCGGGAAAGAATTGGTTAATTTTACAAAAGGATGCAATCAAGCAGAGATTCCTTTGTCTCAAAGAGCTGCAAAGTGTTGTGATTTGTTTGATTGCTGTAAACCTACAGAAGTCCCATTGTCTTAGATAGCTGACATGATGGAAGATGTGCAAATATGTAACCCAAACTAGAATCAAGGAGCAGACTTCCAGAGGCTTACCTTTGATAAATGGGTCAAAGCACTGTGTTGACTGCTTTCTCTCCACAGATGCTGCTAACCTTGCTGAGTTTCTCCAGCAGTTTCCATTTTTGCCTTGGAGATCTGTTCTCCCTCGTTTGCGCTTGTAGAATAAACCTTTATTGTGTGAGCCAGTGACGGGCTGTTTCCAGTATCATTTACGAATAAAGGGAAGGTAAAGTCACCATAGTCTTACCAGGCTGTAGGGTGGCTCTGTCATTAGAGAGAGATGACTGATGGTTTCACCTGAGGGTCGTCACCTCCGGTGAGGAGAGAGGTTGGAGTGTTGATACTTAAATGTGGGACCTCTTTAATTTTGCAATGTAGATTTTAGCAGCTGTTTTGAACTGGCCACTTAGGGATCACTGTACCTATGATCGTTTTTTTATTGTCTGTGCTTTTTGTTGTGATATAGGGGTTCTTCAGCAGCCCCCTATTGGAAAGGTGTTCTTGCTGTAATCTACTGCTACCAACAGCTTGCTCTGCTCTGCTGTGGCATTCCATAGGCTTAGTCTGAGATTGCAGTGGATTTGAGGGGTGAAAGAAGATTTAGTGGTTTTGAGGAGTTGGGTGCTTGGCCCGTCTCCAGGAAGTATATTCTCTCGGGGGCAAATACTGGCTTAGCTCGAAGTCCGCTGTCTCTGCCTCAGCAGGAAGTTTGTTTGAGTTTTTTCATCAGTAACAGGCAACATTCAGTGCAGCTATTGCTGCAAACCTCACCACAGCATTAACGTTTTATTTGACTGCATACTTTCCTGCTAGACCACTTGTGATATTTACCTAAGGGATGCTCCGGTTGGCTAAAGGAACACAATGTTAGATATCTGCCCAATGATGCAGCACGCAGATCATTAAAGGCTCATTTACAAGAGTAATGTTTCTTTTATCACCTTTTCCATGCAAAGAAGGTAATGGCATAAGAGTTGATAACACTTTGTGATTGGTCTTTTTCTTAAAGTACTCCCTATATTGAAGGCAGACGTGCATCTGTCAGAGCAGCTAACAACTTGGTGACTGGTATAGCTGGTATCTGAGCATAGCAACAAAGTAATGCAGGCTGCAGTGAGAATGTTAGTAAAAACCATGCTGTATTGAATTCGGGTAGCAGATGGACTGATGGTACACGTGAATGCTGATATGCCGATGATGACGACGACGACGTTGTTGTTGTAGTAATGGTAATGTCCTTGGACTAGCAATCCTGAGGCCCAGACAAGTGCAATAAGGGAATGGTTCATATCCCAGCAAAACAACCTTTCCATTACAAACATTGCACCTGGGTCCTATAATCTCAATAATACTGACT
The DNA here is from genome assembly GCF_047496795.1 of Chiloscyllium punctatum. Taxonomy (NCBI): domain Eukaryota; kingdom Metazoa; phylum Chordata; class Chondrichthyes; order Orectolobiformes; family Hemiscylliidae; genus Chiloscyllium; species Chiloscyllium punctatum. Next base: position 156,895,882 of record NC_092740.1, read on the forward strand.
CTAGATACAGTTCATTGACCTAAATAGCTTACCCTTTTAGCAGGCAAGGTCAATTAGACCCTCACCGACATTAAGAAAGAAGCTGAACTCTGAGTCCTGGGTATAAACATGATTCACAGGCCCCAAAGCCCAGCAGAGAGGCACATCCTTCAGCATAACTTGTGATGGAACAACAATTGGTCTGATCGGCTGGTAGTTCACGTTGACTGCCCTGTGTGCTGCAGAATGTCCTACTTTGAGAATGTGCACCCATCCAGCAACAGGACTAGGAAATCTGAGCTGCAGTGCAGGCAAAGGGGCAAAAGGAGAATTTGAGGGGGAGGAGGAGGAACGTTACAGCACAGAACAGGCCCTTCAGCCCACGATGTTGTGCTGACCATTGATCCTCATGTAAGGTAAACCTAATGTACAAACCCTCAAATTTCTGTGACCATATGCATGCCCAGCAGTCTCTTAAAATCCCCAATGACCTCGCTTCCACAACTGCTGCTGGCAATGCATTCCATGCTCTCTCAACTCATTGTAGTCAGAACTTCACCACAACCACCTCAAGGGCAGCGATAGGCAACAAGTGCTGGCCCAGCCAGTGGAGAGAGCAAGCTTAATGTCTGTCTGACCTGCTGTGATCTCCAGCTTTTTTGTTTTCAGTATAGATTTCAGTGTCTGCAGTAATTGCTCTTGGAATGAGAGTTGTCTTACGAAGAACAATCATACAGACTGAGCTTGTTTTCACGAGTTTAGAAGAGGGAGGAGTGGCTTGGTTGAAGTGCAGGAGATCCTGAATTGTCTTGACAAGGTGGACATGGAAAGGATTGTTTCCTCTTGTGACTGAGCTCGGGAACACTTTTAAAATTAACTCACCCTTTCAGAATGGAGGTTAGGAGATTTGAATTTCTCCAAGAGTTGTGAGTTTGGAACTCTGCATGGTGGGCATTGAAGGTTAAGTCAAAATGTTTTTAAGGCAGATGAGGATAGAAGCGAAATTATTGTGGTTGATAGGAATGCAGAATGCAAAACTCAAACAGATTGGTCATGCTATTAATGAACAGTGAAGCAGATGTAAGAGGCTATTTGGTGTTTCCCTTGCCCATTTTTCCCCATGTTTGTATGTGTATGAGTGTTGATACACCATTATAGATAACAGGGCTTTCTTTTCTGAGCAAAGGCACACAGTACCTTCTGAAAGAATGGACAGAGCTTTCTTTATTCATGCTCACAGAGAGGGGGTCATGGGCAAGGCCAATGTTTATTGGTTATTCCTAATCACCCTTGGCATGGCTCACTAGCACCCAGTCTTGAGCTGCTGCAGTCAATCATGTGCAGAGGCATGCTCTGTGCTCGCTGTGGGCGGGGCTTTTTGGGCTTTTCACCCAGTGTGAGATATGGAGACAGGTGATGAGATTCTCGTGCCCTTGCTGTTCTCCGTCCTGGGAGTGGTTGTAGGTTTGGAAGGAATTTGAATAGAAAGTAATTTCCCCCAAGAATCTCTTGCTCCAGTGCTGGAGCTGGAAAGTGGTTCACCTTTCAGTAGGGTTAATCAACAGGCAGTCTAATGGAGGGAGTTTGTTGGGGACAAACAAATTAAATATCAATCAGTAAAGGAAAGGCATAAACAATCCTCGGCACATCAATGAATTGCAGCTGATTCATGCATTTCATGAACTTCTCTCACCGTAAACTATTGAACCAGATTTTACCTCAATTACATGATAATTTTAAATAGTGCGTGATGCTGGGCATTTAGTGTTTTAAAAATAATGCTATTTAAAAAAGGATTGTCAGCAGTCCTTCATACAACATGTATGATACAACAGCTGCAATGTATTTGTAAAGGTTAAATATAAATATCGAGAAAAGCTCCATCTGTTTAGGCAAAGTGAAGAAGTATTCATCACAAAAGGTGACCGTGTTTGGTTAATTATGAGCAAATGAAGCTGTTTTTGTTTGAAGAGCTTTTCATCTGCTAATCCAATAATCTACATTGCTGGATAGGAATTAAATCTGCATTCTTGTAAACCTAGTTAAAATTTCATGGACACTTTTGGCTTATATTGCAAATTATAATGCTTAATGCTACAAGCAAAGTTAAATTTAATACAGACCCATTGGGGTGGGAGCTACATCTGGGCACAATTAAAAAGATCATTTTCAGACTATAAGAAATAAGAACTTGCTCCCCTATTCAATAGGATCTCGGCTTATCCGACATTCCTCATGTTCACTTTCCTGCCCTTTCCCCAAAACTCTTGATACCCAACTGACTCAGAATCTATCTTTCTCAGCCTTAGACATAAACAGGGCTCTGTCCACACAGCTCCCTGGGGCAAAGAGTTCCAGTTTCATAACCCACTCTGAGAGGAAACTACTCCTCCTCCTCTCCCTCCTCCTCCTCCTCCTCCTCCTCCTCCTCCTCCTCCTCCTCTCCCACCTCCACCTCCAATTGGTCCCGCAGACACCTGCATTCATAAAGCCTAGGGGCACACTGATAGATGATGATACGGTTGCTGCTGTTGCTCTAACTACTGAACCCTAATAGTGACTGTTCAGTCACTGCCTCAATGCACACTTGAACAACACTATCCCCCCACCCCCAAGGCATTGGGCAGTTCACAACAGCGTCTGTTTCAGGTGCCTCCCCTTGTCCATTTACAGTGTTGTGTTCCTCACCCGGTGCCACTCTGTTACTGTGCGTATTCTCCTTGAGTTAACTTCGAAAGGGATCAGAGTAGGCCCACTCTGGCACCTCCTACATGTGAGCGAGGTGACAATCATCACTGCAAATAAAGAGCTACAGACACAGGTAGGCAAAGCAAAACCCCCTCAAAGGGAGCAAGTTAAAGCTCAGCATCAATATGCCCACATTGCTGCACTGCCCCATCGTGGACCATAGGTGAGGCAGGACATTGTGACCACTGTTACAGCAGTAGTGCAGCAAGTGATCGAATTTCACAGATGCACCATAGAAAATATTCTATTCTGGTTCATAACAACCTGCTATGGCAACTGCTCTGCCCAGGACTGTAAGAAATTACAGAAGGTGGTGTGCACAGCCCACACAAACACAGAAGCCAACCTCCCATCCATGGACTCCATCTACACTTTCCATTGCTATGGAAAGGCTACCAACACTCTCCAAGACCCCTCCCACCCTGGGAATGACCTCCTACAATCTCTTGCGACAGATAGGGGATACAGAAACTTGAACACACATGCCAGGAAGTTCAAGAGCAGCTTCTCCCCTGCTCTTATTAGACTGTTGAATGGACCTCTCAAAACCTCAAATAATGTTGATCTTGCTTTGTGTCCCTCTTGTGCAGTGTAACATTATATGCCTCACTCTGTCTAAGCACCCTATGATCTGCCTGTACTGCTCACAAAACAAACTTTTCACTGTACTTATGTACATGTGACTTCAATAAATCAAATCAGATCAAATTAAATCAAGGAATCTGTGGCTATTTCCCTAGACAGCTGGAGACTCTCCCTTCCCTGGCTTTTGACCATTTCTTGGTTAGTAAGGCTGTTGTGGTCCACCATGTTGATGGGATATTCCCAGCCTGTCCTCCTTGGCCAGAGATCCTGAGCTGACCTCTCTTGATAACTGGACATTCCCTCCTCAGTGCTGCTGCTGTTCTGCGTTACCTCAATGGCCTGCAGTTCAGACCTAGGGGGGCATACTTCCAGCAGCAGCCTTCCCTCCTCGGGGTCGAATGTGAGCTAGCCTGGTTAAAAGGCCTCGGACCCCATGGACGGCAGATTTTTGAGCAGTCCCTGATTTGACATGGACTTCAGTCTTTCCCCTTCCACTCTCGTGTGAAATTGCAATCGCTTCCTTGGGTCTTTCTTAGTCACTTTGCTTTCGAGAAATCCCCTGCCCTTCAGAATGCCTTTCCCTCCCCCACCGCCCCCCTGCCATGCTACTCTTGACTACACTGAACTCTCATGGTTTGAGTAGACCTCACAAGGCTGCTGGAGTGACTTTATGAACACTGTGTTTTACTGAATTCAACAGCATCACTTATCGTATGTACAGGCTCCTGGCTTGCACCATCTTCTTTGACTGATGAAAATAGCCAGGGTTGGAACTAAGGGGGCAGAAATTTTGGATTCACATCCAGCCACAATTCTCCCTTGCGATTCTCTTTGCCCTGCTTTAGGAGTGCAAAATCCTAGCCCTACTGTGGGATGTGGAGCATTACCCTCAGCTAAACCACTGGAACACAAATAGAATAGACACTTGGGCCCTCAGCCTCAAAATATCTGAGCTTGTCATGGAATCATAGAGTTATACAACATGGAAACAGACCCTTCAGTCCAACCCATCCATGCTGACCAGATATCCTAAATTAATCTAGTTCCATTTGCCATCATTTGGCCCATATCCCTCTCAACCCTTTCTATTCATATACCCATCCATTTGCCTTTTAAATGCTTTTATTGTACCAGCCTCTACCACTTCCTCTGGCAGCTCATTCCATACACACACCACCCTCTGCATGAAAAAGTTGCCCCTTAGGTTCCTTTTAAATCTTTCCCCTCTTACTTTAAACCTATGCCCCTCTACTTCTGGATTTCCCTACCCTGGGAAAAAAAGATCTTGGCTATTCATGATTTGGAGATGTCTGTTTTGGACTGGGGTGTACAAAGTTAAAATTCACACAACACCAGGCATGTTCGTTATCCAAGTTCGATACCCATGGGGATGGCCTCAACTGGGACCTTGGGTTCTTGGCACATTGCAGATGACCCCATTGCACTACACACACACACACAGACACACTAACTTTCTACTCCAGACGTGCACATTCACAGAAACCCTCATACACTCACACATACACTCCTGCACACACCCTCTCACAGACTTATACCTGTTTACACTCACACTCATACCGCCTCCCCCCCACACCCACACCCACACACCCACATACATGTATAAGTTTGTGGGGTGAATTTGTACTTGCAGAATTACATTTTACTTTGCTCAAAAACTGCATGAACCCATGTAAGATTCTGTAAATCCATGTTTTAGATTAGAATCAGTCTGACCATTGTGGCACAGACAGCCTCACACAGGGATGCTCACACCTTCAATACACAATCTGGGCTGACATGATTCCAATTGTTAAAGTACACTTGAGAATGTAACCTTTTAAAACGTTTTGTGATTTACATATGAAAGAACTGAAACCAACATGTTCGTTCCAACAGATGAGAGACTTAACAAAAATTCTTTTTCAATGTATAATTTCAGTTAATCACATTGTAACCTTTTGCTATAAATTCTGTGTCTTACAATCTTATTCTCCACAATCACCTGATGAAGGAGCGTCGCTCCGAAAGCTAGTGCTTCCAAATAAACCTGTTGGACTATAACCTGGTGTTCAGTGATTTTTAACTTTGGCTATTCACTCTATCCATGTCCCTCACTATTTTATAAGCTTCTATAAGGTCACTTCTCAGCCTCTGACACTCCAGAGAAGCAGCCCCAGCCAATTCTACCTGCAGCTCAAACCCTCCAACCCTGGCAACATCCTTGTAAACCTTTCCTGAACACTTTTAAGTTTCACAACAACTTTCCTATAGTGGGGAGACCTGAACTGAACGCAGTATTCCAAAAGTGGCCTAACCAATGTCCTGCACAGCCACAACATGACCTTCCAATTCCTTCACTCAATGCACTGACTAATAAAAGTAAGTGTACCAAATACCTTCTTCACCACCCTGTCTACCTTTGACTCCACTTTCAAGGGACTATGGACCTGCACCTCAAAGTCTCTTTGTTTGGCAACACTTCCCAGGATCTTATCATTCAGTGTACAAGTCCTGCCCTGATTTATTTAATAATTTTATATGTGATTACTAATTAATAATGCAAATCAATATTGCTAAGATTTGTGCTGGAATATTGTTGAAAAAGATTGAATTTAGCAATGAACATTATACCATAACTGAACAACATCAACTTTGGCAAATCCAACTTTGCACAATGAAATAAAGAACTCCTTAAATGACCAGCAATAAACAGGTGTAACAAAATAAAATGGAACAGTAACCTTTGACTAGCTGTCCATTCAATTACAAATGTAAATACCTACTGTGACACTGTAGGTATCCAATCTTCACAATTGCAAAATTGTTCTAAAATTTATTGTTCTAAATCCTCAGTGCATGTTCCGTTTCTTCTAGGCGATTTGATAATTTCAGAACTGTACCTTTTGAATAGACAGATTGTAATTTCCATGTTTGTGAAGATTCTGCTCAAAGACACCTGCCTTTGTGAGGTGGCCTGAGAAAGACTTTGGAAGTGGGGTGTCTTAGTTTGAGTTTTTTTTGGTCACTGTTGTTGAACATTGGAAGACATCAATAGGTGACAAATGTGTTTATAAGAAACAAGAACTCGTAAGACATCTTCAGGCCAGTGGCTCTCTGCTGAGAATGGTGACAGAACTTGTCTCTGAGGGGTTCCTTCAGGACTAACAATTGGCAGTAGAGTTTTCACAACCTAAATGTCATTGCTGACAAACCTCAGTACCAGTTAGATTACTTGTTAAGAGTGAAGAGGATTACAGTTCAATGGTAAGATATTGCCACCTTGTGAATAATATGCTGCAAGTGCATGTAGAAAGATTTTTCATACAATCACTCGTGGGAGATTTTTCTGCATTCTGATTTCAAAGGTTGTCCCTTCAGTTATTTTTAATTTAGCAAAATCTTATTTTCTTTCTTAAAAGTTAAAGATTTCCTCATTTTCTTGTTGGTCACCCAAAGAGAAATCAAGCTTCTCGGGTTCTCCAACAATTTCATTGTGATCGGATAGATTGAGAAATTGTGCTTTTGTTCACTAACTCCTACCCTCCGCAACCTCTTCCTATCACAACGTGGCTTTCTAAGGAATCTGAAGCTGAAGTTGCTCAGGTGCCAGACAGGCTTGCAGTATAGTTGGGTCATCCACTTTGTCCTTCTTATGATCATGGGATGACTTTCTACACCTAGGTCTCCTGGAATAAAAGCAACCTAAGAAGCCTTTAAAGTCACTTGAAGGGCATCTCAAAAACATTTTGCAAGTTTATGGAGTCATAAAGGGAAGCAGTGCTGCTTCTGAATCTACAAAGATTCAGATTTGTAGATTTGCCATTAATCCAAGGTCTAGCCCCTGTGCTTCACCTCTCTCACTTTCCCAGGAACCCTCCTGTGAGAAGATCCAAGTTTCTAACGTGCACACAAGTCATTTGCATCAAGGTGTCAGGCTGACTCTGGCACTTCACTGGTTTTATGGAATGAATTCCCATGAATTCAAAATGTGCCTCAGGGTGGAGGCGTAGTGGTTAGTCCTGCCAGGGACCTGGGTTCAATTCTAGCCTTGAGTGACTGTCTGTGTGACGTTCGTATGTTCTTCCTGCGTACTGGTGGGTTTCCTCCAGAGATTAGGTGGCTTGGCCATGCTGAACCTAATTGCCTTGTAGTGTCCAGAGATGTGCAGTTTAGGTAGATTAGATAGGTAAAAACTCCACACATGGCTACAGGAATGGAGTGGATGTGGGTAAGATATTGTTTGGAGGATCAACATAGACTTGATGGGCCAAATGGCCTCTTTCTCCACTGAAAGGATTCTATGAAAATGGCATTAGCATCATTAACTTTTGGAAATGTTTATTATTGGCATCCTCCACCTGAAATTAAAATCCACCCATTTATTTCTGAACAGATTGTTCTTGTTTTTTAGTTGTTGTGTGCTACTTGAGAATGTTTCCAGACTAGAAGTATCAAGGCAGCCATGCAAGGGTGTACATGAAAATGAATGTGAGCCACAAAAAGATTCCTGCTGTAGGTGGGGGAAAAGGCAAAAGCACCAAATTTGTTAAATAGGCAGATTCAACTGGACAGTGAGCAAGCTCACATAGTTCCAAAAATAACAATAGTGACTATCCAGGAAACTAAACCATAAGAATAATTATAACAGCCACATAAATGGAATGTTTGCTGAAACAGTCAGAGTCTGAGTGTCCTGCACCATGTGGCTCATTTTAAAATTCCGAAACAGCAACAGCAGTGTAAATGTCAGGAGTGAGATGGAAAATCCTGCAATCGTGCAGGATTACATAATTAAATTCATTAATTCAGGTTTATTATCAGGTCTAACAACAAGCATAAAGCAGTTTTTAATCCAGTTTAAAATATTATTCTTGCCTATAATATTAATTTCATATCAAAATTAGTTTTCTCACATATCACCAATTGCTTGCAATCACTCAAACAGAATGAGCTGGATTTTCACCATGAAGTACATACACACACGCACACACACACGCGCACGCACTCACACACACACGCGCACGCACTCACACACACACACACACACACACGCACACACAAAAGCACTTACACATATACACACACGCACACACACGCATGCACTCACACACACACAGACACACACGCACGCACGCACGCACTCACACGCACGCACACACACTCACACACACACACTCCCGCACTCTCACACACACATACCTGGAGATTGGAGACCTGCTTCTAAACATTGTACCTATCATTTGCTTGGGTTTTGGGGGAGGTTGGGTCAAATTTTCTACAGACACATTTTGAGGAAGCAACTGCCCATAGTAATAGCCAAAGATACAAGGCTATGGGCCAAGTGTTGGAAAATGGGGTTAGAATAGCAGGGTGGTTGTCTTTGACCAGCATAGACACGATGGGCTGAAGAGTCTATTTCTGGGCTGTAGGCCTCCATCTCGTTGTGAGAACTCAACAACTGCCTGTACACTTGTGTGGATTTGGTGACATTTCTACCTGGTTGGAGAAGGTATGAAATCTGTGGAATTGTTTAGATATTTAAATCCTTGGAGAGGAATAATAGCCCTCTGGATATGGTCTGTGGGAACCTCAGGCCATGAAGTCACTCAGACCTGCTCTGCCATTCCGTAAGATTGTGTCTAATCTGATTACTTTCTATTTTCATCTTCTGTTGATATCCTTCACCCACAGGGTTGGGGAAAGAACAAAAGTTGTCACAGTAACTATACAGCGTCATGAGAAGTAGAAGAGAGGCATGAATAGGTACATTGCTATAAAAAGCCATGAGAGCTGGGTACATAGCACAAGTTGGCATGAGTTTTTATGGTGGGTGGGCAGATGGTCATAGGCTGGTAAGAACATATTAAGGGGCCATGGCATGATATAGGTTGACATGCATGGGGCATAAGGGGTGTTGGGGAGGCAAATCGTGGGAGGGGTGAGGGCTGGAAGGTTACTATATGTCTTTTATTTTTGAAATTTCAATGGAGTTCGAGAGCTGGACAGGAAACCTGCCTCTGCACCTAGAATTCTCTGCTCTTGTTCCAGGGTTGTCTCCTATAGAGCCTGCTACCTCAGACTGGAAATTCCCATGTTATTTTATTAATTCATGAGACGTGGGCATTGTTGGCAGAACATCATATTACCCTTCTCTGCCTCTTTCTCCCAGGACGGTTTTCAGGGTCTGGAAATGTTTTGACTCTACACTTGGCTACATTATTTTCAGATTTAGAGATTCAAAAACCTTAGAGAGAGTGAGAGAGAGAGAGAGAAAGAAAGAAAGAGAGGTAGAAAGGGATAGAGATGGTCAAAGGGGGAGATTTGACATATAAGTGGGAGAGACAATAGTACATGTGTTATCAATTCTAGAAGGAGTGAAAGTAGACAAGTCTCCTGGGCCAGGTGGGATTTATCTGAGGATTCTTTGGGAAGCTAGGGAGGAGATAGCAGAGCTTTGGCTTTGATATTTGAGACGTCATTGTCTACGGGTTTAGTACCTGAGGACTGGAGGATTGCAAATGTTGTGCCCTTGTTCAAGAAGGGCAGCAGAGCTGACCCAGGTAATTATAGACCAGTGAGCCTTACTTCTGTTGTAGGAAAGGTTTTGGAAAGGATTATAAGACATAAGATTTATAATCATCTAGGAAGCAACAATTTGACTTCAGATAGTCAACATGGTTTTGTCAAGGGCAGGTCGTGTTGCACAAACCTCTGTGTTTTTTTGAGAAGTTGAGCAAGCATGAAGATGAGGGTAGGGCAGTTGACATGGTACACATGGACTTCAGTAAAGCCTTTGATAAGGTTCCACATGGTAGGCTATTGGAGAAAATACAGAGGCATGGAATTGAGGGTGATTTAGCAGTTTGGATGAGAAACTGGTTTTCTGAACGAAGACAGCAAGAGGTGGTTGATGAAAAATACTCACTCTGGAGTCCAGTTACTAGTGGGTGTGCCACAAGGATCTGTTTTGGGACCACTGCTGTTTGTCATTTTTATAAAAGACTTAGACGCAGGCATAGGCAGACGGATTAGTAAATTTGCAGATGACACTAACATCGGTGGAGTAGTGGACAGTTTGGAAGAATGTTACAGGTTACGGGGGACTTGGATAAACTGCAGAATTGGGCTGAGAGGTGGCAAATGGAGTTCAATGCAGCTAAACTTGAGGTGATGCACTTTGGGAAGAATAACAGGAAGGCAGAGTACTGAGTCGATGGAAAGATTCTTGGTAATGTGGATGTACAGAGGGATCTTGGAGTCCATGTACATAGATCCCTGAAAGTTGCCCCCCAGGTGGATAGTGCTGTTAAGAAGGCATATGGTGTGTTAGGTTTCATTGGTAGAGGGATTGAGTTCCGGATCCGCAATATCATGCTGCAACTATACAAAACTTGTGTATAGTTCTGGTTGCCCCATTACAGGAAGGATGTGGAAGCATTGGAAAAAGGTGCAGAGGAGATTTACTAGGGTGTTGCCTGGTCTGGAGGGAAGATCTTATGCAGAAAGGCTGAGAGATTTGAGTCTGTTCTCATTGAAAAGAAAAAGGCTAAGGGGCGTTTTGATATAGACATACAAGATGATCAGAGGATTAGATAGGGTAGACAGTGAAAGACCTTTTCCTAGGATGATAACATCAGCTTGTATAAGAGGGTATAACTACAAATTGAGGGGTGATAGATTTCAGACAGATGTCAGAGGCAGGTTCTTTACGCAGAGAGTGGTAAGGGCGTGGAATGCCCTACTGCTAATGTCAACTCAGCCACATTAGGGAGATTTAAACAATCTTTAAATAAGCACATGGGCGATGATGGGATAGTGTAGGAGGACCAGCTGAGAATAGTTCACAGGCCGGCGCAACATTGAGGGCTGAAGGGCCTGTTCTGCGCTGTATTGTTCTATGTTCTATGTTTTATGTTCTATGTTCTATGTTCTAAGATGGGATGCTGTGAGAGGAGAAGGGGTGTTATCAGCAGTCAGAAGTACTTTGTCTTTGATGGGGAGATTGCAGGGCATGATGATGAGCCAAAACTGGGATTGGTTGCGATTGGGATTGGGGAGAAGGATGAGTTTCAGTCTTAATTCCAGGTGGTTGGTACAACCATGAGGGAGATTGTAGTGATTGCCTGTCAGAAAGAAATGTCAGACAAAAAGTGTTTATCTCCTGTCACAAAACAGTGATGGGTCAGTCCAAAGAGAGCATATAGCAAGATGGGACAGAAATCCAAATGCATGCAACACTATAAGGTGTGTTCGGTAATTAACAAGGTGAGGCCTTGTTGGCTATTTATCAATGAGGAGGTGATGCTTGTCCACTTAGAAAACAAAACTCAGGATAATTATATGGTTTTGCAAAAAGAAATTTATTAGAATTCTTGAAGGAATAGCCTACAAGTGTGGATAAAAAGAAGCCTGTGGAGGTACTATATTTGCATTTCCTGAAGATATTTGACAATCTATTATATAAGTGGTTATTTCTCATAGTAGGAAATCTTATGCAGGGCTAAGGTGGGTAGAAGCTTACAAATGTGTTGCTGGAAAATCGCAGCAGGTCAGGCAGCATCAAAGGAGAAGAAGAATTGACGTTTCGGGCATAAGCCCTTCTTCAGGAATGAGGAGGGTGTGCCAAGCAGGCTAAGATAAAAGGTAGGGAGGAGGGACTTGGTGGAGGGGCGTTGGGAATGCGATAGGTGGAAGGAGGTTAAGGTGAGGGTGATAGGCCGGAGAGGGGGTGGGGGCGGAGAGGTCGGGAAGAAGATTGCAGGTCAAGAAGGCGGTGCTGAGTCTGAGGGTTGGGACTGAGATAAGGTAGGGGGAGGGGAACTGAGGAAGCTGGAGAAATCTGCATTCATCCCTTGTGGTTGGAGGGTTCCTAGGTGGAAGATGAGGCGCTCTTCCTCCAGGCGTTGTGTTGCCATGGTCTGTTGATGGAGGAGGCCAAGGACCTGCATGTCCTTGGCGGAGTGGGAGGGGGAGTTAAAGTGTTCAGCCACGGGGCGGTTGGGTTGGTTGGTGCGGCTGTCCCAGAGGTGTTCTCTGAAACGTTCCGCAAGTAGGCGGCCTGTCTCCCCAATGTATAGGAGGCCACATCGGGTGCAGCGGATGCAGTAAATGATGTGTGTGGAGGTGCAGGTGAATTTCTGATGGATATGGAAGGATCCCTTGGGGCCTTGGAGGGAAGTGAGGGGGGACGTGTGGGCGCAAGTTTTGCACTTTTTGCGGTTGCAAGGGAAGGTGCCGGGAGTGGAGGTTGGGTTGGTGGGGGATGTGGATCTGACAAGGGAGTCGCGGAGGGAGTGGTCTTTCTGGAACGCTGATAGGGGTGGGGAGGGAAATATATCCCTGGTGGTGGGGTCCTGCAGTCCTCACTTTCTCCTAGTTGATTTTAACCTACTGCGAATCCTCTTACAAGGCTGCCTTCCTTGAAGAAGCTCTCCTCCTCCCTCTACAAGGAACTCTGAGTCCCTCTCTCACTGCACACCCCAGGTCATCTCCTCTGCCCAGAAGCTCTTCAGCCACATTCTCAAACAGACTCGCTACCACAGCCACATCTCCTTCCTCAGCACCTGTCTACGGAACCGACTGACCCCGCACGGACTCCAGACTACGTTCAGACCAACAAAATTTGGACCCAACCAGGACAACCAGTACCTACAACAAATCCGAAGCCTCCAGCAACAGACCTCCCTCCGGATCCTCCGCTCCACACTCACAGCCATGCGCCGCTACCTTCACTCCCTCCAGTCAGCCCTACCCCAGCTCAGGACAACACTCTCCCAGATCTGTAAAGGTCCTCTACTGTTCTTCATCCACAGAAGAATCCATACACTAAACAAACAGTTCTTCCAAGCCATATAGGAAATTAAAGACAGTAAGTATCAAAAACTTTCAAGTACTTGCCCCCACACTCTGGGTTCCTCAACTGCTCCAAAATCTTCCATCAGCCTCCGGAAGCGCTCAGGCGCCATTAACCATGCGGCCGCTGCAGCAACCATGACGTCACTTTCGCCCCCACCGACCATGCCACCCGTGATCGCCGCCCAGACAACCGCCTCCACGATCATCAGGAAGACTATCACCGACAGATTCGCCACCTCCGCGGGGTCCACAGCCCACCGTTTCTGAATTCGCCGCAGCCACTTCCGCCCCCGGAGTTGCCGTCGCAGCATCTACTTCTGCCCCCAGTGACCTCACTCGCCTACACACCGACCACGCCGAATGTGTCTCCACCCCTGCGCCGATCTCCGCCCTCGCGCCGATCTCCGCCCTCGCGCCGATCTCCGCCCCCGCGCCTCACCCTGCCCCCACTCCCAGCTCCAGCCCCACACCAGGTTCCTGCCGTGTTTTCACCATCCCTCCAGAACTACCGTTCTCTGAGGATGAAAGATCTATCCTCAGCACAGGCCTCACCTTCATCCCCCTACCCTCCTCCCTACCTTTTATCTTAGCCTGCTTGGCACACCCTCCTCATTCCTGAAGAAGGGCTTATGCCTGAAATGCCGATTCTCCTGCTCCTTGGATACTGCCTGACCTGCTGCGCTTTTCCAGCAAAACGTTTGTAAGCTCTGATCTCCAGCATCTGCAGTCCTCACTTTCTCCTAAGGTGGATGGAGTTTGGCTAGTTGTCAGAAAACAGGAACACTTAATTGACCTTTTTCTGATTATTAGGAGGAAGGTATGGGAGCAAAATTTCATGATGACATCAAGGTAAGGATGTAAGAATGTTGTGAAGAGGATGTAAGGATGATGCAATCGTATTGAGTTGGTTGATGGAATAGGATGTGGGGACATGTGAAGTTGTTCACTCGAATAGGTAGAATATAAAAACAATATTATTGACTGAGATGGAGAACGACTGCAAAATTCTAAGATGCAGAGGGATTTAGGTGTAAAGCTAAGATCACCACAATCACTATGGACCAAAGGGCTGTTGTCCTGGAGAAAGAGACAACTGATAGATGTTTAACCTGAGGGTTATCTCAGGAGAGGGGAGAGTTTGAGAAGGATTGTCCTTCATGGTAACTTCAGCTGGTGTGGGAATTGAACACATGCTGTTGGGAATTTGTCTGCATCACAAACCAGTGGTTAGCACTGCTGCCTCACAGCGCTAGAGACCCGGGTTCAATTCCTGTCTCAGGCAACTGTCTGTGTGGAGTTTGCACAGTCTCCTTGTGTCTGCGTGGGTTTCCTCTGGGTGCTCCGGTTTCCTCCCACAGTCCAAAGATGTGCAGGTTAGGTGAATTGGCCATGCTAAATTGCCTGTAGTGTTAGGTGAAGGGGTAAATGTAGGGGAATGGGTCTGGGTGGGTTGCTCTGCGGAGGGTCGGTGTGGACTTGTTGGGCCGAAGGGCCTGTTTCTGCACTGTAAGTAATCTAATCTAATCTAATCAAAATTAAACAACTCCTATGTATTAGTATTTGAGTCACAAAAGGTTAATGTGCAGCTGCAGCAAGTAATTAAGACAGCTAATGGAACATATGTTCTTCTGTCTTATTACAAGAGACATTGACCACATATGTAAGAATTGTATGCTTCTGTTATAGAGGTCATCTGTGGGACTACATTTCAAAAACTGTGTTTGTAGCTTTGATCTCCTTACTAAAGGAAAGATATAAATGTATTGGAGGTGTTTCAGAGGAACCCCCCACTACCAACATGCTACAGGTAACCATTGATCAAAAATATAACTGGACTAACCATGTAAATGCTATGGCTGCAAGAGCAGGTCAGAGGCTAGGAACCCTGCAATAAGTAACTCACCTCCCGACTCCCCACAGCTTGTCCACCATCTACAAGGCAAAATCAGGAGTGTGCGGGAATAATTTCCGATTTGCCTGAACGGGTGCAGCTCCAACAGAGTGACACCATCTGGGACAAAGCAACCTATTTGGTTGGCACCAAATCCACAAACATCCACTCCCCCCAGCATTGATACTCAGTAGCAGTAGTGAGGACAGGAAGTACTGCAGTAATTCACCAAGGTTCCTTTGACAGTATTTTCAAAACCCATGACAACTTCCATCTAGAAAAGCAAGGACAGCAGATACATTGGAACACCACCACCTGCAAGTACCCTTCCAAGCCACTCAACATCCTGACTTGGAAATATATTGCTATTTCTTCAGTTTCCCTGGATCAAAATCCTGGAACTCCCTCTCTGACAGCATTGAGAGTGTGCCAACACTAAATGGGCTGCAGTGGTTCACAAAGGCAATTTATCATCTGAATGGATCTCTCAAATTTCCAACCTAATGTCGATCTTCTTTTCAGCCATTACTTTGTATTCCTCGCTCTGTTCTATGATCTTTGTATGGTATGATCTGCCTGTACTGCATGCAAAACAAAATTTTTTACTGTAACTAGGTGCATATAACAACAATAAATCAAATCAAATTAAATCCTCACCGTTCCAGGGTTAATTAGGGATGGGCAATACACATGATCTCTGCAAATCATTTAGATGTAAGAAGTATACATGAGCAGAAACAAGCCATTTATCTAGCAGTGTCTTTTTATCTTTGTAGTAAGCTAAATATTTACTGCAGGAAAAGGCTAGAAGGAAAAGATGTTCCCATAAATGCTTGATATCTGAGGGAACCACTCAGGAGATCAGTGGAAATGATTTCATTAAAATAACCATCATCCCTAAGAAAGCAATATGAAATTGGACACATACTGCTTAGCTAATGTGAGTGCTTCAAACATTGGCAACTCAATTAGAACTTAAGGATGCTCCTGCCAAAGTGTTGGGGTAGTGGCTAGCAAGGGTTATAAAGCAATAAGTCTTAACTGCTGGGTGTGCAGCCAGAAGAAAACGAACCTCAGTTGTGGAGCAGAATGATAGTCAGTGAGAATTCAGAAGCTCATATCTCACTGTGAACCAATGATTCACTGCATACCTTTTGTATTTGTTGTCATTAACTTAATGAGTTCAGAGAAACTTAATAATTAATCAGAACTGGAAGACCTTAAAATTGACTTTCACAGCTCAGTGTATAATTGTAATTGACGGAGATCTTACAATTTAAGTAAAATTCAACACTTTGGATTGTACAGTTAGTGCGAAACCCAATGATATGATTGGTGCAGAAACCAAGTGTGAAGAAGCAAAATAAATGAACATGAGGACGTAGCACAGATAACAATGGTTCCTATAGAACAGTGGGGCTGTTGGTTAAATGGTCCCAGTGGTATTTCTCGTGAGTACACAGAATGCCACAAAGAGAAAAGAAGGAATGGTGTGAGAAGAAAATACAAGTAACATTTGGTATAGCCTGACCAGGGGAGTGGAGCAAAACCTAATATTGTCCAGTGCTGTCTGGATGAGAGCTAATAGTTAAAAGATACTTTGTCCAGAGTTCCTTATTGTCTTGAGAAGCGAATTCTGGATTTAAAAGGGAGACTGCGTAGGGAACAGGTATTAGTCTCTGTTCCACCTGTTTATGTGTTTGAACATAGAGAAAGACAATTTGTTGCACTCAAGTGCACTAAACTATGAGTAAGGTTGATATTGTGCATTAAAAGAATGGTCCAATACCCACAATGAGGTTGAATTACTGTGTGCAAGATGGAAAATGTGTGGGTGAATGAGCAAGTTTCTGTTTGTAAATTTTAGTGATGGATAATGCTTTGGTCTGTGTGGCTTTCAGACAACTCTGAGAAAAGAACAGTGGTTCAGTGTCCAATGTGTAAACTTACAGCAGTTGGTTATTTAATGTCTGTTTGATGACAATGTTTTAAATTGGTGTAACCAAGAGAATGGAAGTTGGATTGTTTTGTTTTAATTTGTTGACAGGATGTGGGTATTGCTGGCTAGGTCAGCATTTAATGCCCATTCCTGATTGGCCAAGGGCAGTTAGTCAATCGCAACGCTGTGGGTCTGGAGTCACATAAAGGCAGATTTCCTTCTGTGAAGGACATAAGTGAGCCAGATTGTTTTTCCTCACAATTGACAATGGCTTCACGGTGGTCAGTAGATTCTTATTTCCAGATGTTTTTAATTTCAATTTTAATTCAAATACCACCATTTACCATGATTCAAACCTGGATTCCCAGAACATTCTCTGGATCTCTGGATTAATAGTCCAATGATAATATCGCTAGGCCATTACTTCTGCTAAAGCCAATTGTGGTCTTCTGGCAGAAGGAGAGAAAGAGAAAGAGGAAGAGAGCTGTTCTGGGGAAATATTGAACAATGACTCTCAGGAGTAGAGAAAATGTGAAGTTGGAGTCACATTGATTGTTCCTGTGGGGAAACAGTTGTGAAGAATCCCTTTGAGTCCCCTAGAATGTTATAGGCTGCTGTTTGAAGTTAACAGATTTAAACAACTTTGTTTGCAGTGAGAATGTTTTCTCAAAAAAATCCATTCGTTTTTTTCTTGCTATTATTTGAAGGTACTTTGAAAAAAATAAAACTGAAACCACCAAAACCTATTGAATAAATAACAGCTCATGATCTCTGAGATACTTATGCCTTGGCTGTTCTTGAATGTTTCTCCTTACTTGATTAGATTAGAGATTTTCAAAATTCCGATGAGGTGGGAGTGACAGCTGTTGATTTCAGGGGTGCATTTGACCAAGTGAGACATCAAGGAGCCCGAACAAACCTGTAACCAATGGGGATCAGGGACCGAACACTCTTCTTGGTCGGAGTCTACTTGGAACACTGGAAGATGGTTGAGATCAGTCATCTCAGATCCAGGACATCTCTGCAGGAGCTCCTCAGGGTAGTCTCTCAGGCCCAACCAACTTCAACTGCTTCATCAATGACCTTCTCTCCATCGTGAGGTCAAAAGTGATGATGTTTGCTGATGATTGCACACTTTTCAGCACCATTTGTAACTCCTGAGACACTGAAGCAGTTCATGATCAAATACAACAAGATTAGGCTATGAACAATAGGAGTTTAGATCAGAGTGGCGCTGGAAAAGCACAGCAGGTCAGGCAGCATCTAAGGAGCAGGAAAATCGATGTTTTGGGCAAAGGCATGGAGGCAAGGAGCCTCCAGGGTGGAGAGATAAATGGAGGGGGGTGGGGGGGGGAGGGTGGTAGGGCTAGGGAGAAGGTAGCAAAAGGTACAATAGTGAATGGGGGTGGGGATGGAGATGATAGGTCAGAGAGGAGGGTGGGAGAAGGTAGCAAAGAGTACAATAGGTAAATGGGGGTGGGGATGGAGGTGATAGGTCAGAGAGGAGGGTGGAGTGGATAGGTGGGAAGGGAGATAGGCAGGTAGGACAGGTCATGGGGATGGTGCTGAGCTGGAAGGTTGGAACTGGGGTAACTTGGGGGGAGGGAAAATGGACTTCACCAGTTTCCTCATTTTCCCTCCCTCCACCTTACCTCAGTTCCACCCTTCCAGCTCAGCACTCTCCCCATGACCTGTCCTACCTGCCAATCTTCCTTCCCACCTATCCACTCCACCCTCCTCTCTATCTCCACCCCCATTCACCTATTGTACTCTTTGCTACCTTCCTCCACCCTCCCCTCTGACCTATCCCCTCTATGCCCACCCCCATTCACCCATTGTACTCTTTGCTACCTTCCTCCACCCTCCTCTCTGACCTATCACCTCCATCCCCACAAAGAAAAACAAAGAGAAAACTTGCCCCATTAGCTTCAAAACCAATGACAGAAGTAAAATTCAGGTTTCAGCAATCCATAATGTGAGTACTGACAGCAGAATGCAATAAGCAACTACATTCTACAGGAGGCTTCAGTGCAATGATACATATGCATGAAGGGTTTTGGTTAGCTCAGTTAGCTGGATGGCTGGTTTGTGATGCAGAATAACACTAACAGCAGTACGGGTTCCATTCCTGCACCAGCTGAGGTCACTGTGAAGGACTTTTCTTCTTCAAACTTGCCCCAACCTGCTGAGGTATAGTGAGCCTCAGGTTAAACCACCACCAGTTGGCTCTCTCTTTCACTAATGAGAGAGCAGTTCTATTATCCAAAAGAACTATGTCAACTCTAACTGTTATGAGTGAAAGAACATTTCCAGGTGAAGGTGAAATGGATATTGTACTACAGTAAGTTCTTCAAACATTGTAACACAGTGAGAGGTGGAAGTTAGTGGCAAATGTGTTGAGTGTAGAGAATACTTCAAAATTTGTCTACTCTTCCTGCTATGCCCATTAAAGAATGTGTTGTATAAAATAGAACTGCTACTGATTGCCCTTATGATTTGGTTCCCCTAATCAATCCCTCCTCTACCTAGTGCTCAAAGCCATCCCAAGGCTTTATATTGCATTTGTTAACCAGTAACTATAGCCTGGCTACAGATGCACAGGCCACGTAATAAAATATTTAATTTACAGTTTTTGACCGAAACAGTCTTCCCCCTCAAGTGGCTACAGGAGTCTATATTTTGTACCTCAATGACAATTCTTGCACTCAGATAGAAGTGATCACAAACAGAATGCATTTCTGATGCTTGAAGGTTGCCTTCAATATTGGACCATGACGTGGAGGTGCCGGTATTGGACTAGGGTAGACAAGTTAAAAATTACACAACATCAAGTTATAATCCGACCAGCTTTCACAGCGCTGCTCCTTCATCGGGTAGCTGTGGAGCAGGATCATAAGACACAGAGTTTGTCACAAAAGATCACAGTGTCATGCAACTGAAATGATACATTGAACAATCCTAGACTGTAATCTATAATTCTGTATCTTATGACCCTGGTCCATAGCTAGCTGATAAAAGAGCAGTGCTCCAAAAGATAATATTTCATACAGACCTACTGGACTATAACCTGGTGTTGTGTGATTTTTAACTTCAATATTGGAATTATCCTAAATCTCCAGAAAATTTGCAGGTCGTTAAATGGGACTCCAGTCCTGTCACAATTTCAGTGACAATATGATAAATAAACAAACTATTTCGATCTTTATCTTGAATGAGTTTACATCACTCTAAAGAAGTGACAATATTTAACACATAATATTTTACAAAAAAGCCTTTTCTTCCAATAAAAGAAATTGAATTCATGTAATAACTATTCTTAACAAATCTACCTCAATTTGTTGTTTTATGGTTTGTTTCAGGATTACAACTGATGTAATAGCAATCAATAGCCTTTAAGTAGTCTATAATTTATTCTACGATTGACAACATTGACTTTTCCTTATGATGCCACTAAATTTCATCTGAACGTGTGAGCACCTGATAAAATTCTGAGAGGCATGGATGGGATGGATATCGGAATCTCTTTCCCAGGGTATAAATACATGGGGTTTAAGGTGAGAGGGGAAACGTGTAAGGAGATGTGTGAGGAAAGTTTTTACACCAAGGGTGGTAGGTGCCTGGAACACACTGCCAGGGAAAGTGGTAGACATAGATATGATAGCAAATTTTAAGAAGCATTTAGACAGACACATGACCTGGCAGGGAATAGCGGGGTGTAGAATGGCATCATGGTCGGCACAGACACTGTGGGCTGAAGGGCCTGTTCCTATGCTGTACTGTTCCATGTTCTGTGTTTTGTTCATTATTATGAATTTAAAGATACAAGTACATGAATTGGATGCTCCACATCCTGCCACTGAAAAATTGTAGGGTTTGTTAGGAATTATCCAACATTTTTTAACATTTCTGGTGGTTTGGTACATTTTCCACAATAACACTATTGTTGTTAAAATAATTGACAGATGTCTGTGAAGGACTTTTGGGTGGGCATGTACTGTAAAACATTAATGCTACCCCCCCAGCAGAAAATGATGTGCTACAACAAATTGTAGTTTAATGTTATAATAATGGTAGAATTACAATGTATGATTTCTTCAGAATAAATTATTGTTATTCTGTGCTGCTTGAAACATATAATTTCTCTGAGTAACCAAACCTGTCCTTAATCTTCCAGTGTTATACTAGCCCCTAAAGAGTACCAGCTGAAGTGGTTTTTGTTTTTACAGAAGATGTCCGTGCAAGAAACTTTGAATTATGACTGTGTCACTCAATAAGCAAACTGCATTTTAAACCCAACTAATCTCAGCTTACCCGTTGTTATTAAACTCGTAAATGAAGTTTAAATTGTAGCATTTGCAAATATCAAATTATTCCTTTTGTAATCCTGACACTAGGTGGAGTTGTGACTCCTTCATTCGAATAGGAGGTTCATTGTTCAAATTAGATGTAAGTTTTAGTTAAGTTTGGCTGATATGTTTAGCCATAATTTCCTTCCAATCAGTGATTCACTGCCATTTTAGACCTCACAAATCTTCAGCTGCAGCTGTTTCCGTGGTTTTTGGGGTCCTGGCCGCTGTCTGTTTATCACTGTCTCTCTCCAGCCCCCACTCCATCCCCCCCACCCCCACCCCAACTCCTTTATCTCCAGAGTGCTCATATCCAGTGGTCCAGGTCTCTGCCTTCAACACTACCCCACTGCCTGCCTCACCCACCACCGTACCCATCCTGGATTAGTGGTGCTGGAAAAGCACAGCCTTGGATGCTGCCTGAACTGCTGTGCTTTTCCAGCACCACTAATCCAGAATCCGGTTTCCAGCATCTGCAGTCATTGTTTTTACCTCACCCATCCTGCCAAACCCTAGCTCTGCTATCTGGCTTGCAGCAATTCACACCCACAGGCACTCCCAATCACACTGCCCTGACCTCCTGCCTGCACTTAACCAGATTTCTGAATTTAAGTGGGATTGTTAACATTCTAACCACAATTAATGCCTTACAAATGGAACTGCAGAGTTGAAATCTGTGGCACTGGAAAAGCATAGCTGGCCAGGCAACATCCAAAGAGCACGATAGTTGACATTTTGGGCATAAGCCCTTCATCAGGAATGTTGGGAGGAGGGTTCAGATTGAGAAATAAATGGAAAGGTGGTGGTGGGTGTTTGGGGGAAGGGAGCTGGGAAGGTGATTGATGCAGATGGGGGGTGATCGTAATAGGTCGGAGTGGAGAGTTGAGCGGATAGGTGGGAAGGAAGATGAACATGTAAGACAGTTCAAGAGGGCAGTGCTGAGTTGGAGGGTTGGATCTGGGATGAGCTGGGGGGAGGGAAGATGAGGAAACTGGTGAAGTTGATGTTGATGCCTTGTGGTTGGAGGGTCCCAAGGCAGAAGATGAGGCGTTCGTCCTCCAGGTGTCAGGTGGCTTGGAATCGGCGGTGAAGGAGGCCCAGGACTTGCATGTCCTTGGCAGAGTGCGAGGGGGAGTTGAAGTGGTCAGCCACAGGGTGATGGGGTTGTTTGGTGCATATGCATAAACTAGGAGAAGAAATAAACTATATGGACTCTTGGGCATCTCCAAGATGCAATAAGATCATGACTGCTCGGTTTTGTCTTTCAAGCTCTGCATTTTGATGTAATTTTTGATTTTCTTACCAGGAAAGGTTCTACAGGCAGTTCTTCTATAATGCAATGGTTGAGTTCTTGTGCAATCCCATCTTATAAAAAGTTGTGCTTTCGAAACAGTGCTTAAAATGTTGGTGATGTAATCGCATTACAGCCAACACACTTTTTAAAAATTTGAGCTTTAGAAACAGTATCCCCAATTCATCAACCATGTTATATAGAATTTATGTTCACGAAATGTATGTTATAGCAGAATGACCTGTATTTACCTCTGACTTAAAAATATTCAATGACTCCACCTCCATCGCCTTCTAAGGCAGAGTTCCAAAGTCACATAACCCCCCGAGAGAAAAAACGGTCCTAAAAGGTCAACTCCTGATTTTGTAATGAAGTGTCCCCTCGTTCTGAACTGACCCTAATTAATTATTTAATTGTATTATTCACTAACACAATGCACTAAATGAAATATAAATAAATGTTGCCATCAGTTTGTACACTATATGTTGAAAGTTAAGAATAGTGAAGACCTTAACCATTTTCCTGGACTCACAAACAGCTAGCTCCTTTTCTGCAGAAAGACTAATTCCAACCAGCTCCAATCAACGAAAGCCACAGTTTCTCAAACGATTACACCAACACAGGATTTTGTCTTGCACAGAAGAGGGCACTGATGGTTATATGAATTATGAAAGGATGAACATGGGCACTGAATTCAGGGAGGCTGCTGGGATTCTGAGTAGAAGTGGAACACTCTAAAATTGCAAACAATTTTTTGCCCCCTCTTAGAAAAGGGAAAATACAGGCTGGAGGATCTGGCTACTGTATATGATTGCAGATGAACAGCATTATGTATTTTCTGTTGCTTTTGTAGCTGAGAGGCATCCATAGTGAGAATTGAATCCCTCACTGGAATGTTAACAAGAGAGAATTCCTGACACAGTAAGGACAGATAGGATAAACAGCAGCAGGTTAACAAGGACATGTTTGGCTCCAAGTAAGTTATGATTAAACATGGTTCCTCTCTGAGGTTATTTTGTTTCTTTGTTTGACAAGCCACAGAAGCTGCCATTTTACACTTAAAATAATAGAGTGTGTGCTATAATGGGGGTGGCTCAGTGGTTAGCAATGCAGCATCACATTATCAAGGATTTGTGTTTGATTCCGCTTCAGGTGACTGCCTGTGTGGAGTTTGCATATTCTCCCCGTGTCTGCGTGGGTTTCCTCTGAGTGCTCCGGTTTCCTCCCACAGGTAGTGCAGATTAGGGTGGATTGGCCATGCTAAATTGCTTATAGTGTCCAGGGCTATGTAGATTAGGTGGATTGGCCATAGGAAATACAGGGTTACAGTGGTGGGTTAGGGGGTTGGGTCTGGATGGGATGCTCTTTGGATGGACAGTGTGGATCCAGTGGGCTGAATGGCCTGCTTCCATACTATAGGGATTCTGTGAAATATTAAAGTGGCCATCAAAAATGTCTGCTATCTGCTGTATGTGCTTTGACTTGCAGTGTTAGTAGACTTTACCTAGGCTGTGAAACAGCAATAATATTATGGTGGGTTTCAGTGACCTCAAAGGGATGTCTCTGGCCTTAATACAGAGAGCATTGACTGTCGGCCGGGTTGATGTGGTAAAGCCCCAGTCCCAGGGGGACAGTGAAGAACACAAAGGGACAGGACATCTCCGGCTTCTACAATGTGACCAAAAACAAAATCCAGGAAAACATGTAGGAAAGATAAGAAAGTCATCAACCAGGAAACAATTGATGAAGAAGCCCAAGGCTAAGAAATAAAAATCTAAAGCCAAAGGCTCTATTATGCATCATCAAGTCTCTCGAAACAGAGCAGACCCTGCAATAAAATGATCCTTGTCACATGGATGAGTTCAGTGTCAACAGAGACCATTTCAAACTAATACAACAACCAAGGATGGAAAGTGCTGAATTTCCTTTAAACTTAATATTTGTTAAATCCCCACAATCAGCCTAAGCTTTCTTTGTCGAAGCCAGGGATATCACTTAGTGATCGCTGCTTAGTGTGTTAGCCAGAGATAGAAATTTTACAATTCACAGCCTTAAAATAATGCCATGATTTGGAGATGCTGGTGTTGGACTGGGGTGTACAAAGTTAAAAATCACACAACACCAGGTTATAGTCCAACAGGTTTAATTGGAAGCACTAGCTTTTGGAGTGACGTTCCTTCACTATCACCTGATGAAGGAGCATTGCTCCGAAAGCTAGTGTGCTTCCAATTAAACCTGTTGGACTATAACCTGGTGTTGTGTGATTTTTAACTTAAAATAATGTAGTGAGTTCGAGGAGGCAGTGAGTTGGAGTGGACAGTGAGTTGGAGGGACAGTGAGTTGGAGGGACAGTGAGTTGGAGGGGACAGTGGGTTAAAGAGGGACAGTGAGTTGGAGAGGACAGTGGGTTGAAGTGGGGCAGTGAGTTGGAGGGGACAGTGAGTTGGAGGGTGACAGTGAGTTGGAGGGACAGTGAGTTGGAGGGGGCAGTGAGTTGGAGGGGACAGTGAGTTGGAGGGGACAGTGAGTTGGAGGGACAGTGGGTTGAAGTGGGGCAGTGAGTTGGAGGGGACAGTGAGTTGGAGGGGGACAGTGAGTTGGAGGGTGACAGTGAGTTGGAGGGGGCAGTGAGTTGGAGGGGACAGTGAGTTGAAGGGACAGTGGGTTGAAGTGGGGCAGTGAGTTGGAGGGGACAGTGAGTTGGAGGGGGACAGTGAGTTGGAGGGACAGTGAGTTGGAGGGGACAGTGAGTTGGAGGTGGGCAGTGAGTTGGAGGGGGCAGTGAGTTGGAGGGGGACAGTGAGTTGGAGGGACAGTGAGTTGGAGGGGGATAGTGAGTTGGAGGGATAGTGAGTTGGAGGGGGATAGTGAGTTGGAGAGGGATAGCGAGTTGGAGGGGACAGTGAGTTGGAGGGACAGTGAGTTGGAGGGGATAGTGAGTTGGAGAGGGATAGCGAGTTGGAGGGGACAGTGAGTTGGAGGGACAGTGAGTTGGAGGGGGCAGTGAGTTGGAGGGACAGTGAGTCGGAGCGGGCAGTGAGTTGGAGGGGGCAGTGATTTGGAGGGACAGTGGGTTAGAGAGGGACAGTGAGTTGGAGGGACAGTGAGTCGGAGCGGGCAGTGAGTTGGAGGGGGCAGTGATTTGGAGGGACAGTGGGTTAGAGAGGGACAGTGAGTTGGAGGGGACAGTGAGTTGGAGGGACAGTGGGTTAGAGAGGGACAGTGAGTTGGAGGGGGATAGTGAGTTGGAGGGGACAGTGGGTTGGAGGGACAGTGAGTTGGAGGGGATAGTGAGTTGGAGAGGGATAGCGAGTTGGAGGGGACAGTGAGTTGGAGCAATAGTGAGTTGGAGGGGCAGTGAGTTTGAGGGGACAGTGAGTTGGAGGGGGACAGTGAGTTAGAAGGGACAGTGAGTTGGAGGGGGACAGTGAGTTGGAGGGGGAAAGTGATTTGGAGGGAGAGTGAGTTGGAGGGGGCAATGAGTTGGAGGGGACAGTGAGTTGGAGGGGGACAGTGAGTTGGAGGGGGCAGTGAGTTGGAGGGACAGTGAGTCGGAGCGGGCAGTGAGTTGGAGGGGGCAGTGATTTGGAGGGACAGTGGGTTAGAGAGGGACAGTGAGTTGGAGGGACAGTGGATTCGAGAGGGACAGTGAGTTGGAGGGGACAGTGAGTTGGAGGGGGATAGTGAGTTGGAGGGGTCAGTGAGTAGGAGGGGACAGTGTGTTGGAGGGGGCAGTGAATTGGAGGGGGCAGTGAGTTGGAGGGACAGTGAGTCGGAGCGGGCAGTGAGTTGGAGGGGGCAGTGAGTTGGAGGAACAGTGATATGGATGATGCAGTGAGTTGGAGGGGGCAGTGAATTGGAGGGGCAGTGAGTTGGAAGGACAGTGAGTTTGAGGGAGGCAGTGAGTTGGAGTGTCAGTGAGTTGGAGGGAGGCAGTGAATTGGAGGGGAAAGTGAGTTGGAGGATCAGTGAGTTGGAGGGAGGCAGTGAGTTGGAGGGGCAGTGAGTTGGTAGGGACAGTGAGTTTGCGGGAGGCAGTGAGTTGGAGGGAGGCAGTGAATGGAGGGTCAGTGAGTTGGAGGGAGGCAATGAGTTGGAGGGGACAGTGAGTTGGAGGGGGCAGTGAGTTGGAGGGGGCAGTGAGTTGGAGGGGACAGTGAGTTGGAGGGACAGTGAGTTGGAGGGGGCAGTGAGTTGGAGGGGGCAGTGAGTTGGAGGGGACAGTGAGTTGGAGGGAGAGTGACTGTGGCTTTGAGGAAGGCAGCAAGGAATTGTGGGCCATAGCTGAAATGCTAAGAGTGAGGCAATATAAGAATGCAATCCCTGGAAAAGTGGCAAACATTGTAAAAGTAAACCTAACGATGTTTAATAGATATATTGCCCTTATTAACAATGTTAAGTGAAACCATATTCATGAATGTGGAATCTGGAGCAACAGTGAATCTGTGGTATGACGCACTTCCATGCAGACATTAAAGAGTTACACAATGTTTGAAATACAAATAAACGTAGACATTTCTTTGTGTTCATTTATTCTTCAGGTAAACATAGCTCACTGCTTTCCTAATCTTGGATATCTCCTTTCTTGTCCCAAGCTTTCAAACTTGCTCCATTGGAAGCAAGATGAACATTTGGTGTGGTTTACCCTGTTCATTTTCATGAATTTGATCCATTCTGGCCTGAGTCTGACAATAAGTTTTTCTCCAACAAGCACTGACTTAAGGTTTAAGCTGAGCTTTAATTTTCCACTTCATCGGATT
Organism: Chiloscyllium punctatum; assembly: GCF_047496795.1. Classification (NCBI taxonomy): domain Eukaryota; kingdom Metazoa; phylum Chordata; class Chondrichthyes; order Orectolobiformes; family Hemiscylliidae; genus Chiloscyllium; species Chiloscyllium punctatum. The sequence goes on from NC_092740.1 coordinate 156,923,276, forward strand.
TGTCTGATCTGAATTGTTGGAGCAATAATGGTACACTATTCAAATTCCAATGATCTTTTTCATTAGAATCAGTTGATTGTTCCCAAAGTCCTTCATGTTAATGAACCTCTGAAAGTGAAGCATGCTGATGTGTAAAAACCTAACCTTTTTCAAGACCAAATAAATTGGCAAAACATCTACAGGGATCACATATTTTCATCAATCTTCCCAGCAGCTTTAAGTTTCCTCTATTGGACAGAGCATTGAGTATAGGAGTTGGGAGATGGTGTTGCAGCTGTACAGGACATTGATTAAGCCACTTTTGGAATACTGTCCTCAATCCTGGTCTCCCTGCTATTGGAAAAAAGTGAGGACTGCAGATGCTGGAGATCAGAGCTGAAAATGTGTTGCTTTTCCAGCAACACCTTTTTCATCCCTGCTATTGGAAGAATGTTGTGGAACTTGAAAGGGTTCAGAAAAGATTTATAAGAATGTTGCCAGGATTGGAGGATTTGAGCTACAGGGAGAGGCTGAATAAACTGTTTTCCCTGGAGCTTTGGAGGCTGAGGGGTGACCTTATACAGGTTTATAGAATCATGAGGAGCATGGATAGGGTAAATAGACAAGGTCTTTTCCCTGGGGTCGGGGGAGTCCAGAACTAGAGTACATAGGTTTAGGGTGAGAGGGGTAAAATTTAAAAGCAACCTAAGGACAAATGTTTTCACGCAGAGGGTAGTGCATATATAGAATGAGCTGCCAGAGGAAGTGGTGGAGGTTTGTACAATTACAACATTTAAAAGGCATCCGGGTGGGTATATGAATAGGAAGGGTTTAAGGGTTATGGGCCGGGTGCTGGCAAATGGGACTAGATTGGTTGGGATATCTGGTTGGCATGGACGGGTTGGACGGAATGGTCTGTTTCCATGCTGTGCATCTCTATGACTCCATAAATTCCTTATTCACCTTCTCTCATTCTACCTCTTTCATGACTCTGTTTATCTTCATGGGTTCTTTGCTCCTGACTGTGTTAAATGTGACTTCAATCGTGAAAACCTAATTCTGGGTTGCCTTCTAAGAACAATACAGTTGGCATACTAGCGAGGTGTGTTCAGATAAATAAACAAAAAAAAATTCCCAGTTTGTGATTCAATGGTAACTGACAAGATGTTTGATTGGTATTTCACATTCGCTCTGGAAGAACATGTTTATCAACTTGTAACTGTGTGCTTTGTTGCTCCGTTGGAAGCAAGATGAAACTCTATTGTGGTTTACCCTGTTCATTCTCATGAATTGTGCAAAATCCTTTAAACAAATCTGAAACCTATTGTCAAACTATGCAAAATGTTGTCGGTTTTGGTAGTTGTTCAATTCATCAGGAGCCCCACCCTTTGAGTGACTACCTATCAGCATTAAAAGCTGCGTCCTTCTAATTCTATACCATCTGTTTGTCAAAACATAGCTGACCAATTGCACACCTGCTTCATTTCTACTACTTGACATACTCAATGCTGTCTCATTAAGTCTTGCCAGCTAATATTAATTTATCTATCCATAGTTCAGCAACTTAGGAATCATGCTAGCTGATGAATCCGTGACAATCTCCATGGTTACAGGAGTCATTTACAAAACTGCTTGCACGATGATGCCCTGTAACTTCACCACTGGACATCCTTGTGTTTCTGATCATATGAATCTCAACTGACTCCTCACCAACATGCTGCTGTTTAATAACGTATGCAGCAATTGTGGTTCCTTCCAACCAGCATTCTCTTCCTTGGCATGATGCCCCAGTTTCTTGCAGCTGTAACGTACTGCCTTCAGAATTGGACAATTGTTGGCCTAAACACCAGGCACTATAATTGATGCACTACTACTATGACCAATTTCTATTGCTGGGTCATTTTGTTTACTCAGCTGGTGTTCATTCAGCAAATGACTGATGGTTGTTAACACTATTTTTCTTGAATTACATTCTGCCATGTCCATGGACAATGTTGTTTGGCAAACTGTTAAAAGTTAACTTTGGCAATGTTGCCATCTCACTGCAAATACATTCACTTTTAAAACTGAACACATCTGTTTCACAATGTCCTGTTTTGAAATTCTCCAAAATTACAAAAAGTCCACAGTCTTTTCATGGTCTTGATAAACTTACCATTGGATTCGCAAATCAACCGATTTCTTGTTCCAAGTTCACAAGTTTCTGCAATCTCCAACAACTTCTGATTTCCTCAACCTCTCTATATCCCTCTGCAGACTCTTTGTACCATCTACACCACTGGCCTTTGTGCCTTCTTTTGCAAATTTGGCGATAGTTCAGTCAGTTCCTCATCCACGTCATTAATACATATTGTAAATAATTGTGGGCCCAGCAGTGATCCCTGCAGACTCCAGTAATTACATGTTGTCATCAGAAAATGCCCTGTTAACCCAATTCTCCATCTTCCATTCATATTACATCAAAATGACTTCACTTAGGGATGAGAAAGATTGGTAATATGCTAAGTTGAAAATGTTGACATTATTTGTGTTCCTGACAGTGTGAGCTCTGTAAATCTGTTTAAGCTGGAAGATCTTCATTGTTTGATTTCCTCTGTGGGGAATGGTTCATATGTTCAAGTATGGAACTTCTACTTATGGACATATATGTTCATTTTTAAATTATACCGAAGCCTGGACATGATATTTTTTTCCTTTTTGTTTTGATTGTATCCTGGATCTCTAAACCAGACAGTGTCTTCTGGACATTATCTTGGATCTGACCAAGACAATTTCTTCTTGAGAGTGTCTGTAATCTGTAGTGGTTGGTCAGTCCAACTCGGTGGTTGATTCAATACCACAATTTAATCTGTATAAATAGATTTTTATTCGGATACTGCCAGAAATCTGTACAGATTAGTTACTCAGCTTGCTCATTAGGTTCACCATTACTGGTGAAACCAATGCGTTCACTTCCTGAATCGTGCTACTTGAGGACTATGTGCTTCTTGCTTTGTGTGATCTCTGCCACTGTTCTGATTATTCATCCTGAAAAGATACACAAACAAAATATGTCTCCTCAACCTCTGACATCAGCATCAGGTTTGGACCCATTATCTGTTCACTGAGCTATAACAAAGTTTGAATTACATCAAACGAGGATTCATCAATTAACTCAGGTAGTGTGTACTGCACATTTGCTATTTTATCATTTGCATTTCCCCATGAATTGTGCTGGCTTTTACAGCCTGAACTCTCTTCAGTGTTGATCTGAGCGGAAAATGTTTTTACCAACTCTGTATAATCACAAATTTCCATCTTGTGGACAGGATGAATCAAATTTCTTATGACAGCATAACACAGCTCAATTAATTCAGTCTTCTGCTTGGGTTCTGCCAGTATTCTAGAAAGGCCTATGAAACCTTCTACCAGCTGTTTCTTTGACTGGTTGTTCAGTAACTAAAATTTCTTTGATGCATTGAATAGAATCCCTACAGTGTGGAAGCTGGCCATTCAGTCACACCAACCCTCTGAACAGCATCCCACCCATCCCCTACTCTATCCCTGTAACCCTGCATTTTCCATGGCCAATCCACCTAACCTGCACATCTTTGGACTGTGGGAGGAAACTGATGCACCTAGAAGAAATCCAAGCAGACATTGGAGAATGTGCAAACTCAACACAAACAGTTGCCTGAAGGTGGAATGAAACCCAGGTATCTGATGCTGTGAGGCAGCAGTGCTACCTACTGAGCCATCATGCTGTCCACTGAGTCACCGTGCTGTCCACTGAGCCATCATGCTGTCCACTGAGCCACCGTGCTGTCCACTGAGTCACCGTGCTGTCCACTGAGCCACCGTGCTGTCCACTGAGTCACCGTGCTGTCCACTGAGCCATCGTGCTGTCCACTGAGTCACCGTGCTGTCCACTGAGCCATCATGCTGTCCACTGAGTCACCGTGCTGTCCACTGAGCCACCGTGCTGTCCACTGAGCCACCGTGCTGTCCACTGAGCCATCATGCTGTCCACTGAGCCACCGTGCTGTCCACTGAGTCACCGTGCTGTCCACTGAGCCACCGTGCTGTCCACTGAGTCACTGTGCTGTCCACTGAGTCACCGTGCTGTCCACTGAGCCATCATGCTGTCCACTGAGCCATCATGCTGTCCACTGAGCCACCGTGCTGTCCACTGAGCCATCATGCTGTCCACTGAGCCATCATGCTGTCCACTGAGCCATCATGCTGTCCACTGAGTCACCGTGCTGTCCACTGAGCCATCATGCTGTCCACTGAGTCACTGTGCTGTCCACTGAGCCACCGTGCTGTCCACTGAGTCACCGTGCTGTCCACTGAGCCACCGTGCTGTCTACTGAGTCACCGTGCTGTCCACTGAGTCACTGTGCTGTCCACTGAGCCATCATGCTGTCCACTGAGCCATCATGCTGTCCACTGAGCCATCATGCTGTCCACTGAGTCACCGTGCTGTCCACTGAGCCATCATGCTGTCCACTGAGTCACTGTGCTGTCCACTGAGCCACCGTGCTGTCCACTGAGTCACCGTGCTGTCCACTGAGCCACCGTGCTGTCCACTGAGTCACCGTGCTGTCCACTGAGTCACTGTGCTGTCCACTGAGCCATCATGCTGTCCACTGAGCCACCGTGCTGTCCACTGAGTCACCGTGCTGTCCACTGAGCCATCATGCTGTCCACTGAGTCACCGTGCTGTCCACTGAGTCACCGTGCTGTCCATTAAGTCACTGTGATACCCACTGCATCACTGTGGTACCCATTGAGTCATTGCGGTACCCATTGGTTGTTCCTCAACCAACGTTTCCATAACTGGCTGTTCTTTGAACAGTCGTTTCTTGAGTTCAACACATTTTGACTCAATCCCCTTTTGGAAAAAAATTGACATTAAAAAAACTGCCTTCATTCTCAAGACTGAGAGTTCTTGATTTTGAAGTTTACATAACATCTCTACCAAATGATGGCTCTTGTTTTGCAGAATTGCTTATACCATACCTTTGAACTTCAACCATGTAGACTATCTGATAATTAATCCTTTAGCCAAAGAGCTAGGTCTAGCTTGCACATTTCCCCTCGGAATACCTCTGGCTTTTCTTTGGTTGTAAGCTGCTGTACCTCATTAATTTCTTCCTGTGAATACCTATTTGTCTTCTTGGTATTTCAAAACCATGTTTACTTCAGGACATGTTCTGAATATGACTTGTTGCCTTATAGATAAAGCATTATTTTTGATAGCTTGACATTTCTTGTGTGTGTGAGATTTCCTTGCTATGCAGCACTGCCAATGACTATTAGTATCTATTTCCCTCCATTTTGGCTTCTTCAATATGGTTTTAAGTGTTTTTTTTACCTCAAAAACTGAAAGAATTTTGCTCTGATAAGGTTGATTCCTCTCCACTGAGAAGAATCTTTATTGCTTCTCAACTTCTGCCTCATTCACCACCTGGATGGTTTTCTTCAGTCAAATCTTTTTTTTTGACAATAGTTAATCTGACAAACATTCTTCAGCAATTCCAAATATCCTGTCTCTTAAGAATTCTGACTTTAAAGCTCCATTATCACATTTTTTCATTAATCTGTAAAAGTAATTAATGAAATTATTTATTGATTTTCTATAATACTGAAAGCTTCTACAAAATATTGCTCTTCCAATAGTTTTTTTTTGTCCTGAGTTTACAGTAATTGTCAAAGGCTTACAAAAGCATCTGTTGTTTCTTTTGTCTATTGGCAAAGTGTAACATTATCATCACCTTTAGTTCACAAACTTACACAGATATGTACTTACTTGTTTACATTTTGATTTCGTGTCTCATTTGTGAGAGATAATGTATCTTAAGATTTGTTTTCTCTCAGTTGTCCAAATCTATGTTCTGTTTGATGCATCTTTACAAGTAAATCTTTGTGACAATATTATCTTCTCTGCTTTATCTTCCTAATGTCGTAATTTATTTTCTTTGTTTTAAATTCTGATTCTGCCAAATGGTGATGTTGTAACTATGCATTGTCATACTGGAAGATTTTCCCATCTTTCTGTGGTCAAAACAGAGGATTTCTGCCACTTTCAAGTAAAATAGGTGATTCACACTTTTCCTTGCTTTCTCGTGATGAATCTGGTCAGATGCAGCCTGAGTAAATTATTCCCAGCTTTACTCAATGAATCCTCCTTTCTGTAGCCTTATAAAATAAATTCTTTATCTTAAGTAGATATCCCTAGATGATTCTAGCTGTCTGTGGGATGGTGCTATTAATAATAATCCCAGTTGTTTTACAGTTTTCTCCTGGATGAATCATGTGGTGTGTGGTTTCAATGGATATTTTACAAAGTTACTGTGGTTTAAGTAAGGATTCTCTCATCTTTTTTGTGGCGTCAATAGTCTCCCATGTTTCTTCTTCTATTAGACGTATTTACTTAGGCATCTAAGTTACCCCTAAAAATGATCAACCCATGATGCTGTGAGGTCCATCTGGTAGATTTGCTACCATTCTTTCTTGATTGGGAGCTACAATATTTAATTGGTTTGGTGTTGTAGAGAAAAACCAGCTAGTTGTTTAAGTGAAAAAGTTCTTTTTTTAAAACAAGATATGTTTTACTTCATGATAACAGGCCGAAGGGCCTGTTCTGCGCTGTATTTTTCTATGTTCTATAATGACTGGGTACACAGCCTGAGTTCATGTAATATTACTATATTACTATATTGGGATGTACTTAATGCATTCCTCAACATTAACTGTTTGAGGCCCTTACCTTCGGTAAATATTGCAACTTCTATATAAACTTGAATGGTCATTAATCAGAAACTTCATTTGGCTGAAGGGTCCATAATCAAACTATTGACAATCATTGACCCTCCCGCTCTAGGCCCACTGAACCTCCTGCTCTAGGCCCACTGACCCTATTGACAATCATTTCTCCTTTCAGATGGTGATTTGCACACAATCTCCAGTATTTGCTGTTATTCATTCAGACTTCCAGTTTTTTTTTAATATCTGATTGGCCAGAAGGGCTTGAGTATAAAAGTGGAAGATATGTCGACAGTCAGAAAATGAAATTGGGAGAATGGCCCTACAAATACGATTTGTATTCATCTCCTTGCAACCTGTTACAAATCATGGACTGATTCATTTGGAACAGATTGCACGACATTCTTGGATTGGGATAAGCAAGTGAGCTGCTTGAAAATGTGACGGCCCAGGGCGGGAGGGTCAGTGGGCCCAGAGTGTAGCGGGATGGTCAGTGGACCCGGAACAGGGTGGTCAGTGGGGCCAGAGCAGGACAGTCAGTGGACCCGAAGTGGGACGGTCAGTGGGGCTGCAGCAGGATGGTCAGTGGGCCTGGAGTGGGAGGGTCAGTGGGCCTGGAGTGGCATGGTCAGTGGGCCTGAAGTGGGTGAGTCAGTGGGTCTGGAGTGGGATGGTCAGTGGGCCCAGATGGTCAGTGGGCCTGGAGTGGGAGAGTCAGTGGGCCCGGAGTGGGATGGTCAGTGGGGCTACAGTGGGATGGTCAGTGGGCCTGGAGCGGGAGGGTCAGTGGGCGCGGAGTAGGAGAGTCGGTGGGCCCGGAGTGGGATGGTCAGTGGGCTCGGAGTGGGATGGTCAGTGGGCCCGGAGTGGGATGGTCAGTGGGCCTGGAGTGGGATGGTCAGTGGGCCTGGAGTGGGAGAATCAGTGGGCCTGGAGTGGGATGGTCAGTGGGCTCGGAGTGGGATGGTCAGTGGGCCCGGAGTGGGATGGTCAGTGGGCTCGGAGTGGGATGGTCAGTGGGCCCGGAGTAGGATGGTCAGTGGGCCTGGAGTGGGAGAATCAGTGGGCCTGGAGTGGGATGGTCAGTGGGCCCAGAGTGGGATGGTCAGTGGGTCTGGAGTGGGTCAGTCAGTGGGGCCAAAGCAGGAGGGTCAGTGGGCCCAGAGTGGGACGGTCAGTGGACCCAGAGTGGGATGGTCAGTGGCCTGGAGCAGGATGGTCAGTGGGCCTGGAGTTGGAGAGTCAGTGGGCCTGGAGTAGGATGGTTAGTGGTCCCGGAGCAGGATGGGCAGTGAGGCCGGAGTGGGACGGTCAGTGGGCCTGGAGTTGGACGGTCAGTGGGCCCAGAGTGGGACAGTCAGTGGGCCTGGACTGGGACAGTCAGTGGGTCTGGAGTGGGACAGTCAGTGGGCCCGGAGTGGGCTGGTCAGTGGCCCGGAGCATGATGGTCAGTGGGTCTGGAGTGGGACATTCAGTGGGCCCGGAGTGGGCTGGTCAGTGGCCCGGAGCATGATGGTCAGTGGGCCCGGAGTGGGACGGTGAGTGGGCCTGGAGTGGGAGGATCAGTGGGCCCAGAGCGGGAGGGTCAGTGGGCCCAGAGTGGGAGGGTCAGCGGGTATGGAGTGGGAGGGTCAGTGGACCTGGAGCAGGATGGTCAGTGGGCCTGGAGTGGGAGAGTCAGTGGGCCTGGAGTGGGATGGTCAGTGAGTCTGGATTGAGATGGTCAGTGGTCCCAGAGCAGGACAGTCAGTGGGCCTGGAATGGGATGGTTAGTGGTTCTGGAGTGGGATGGTCAGTGGGTCTGGAGTGGGATGGTCAGTGGTCCCAGAGCAGGACAGTCAGTGGGCCTGGAGTGGGACAGTCAGTGGGCCCGGAGTGGGATGGTCAGTGGGCCTGGAGTGGGATGGTCAGTGGGCCTGGAGTGGGATGGTCAGTGGGCCCAGAGTGGGATGGTCAGTGGGCCTGGAGTGGGATGGTCAGTGGGCCCAGAGTGGGATGGTTAGTGGGCCCGGAGTGGGATGGTCAGTGGGCCTGGAGTGGGATGGTCAGTGGGCCTGGAGTGGGATGGTTAGTGGGCCTGGAGTGGGATGGTTAGTGGGCCCGGAGTGGGATGGTCAGTGGGCCCGGAGTGGGATGGTCAGTGGGCCCAGAGTGGGATGGTTAGTGGGCCCGGAGTGGGATGGTCAGTGGGCCCGGAGTGGGATGGTCAGTGGGCCTGGAGTGGGATGGTCAGTGGGCCTGGAGTGGGATGGTTAGTGGGCCCGGAGTGGGATGGTCAGTGGGCCCAGAGTGGGATGGTCAGTGGGCCCGGAGTGGGATGGTCAGTGGGCCCAGAGTGGGATGGTTAGTGGGCCCGGAGTGGGATGGTCAGTGGGCCCGGAGTGGGATGGTCAGTGGGCCTGGAGTGGGATGGTCAGTGGGCCTGGAGTGGGATGGTTAGTGGGCCCGGAGTGGGATGGTCAGTGGGCCTGGAGTGGGATGGTCAGTGGGCCTGGAATGGGATGGTCAGTGGGCCTGGAGTGGGATGGTCAGTGGGCCCGGAGTGGGATGGTCAGTGGGCCCGGAGTGGGATGATCAGTGGGCCAGAGCGGGATGGTCAGTGGGCCCGGAGTGGGATGGTCAGTGGGCCCGGAGCGGGACGGTGAGTGGGCTGAGAGCTGGAGGCCTGGAGCAGGGTGGCTACCAGTTGGTGGACTGGTCCTGGTGTGGCCAGCCTGTCACAGATGGAGGTCAGCAGCTGGCAAGCCCAGTTGGGGTCAGCCCGGTGTGGGGGAGAGCAAGCCCACTTGTGGAACACGCCCAGTATGGAGTGACTGCTGGCTGTAGAAGGACTCTAATTTTAGCTTTTAACTTTATTTTCCTAATTTATACTCTAAAGAACAGCATCATCGGACTTTTAGCTTTTTCCTTCACTTACGTATTTTTGAACCTAATCCATTTTAGTGCCTAAGATTTGTAAAGAGTTACTTCGTGTGTGGTGACAATGTACACTTGTGACTGTATTCCTGTCCTTTTATACTTGAGTACAGGTGACATTAAAATCTAATTCTAATTCTAAGATTGTTTCCAATAGTGGGAAACTGATCTTGTAAAGATGATTAGCAGCACTTAAGTTAAAATTGGAATGAGCTGTTTGGATAAAAGTCAAACTCACAATGCCAAACAAGGTGATTACCTGGGGTGACAACAAATGATTGAAGCACATAAAGCCAGGGTATGGGTTCAGCAGAATACAAATCCAGTTTACTGCAGGCCTCATCAAATACCTTATGCTCAAAGGGAGGAAATAAAGCAAGATCTAAAGAAGACTGGAGTCAGAACACTGGTCCAGAAGTTTCAATGGGCAGGTACTTGCCACAGCTTGGACTGGAATTGCACTTTGGGATCATGCGGAGATCCCATTACAGCTGACTCCTTGGGAATTGCCCCAAAAATTTGAACTTAAACTCACCTGGCATTTGGAACCCGCTAAAAGTTCCCCAACCTGAGTTAGAGTCAAAAATTTCAGAAGGAACCGATTCACTTCAGCTTAATAATACTCAGGAAAGGATGGATGATTAAAACTGCTCTGAGAGCCCATTAAGAGACTGTTGTTGGTGACTAGGGTTAAATAAGGACACGGAGGACACACTGAACAGTGTGAAGCATTCCAATCAATTTAAAAAAAATCAGTCTGCATCAGTATGTTGCAGCATTTTGCCCATAAAACCAATCCAATAAAAATCTTAAGGTTCAACCCTGAAAATGAGGACACGAGAAAGGAGAGACAGAGACGCAGACAGTGTAATGCTATCCTATTTTAGCCATTTGTGTATTTATACAAATTGGAATGAACTAGTTTCATCTGAGTACTTAAACTCCAGATTCAAGCATCAGTCTCTCTCTGTCCTGCAACATATCACAGGTAACCAACAAAGGAAAGTCAACTGCCACCTGGATGTAAAATATCAGACATTGCTGCAAATCAAAAACCAAACCACTCAACTATGCTATCCAACTACTATCTAGGCATGTAGTTTTCTTAAATTAATTTCAATGTGATTTAGCACATTATTGGATCCACACTAAGAACACAGCATGGGTTCAGATATTTCAGTCCACTGGGTCCTAGTTTGCACAAAACTCTCCATTATTTCCTGAATTTTGACCCAAACCATTTATTGGAAAGAAAAAGTTAAGTGTGGCAGCACAGTGGCTCAGTGGTTAGCACTGCTGCCTCACAGTGCCAGGGACCTGGGTTTGATTCCAGCCTCAGGCGACTGTCTGTGTGGAGTTTGCCCATTCTCCCCGTGTCTGTGTGGGTTTCCTCTGAGTGCTCTGGTTTCCTCCCACAATATAACGATGTGCAGATTAAGTGAGTTGGCTGTGTTCAGGAGTTGTAGTTTAGGTTGATTCTTCAGGGGTAAATGTAGGGGTTTGGGTGGGATACTCTTCGGAGGGTTGGTGTGGACTTGTTGGGCTGAATGGCCTGTTTCCACACTGTGAGCTCAGCTGAATATTCCACATCCGTGTCCTTACTGGCAAACGGTTCAAGCTTCATCTGTTACTTTTGAATGGCAGGTTTTAAATGAAAAGTGAATATTCAAGAATGTAATAAATTTGAAAATTGCTCCATGTCTCTGTGTAAATATTGTCCTGGTCCTTTTCCAGCATCATGGATATCTAACAAGGTAAAACAAGTATTTTATGCTTATAAATGCATTCATTCAGAATGTGCATCTGGGTCCTGATGACTTGAATTAAGTATCACATCATCTGGGAAATATGCAAAAAATTGTTTTCTTAGTAACAGTGATTACATTAAATGTGATGGTGTAATGTTAAAACAGTATGTTTAGTAATTGTGAGCAATAATAACTTACCATCCAAAGACAATATTTGAAGTTGCCAGTAAGGTAATTATGTGTACTGAAGTGTTTTTGCTTCTTTATTTCATCGTTGTTCTTATCTTTTTGTTTTATAATCTTTGATTGCTCCCCCAAAAATGTATATTTTAATGTCATTAACAATTTTGAAGCATGAATTACATTTAATTCTGTACTTTATCCTATAATTGTGCAAGTTATACAATTATAAATGAGACAGAAAATAAGTACAGTTCAGAACTCGTGTTTATTGAGCACCTTAAATAACCAAAAGATATCCCAAAGTACTTCATGACAGATGAAGGGGTTTTGAAGCATAGTCCAGGTTTTCTACATTAACACTGGACATCCTCACAGTATTATAAGAGAGACAGGCAGGTAAAGATTCCCTATATCTCAGCTTCTTTCAGATAGGAGAATGAAACATTTGAGTAGAAATTCTAATTATGTCTGTTATTAATAATTACATAATTAATTATTTCGTGCAAAGGGAACTGTATAGGATGTTTTAATGAGAATGCCCAAGAACAGAAGAAGCCATTACTGTCCAGCTGGCCAGTCAAAAAAGCCATACACAATCTCAATCAGATTTTCCATTGATTACTTATCCTGTTTCCACTTGAGTTGATATGTAAAGTTTAATGATCAGTTAATTAAGCTGTCAGTTGAAAAGGAATAGTCTTTGTAAGTTCAAATGGCAGAATAGGATAGGAAAGGTCAGGTAATCATGCATACCATTCCAAGTGTCAGTCTAGTGAATCTTCTCTGAACAGCTTTGAACACATTGGCATTCTGCATCCTGGGTCACAATGCTGAGAAAGGAAATAGAGGTATGGTATGGTCAGTCTGTGGAGGGCTTTGCATTCAAAGGAAGGACTTTTATAGAGCATGTAAAAGCAGGAAACATCATGGTCATGGTTGCTTAATGAAATGGGAGCTGAACTTTTGTATTCTCAGCAGCAGAGACTAAGTTGATATGTTCATAAGATAGAGGAGCAGAATTAGGCCATTCGGCCCATCGAGCCTGATCTGCCATTCGCTCATGGCCGATATGCTCCTCACCCCCATTTTCCTGCCTTCTCCCCATAGCCCTTCAGCTCATTACCAATTAAACATCTGTCTAACTTCTTCTTAAATTTACTCACTGTCCCAGCACCGCACTTTGGGGTAGCAATTTCCAAAGATTCACAACCCTTTGTGAGAAAGAGTTTCTCCTCAACTCTGTTTTAAATTTGCTGCCCTTTATCCTAAGATGATGACCTCATCCCAGAGTGCCCCACAAGAGGAAGCATCCGCTCAATGTCTATTTTATCCAAACCTTTTATCATCTTGAATGCCTCAATTTGACTTCCCCTCATTCTTCTAAATTCCAGACAGTGAAGCCCTAACCTGTTCAATCTCTCTTCACACGACAAACTCCTCGTCTCTGGGATCAATCTCGTGAACCTCCTCTGAACTGCCTCCAATGCCACTACATCTTTCCTCAAATAAGGAGACCAAAACTGTGCAGAATATTGCAGGAGCAGTCTCACCAATGCCTTGGATTGTTGCAAAAATACTTCCTTACCATTATATTCTATTCCTTTAGATAGAAAAGCCAACCTTCCATTCACTTTCTTTAGTAGCTGCTGTACCATTGTACTGGTTTTCTGTGACACATGAACAAGTCAGTTATGTTTACAGACATGTACACAAATGCAGGAGTTGCAGAAAGTATGAGCCTTTTACCGTCTCAAGCCTACTCTGCCATTTAACAAGATCATAGACAAAAAATGCTGCAGATACGGGAATCCAAGATAGATAGGCAGGAGGCTGGGAGAAGACAGCAAGCCAGGCAGGATCAGGAGGTGGCGAAGTCTTTGGGAAGACTGAAGAAAGGTTACACCCGAAACATCAGCTTCTCCACCTCCTGATGCTGCCTGGCCTGCAGTGTTCTCCCAGCCTCCTGCCTGCCTACCTTTTAAAAAGATTGTGGCACATCTGTTTGTAATTTCAACTCTATTCCTGCCTAAATATAATAACCTATCAACAATCTATCCAACTCTGCCTTAAAAATAATCAAAATCTCTGCCTTGACCCTCTTTTGGGAGAGAGAATTAAAAAAATTCTCAAGACACTGTGAGAGAAAGGTGTATCTCTTTAGTCTTACGAGGGTCCTTTATTAAAGGATAAAGGTTGAGCTCTAGTCCTGAATAATTCCACAAGGGGAAACATCATCGCTTCTCGGCCTTTTGGCTAAGATCAAGTATCTGTTCTTATCAGGACAGGTGTCGAGTTGCGAGTCATCAGAGCTAGTGAAGAGATCATCGCTGGATCGTGATTGGACGTTGGAGGATCGTTTGGTTGTGCTGACCTGCTCTTGGTGGATCTTCATGCTGGCTTCGGCCTAACGCCAATTCAGGGACCAGCCAACCTCAGAGCTATGGCCTCGACAGATGCCCGCAGCCCTGGGCAGGGGGTTCGAAACACAGTCAGGGTGACTGTGAAGGAGATTGAGGATCGTACGCCACTCGACCGCACCCTGTTTATCAAGAAGGTGCTGTTGGGATGCCATGGGTTTGCTGCTGCGGATGTGTACTGCCTGCAGGATTTCCCTGGGGCAGCCTACTTCGATGTGACCTTCAGAAGTGTGAAGCAGTGTGAACAGCTCCTGAAGGTCTTCAAGGAGAAGGAAGGGGAGCTGCTGTTTTCCATCTTGTCAGCGACCCCATTGTGTGTGCTTCCTGCGCAGAGGAATCGGGTTGTTACAATCCATATGTACAGCCCCTATGTTCCAGCGGCTGATGTCCTGACCTTCCTGGGAAGGTACGTCCAAGTTGAGGGAGAAGCCACTGATGTGATCGACCCCTTTGGGATCTGGACCAGTAAGCGGCAGGTCAGGGTAACTCTGAGGGCCGATGATAGTGGGAACATCCTCCACCCACCCTCGAGCTTCGCAATTGGAGGGAGCAGAGGCTACCTGACATATGCAGGGCAGCCGAAAGTGTGCCGAACCTGCGGGAAGTTGGGACACGTGGCAGCGGATTGCAAAGTGACCATCTGCAGGAACTGCAAACAGGAGGGTCACTTGACTAAGGACTGTCAGGAAGAAAAGAGCTGCAACCTGTGCGGAGAGGCGGGCCACATGTATAAGACCTGCCCAAGACGTGGGGGCCCCACTTACGCACAGATGGCTGGAGGTGGCAATGTGAGCCATGGACCCCCAAAGACCAGTAAGGTCCACCCGGACGGCAGGGAAACGGAGTCTGGTGGCACCCAGAAAGAAGAACAGGCTGGAGTGGAGGAGGCGGCAGCCAGCGGAGAGACACAGCAGCTGATCCTAGCTCTAGCCGGGCAGATGGAAGAAATGGAGGAGGAGGTAATCGAGCAGGCAGAGGAGTGGATACCTGTTAAAAACAGGAAGAGGAAATCTTGCCAGGCTCCCAAAGCCCCCCAGCAAAAGGGGAAAAGACAGCTGCACGAGGGAGGGACGGCCAGCTCTACGGAGGGGGAAGATGGATGCAAAGAAGGCCATCACCACCAGAAGAAGAGACAGAGCACCGTCGGTAAAGAGGAGGGCATTTCCTCCCAACCAGGAAACAATGGACCCCCCGAAGTCCACCCTCCACCCAGTGAGAACCAGGGGGTACCTACTGCCCCACAACTACAGGCAACCGAGAGCTGTGATCCTCTGACAGTCCCACTGTCAGACACAGAACTGGACAGGGAGGACCCTTGCCTTGGCTCAATGACACCAGAGCGGGTAAATGACCCCAGTGAGGAGCTGGATAGCTACTTCAGCCCAGCGAAGGTCCAGCAGTTCGTGCTCACCATGGGGATGTAGACAAGCTACCCCAGAGACAGGACAGTCAAATGGACAATGGTAACCCCATAAACTGGGGGTTAAAGAAGTTTAAATTTGCTTTCATATAACAGGGCACCCAATCTTCAGGGTTCCGCTGAAGCCACAGCCAAACACCAAGAGACTGGATAGTTAATAAATGTAACTATTAATAGGAAAACTGTGAATTCGATTAATTCAATTTGTTCTTTGTAATGTTAAGACATGCAATGTATATAACTATGAACGACATGGAAAAATTGTACAAGTACCAGAGATTTATTTATATGAATAAAGTATATTTTGAAATTAAAAAAAATCATTGCCTCCTTCACCCTGTCAAGACCCCTCAGCATTTTATATGTTTTATTCAAGTTACCCTCATTCTTTTAAACTCAAGCAGATCTTTCCTCAAAAGACGTCTTGCCCATTCTATGCATTAGTTGAATAAATCTTCTCTAAACTGCTTCTAACACATTGGCATCCTTCAGCAAGGATACAGCAAGCCATGAGGAGGTTAGTGGACAGGAAGGAGGAAGTAACTGCAGCCAGTACGGAGCGAGATAATGAAGTCAGCGTAACTAAGGGGAAGAATAGGCAGGGAGCAGCAGATGATGAATGCAGAAGGACTGGTGGTTTTAGGTGCATTTGTTTTAATGCAAGAAGTATTGAAGGTAAGGCAGATGAACTTAGGGCTTGGATTAGTACCTGAGTGTATGATGTTATTGCTGTTACTGAGACTTGGTTGAGAGAAGAACATGATTGGCAACTAAATAGCCCAGGATATAGATTCTTCAAGTGGGATAGAGAGGGAGGTAAGAGGGGTGGAGGAGTTGCATTCCTTGGTCAGGGAGGATATCCCAGCTGTGCTGAAGGAGGGCAGTGAGGCAATATGGGCAGAGCTCAGAAATAGGAAGGGTGGGGTAACAATGTTGGGGCTGTACTACAGGCCTCCCAACAGCAAGCGTGAGATAGAGGTACAAATATGTAGCGAGATCATAGAACGATGTAGGAGCAACAGGGTGGTGGTGATGGGCGATTTTAGTTTTCCCAACATTGACTGGGATTCTCTCAGTGTTAGAGGTTTACATGGTGCAGAATTTGTAAGGAGGATCCAGGAGGGTTTTCTAGATCAGTCTGTAAATAGTCCAACTTGGGAAGGGGCCATGCTGGACTTGGTGTTGGGGAATGAGCCAGGCTAGGTGGTTGAAATTTCATTGGGGAATTTGGGAATAGTGATCACAATTCCGTAAGTTTTAGAATACTCATGGACAAAGATGAGAGTGATCCTAAAGGAAGAGTGTGAAATTGGAGGGAGGCCAACTAGAGCAAAATTCGACAGGAGCTGGGAATGTGGATTGGGAGCAGCCATTTGAAGGTAAATCCACATTTGATATGTGGGAAACTTTTAAAGAGAGGTTGATTAGAGTGCAGGACAGACATGTTCCTGTGAAAATGAGGGATAGAATGGCAAGATTAGGGAACCACGGATGACAGGTGAAATTATGAGACTAGCTAAGAGGAAAAAGGATGCATACGTAAGGTTGAGGCAACTGAAGACAGATGAAGCTTTGGCAGAATATCGGGAATGTAGGACCAATCTGAAACAAGGAATTAAGAGAGCTAAAAGTGGTCATAAAGTCATAGAGTCATGGAGATGTACAGTACGGAAACAGACCCTTCGGTTCAACTCGTCCATGCTGACCAGGTATTCCAACCCAATCTAGTCCCACCTGCCAGCACCTAGTCCATATCCCTCCAAACCCTTCCTATTCATATACCCATCCAGATGCCTCTTAAATATTGCAATTATACTAGCCTTCACCACTTCCTCTGGCAGCTCATTCCATACACATACCACCCTCATATTTATTTGAATTAAACTCCATCTGCCACTTCTTATCCCATTGACCCATCTGATCAAGATCCCATTGTAATCTGAGGTAACCTTCTTCGCTGTCTACCACACCCCCGATTTTGGTGTCATCTGCAAACTTACTAACTATACCTCTTATGCTCACATCAAAATCATTTATATAAATGATGAAAAGTAGTGGACAAAGCACCGATCCTTGTGGCACTCCACTGGTCACAGGCCTCCAGTCTGAAAAACAACCCTCCACCACCACCCTCTGTCTTCTACCTTTGAGCCAGTTCTGTAACCAAATGGCTAGTTCTCCCTGTATTCCATGAGATCTAACCTTGCTAATCAGCCTCCCATGAGGAACTTTATTGAATGCCTTACTGAAATCCAAAAAGATCGCATCAATCCTCTTTGTTACTTCCTCAAAAAACTGAATCAAGTTTGTGAGACATGATTTCCCACACATAAAGCCATGTTGACTATCTTAATCAGTCCTTACCTTTCCATATACATGTACATCCTGTCCCTCAGGATTCCCTTCAACAACTTGCCCCCACCGACATCAGGCTCACTGGTCTATAGTTCCTGGCTTGTTAAGTGTGGTACCACACTTCTTAACTAGTGGCACCACGTTTGCCAATCTCCAGTTTTCCGGCAACTCACCTGTGACTATCGATGATACAAATATCTCAGCAAGAAGCCCAGCAATCACTTCTCTAGCTTCCCTCAGAGTTCTCGGGTACACCTGATCAGGTCCAGGGGATTTATCTACTTTTATGCGTTTCAAAACATCCAGCAGTTTCTCCTCTGTAATTTGGACATTTTGCAAGATGTCACCATCTATTTCCTGACATTCTATATCTTCCATGACTTTTTCCACAGTAAATACTGATGCAAAATATTTGTTTAGTATCTCCCCCAACTCCTGTGTTTCCACACAAAGGCCGCCTTGCTGATTTTGAGGGGCCCTATTCTCTCCCTAGTTACCCTTTTGTCCTTAATGTATTTGTAAAAATCCTTTGGATTGTCCTTAATTCTTTTTGCCAAAGCTATCTCATGTCCTCCTTTTGCCCTCCTGATTTCCCTCTTAAGTATACTCCCTTTATACTCCTCTAAGGATTCACTCGATCTATCCTGTCTCTACCTGACTTATGCTTCCTTCTTTTTCTTAGCCAAACCCTCAATTTCTTCAGTCATCCAGGATTCTCTACCAGCCTTCCCTTTCACCCTGACCGGAATATACTTTCTCTGGACTCTTGTTACCTCATTTCTGAAGGCTTCCCATTTTCCAGCCATCCCATTGCCTGCGAACATCTGCCTCCAATCAGCTTTCGAAAGTTCTTGCGTAATACCGTCAAAATTGGCCTTTTTCCAATTTGGAGCTTCAATTTTTAGATCTGGTCTATCCTTTTCCATCACTTTTTAAAATCTAATAGAAATCTAATCGCTGGCCCCAAAGTGCTCCCCCACTGACACCTCAGTCACCTGCCCTGCCTTATTTCCCAAGAGTAGGTCAAGTTTTGCACCTTCTCTAGTAGGTACACCCACATACTGAATCAGAAAATTGTCTTGTACACACTTAATAAATTCCTCTCCAAGTAAACTCTTAACACTATGGCAGTCCCAGTCTATGTTTGGAAAGTTGCAATCCCCTCCAATAACCACTCTATTATTCTGACAGACAACTGACATCTCCTTACAAGTTTGTTTCTCAATTTCCCTCTGACTATTAGAGGATCTATAATGCATCCCTTTCTTATTTCTCAGTTCCACCCAAATAACTTCCCTGGATGTATTTCCAGGAATATCCTCCCTCAGCACAGCTGTAATGCTATCCCTAATCAAAAACGCCACTCCCCCTCCTCTCTTGCCTCCCTTTCTATCCTTCCTGTAGCATTTGTATCCTGGAACATTAAGCTGCCAGTCCTGCCCATCCCTGAGCCATGTTTCTGTAATTCTTATGATATCCCAGTCCCATGTTCCTAACCATGCCCTGGGTTCATCTGCCTTCCCTGTTCGGCCCCTTGCATTGAAAT
Source organism: Chiloscyllium punctatum (assembly GCF_047496795.1). NCBI lineage: Eukaryota > Metazoa > Chordata > Chondrichthyes > Orectolobiformes > Hemiscylliidae > Chiloscyllium > Chiloscyllium punctatum. Next base: position 156,942,587 of record NC_092740.1, read on the forward strand.
AAATGCAGTTTAATTTATCAGTCCTACCTTGGTCTCTGCTTTGTCCCTGCCTGCCTTTTTGTTTGACTCGCTTCTGTTCTCAACTGTACCAGTCTCAGATTGATCTCTTACCTCACTATCTCCCTGGGTCCCCCCATCTACATGACTGTATCTGCAGCTTTTCCCCCTTCCTATAACTGCCATCCATCACGTGCCTTTGCTCTTGTAAATTCCTCATTGCCTCTAACTATCTCTTCAACCGATCCATTCAATCTGATAGGATTCGCAACCAACGGCATTTGTTACAGATATAATCCTCAGTAACCTGTAAACTCTTCCTAAACTCCCACATCCAAAAAGAAGAGCATATCACTCTACTAAAGGCCATTTTTGCTCCTTCACAATCTACAGACCCAGAAAATAGCATAGTCTTATTCCTCTACAAAACACTGCCCCAGGCTAACTTTATACTTTTTAAGTTTAAGTTTAATCAAGAGACATATCTCAATAAAACGCATTATCAAGAAAGAACCCACTCTACTCACTACAGTAGACTTATTCATGAGACATCTTTAGCAAACAGGATTAAGGAAAAACCAAAAGCCTTTTATTCATATGTAAGGAGCAAGAGGGTAACAAGGGAAGGATTGGCCCACTCAAGGACAATGGAGGAAAGATATGCGTGGAGTCAGAGAAAATGAGTGAGATTTTTAATGAGTAGTTTGCATTGGTATTCACCGAGGAGAGGGACATGATGGATGTTGAGGATCGGGATAGATCTTTGATTACTCTAGGTCAACTCAGCATAAGGAAGGAGGAATTGTTAGGTATTCTAAAAGGGATTAAGGTGGATAAGTCCCCAGGTCTGGATGGGATCTATCCTAGGTTACTAAGGGGAATGAGAGAGGAAATAGCTTAGGCCTTAACAGATATCTTTGCAGCATCTTGAACACAGGTGAGCTCCCAGAGGAGTATAAAATTGCTAATGTTGTCCCCTTGTTTAAGAAGGGTAGCAGGGATAATCCAGGTAATTATAGACCCTGTGCCTAATGTCAGTGGTAGGGAAGCAGCTAGAGAAGATACTGAGGGATAGAATCAATTTCCATTTGGAAGAAAATGACAGACAGCATGGTTTTGTGCAGAGAAGGTCATGTTTTACAAATCTAATGGAATTATTTGAGGAGGTGACAAAGTTGATTGATGAAGGAAGGGCTGTAGATGTCATATACATGGACTTCAGTAAGGCATTTGATAAGGTTCCCCATGGTAGGCTGACAGAGAAGGTAAGGTTGCAAGGGGTCCAGGGTGTTCTAGCTAGATGAATAGAGAACTGGCTGGGCAACAGGAGACAGAGAGTAGTAGTGGGAGAGAGTTTCTCAAAATGGAGAACTGTGACCACTGGTGTCCCTAAGAGATCGGTGTTGTTTGTGATATACATAAATGATTTGGAGGAAGCTGTAGGTTGCCTCATTAGCAAGTTTGCAGATGACACTAACATTGGTGGAGTAGCAGGTAGGGAAGGGGACTGTCAGAGAATACAGCAGAATATAGACAGATTGGAGAGTTGGGCAGAGAAATGGCAAATGGAGTTCAATCCACGCAAGTTTGAGGTGATGCAATTTTGAAGGTCCAATTCAAGAGCGAACTATACAGTAAATGGAATAGTCCTGGGGAAAATTGATATACAGAGAGATCTGGATGTTTTAAGTCCATTGCTTCCTGTAGGTGGCAACGCAAGTCAATGGAGTGGTCAAAAAGGCATAAAGCAATCTTTCCTTCATTAGACAGGGTATTGAGTACAAGAGTTGGCAGGTCATGTTACAGTTGTATAAGACTTTGGTTCAGCCACATTTGGAATATTGCATACAGTTCTGGTCACCACATTACCAAAAGGATGTGGATGCTTTGGAGAGGGTGCAGAGGAGGTTCACCAGGATGTTGCCTGGTATGGAGGGCGCTAGCTATGAAGAGAGGTTAAGTAGATTAGGATTATTTTCATTAGAAAGAAGGAGATTGACGGGGGAGCTGATTGAGGTATAGGCAGAGTGGATAGGAAGAAGCTTTTTCCCACAGTGGGGAACTCAATTACGAGGGGTCACGAGTTCAAGGTGAGAGGGGAAATGTTTAGCAGAGATATGTGTAGAAAGCTCGTCATGCAGAGGGTGGTGGGGGCCTGGAATGTGTTGCCAGTGGAGGTGGTAGAGACAGGCACGATAGTGTCATTTAAATGTATCTGACAGCTCCATCATTGGGCCGGGGGCAGAGGGATACAAACCCTTAGAAAATAGGCAACAGGTTTAGATAGAGGATCTGGATTGGCGCAGGCTTGGAGGGCTGAAGGGCCTGTTCCTGTGCTGTAATTTTCTTTGTTCTTTGTTCCTTAAATAAAGAGATCAATACTGTGGACAGTCTTCCAGATGAGGTCTCACTAATGACTGGTATAACCAAAGCATAACTTCCCTACCTTAGCATTCAATTGCCCTTGCAATGTCCAAGATTGGATGATATAAACTTTCCGAATTACTTGTGTATCAATAAACTAACCTTCTTTGATTCATGGAATATGATTCCTAGACAGCTACATTTCAGAGCTGTGCAACATTAACATTTAGATTGTAGACTTTCTGCTCTCCTGCTAAAATGAGCAATTATACATTTTCCCAAATTATACTCTACTTAGAGTCATAGAGATGTACAGCATGGAAACAGACCCTTCGGTCTAACCCGTCCATGCCGGCCAGATATCCCAATCCAATCTAGTTCCACCTGCCAGCACCTGGCCCATATCTCTCCAAACCCTTCCTATTCATATATCCATTCAAATGCCTCTTAACTTAACCTAACTCTGTCCTTCTCTACATGTTTTTATGTCCTCTGCACAACCACTTTCCTAACTAACTATCCTGTGTCATCAGCAAATTTAGCAAGCATACCTTTGTTAACTTCATCAAAATCATTGATTTAAATAGTGAAAATTGATTCGGCACTGATTCCTGTTGCACATCACTCTTACAGCTTTCCAGTCAGAGAAAGGTCCAATTATGTGGACTCTGTTTCTTGCTCTCTCGTTAGCCTTCTATCTGGAGGGGACAGAGGTGAAATTGTATAGTCACTGGGCTAGTAACCCAGCTTAACTGCCCTTTGAGGTGGCCGAGCAAGCCACTCAGTTCCTGGATATTTAGGGATGGGCAACAAATGCTGGCCCTGTCAGTGATGTCGACATTCTGTTTCAGAATCTATGTTACCCCAACACCCTGAGCCCCTGTCTTCCACAATAACCACGGGTTTGGTGGGTCCGGCCTCACACTATTTTGTAGCAGGCCACTAACACATTTACACTCAATACATACTCATTATATTGAGTTCTTTTGCAATTACATCCAACCCTCAAGATAAAGTCAGTGGCACATGAGTATCTTGTGTTGCTCATGTTTAAGAATATTGGAATAGAGCAACAGGAGTACACCATCAGCCTCTCTAGTCAGTTTTGCTATTCACTGAGATCACAGCTGGTCTGTGGCCTAACTCCATATACCTACCTTTTGACCTTATCCTTTAATACTTTCACTTAACAAGAAATAATCTCTCTCAGATTTAAGATTAACAACTGATCCAGCATTCACTGCTGTTTATGGAAGAGAATTCCAAACCTCTTCCACACTTTGTGTGTAGGAGTCCTTGCTAACATCTCTCCTGAATGGTCTGGCCCTAATTCTTAGAGTATCCCCGAATCCCCAAATAATGGGAAGAGTATACTTTTATCTATTTGTTTGATGGTAGTGTGCAACAATGTGTGTGCCTGAGGTCAGCAGCATTTCTTATTGGGCTCAGTGATACAGGGAGGGAAACATAGCAAAAACAGCTTTCACGGACGTTCAGGACATTCAAAGATGCGTCAGAGATGGAAGGGAGGGTGTTTGGGGCATGGTGTGTGTTCTGAGGTCAGGGTATCACAGTATGAAAGAGGGATTTAAAAGAGGATAGAGGGTAACATCAGAGGCATAGAGGAGTGAAGTCAGAGGGCCTGATGTCCTGGATGTAATTGGGAGAATTGGGAAGGATAATCAGCCAAGTTAACAAAACGAAGGACCTCCAGAGCAGGATCGGTACTCTTCATATGTGGATCCATCTTAGAGTGCTCATTGGCAGAGGGAATGTATACAGTCATGGAGTGAGGTCAATTTAGAATGACATTAGAATAGTCAAAGGTCATTTGGGTCAGGGATTCTGAGGGACAAGTTAAGATCTAGAATGCACTGCCTGAGAAAGATGTTACTGAGACTGGAGAGGTTGAGTTATAATGAGAGGCTGAATTGGCTGGAACTTTTTTCCCTGGAGCAATGGAAACTGAGGGTGACATTAGAGAGATTTATAAAATCATGAGGGGCATGGAGTGGGTGGATTGCAAACGGCTTTTCTCTCGAATGGAATTCAAAGTTCAAGGGCATAGGTTTAAAGTGAGAGGAGAAAAATATAAAAGGGACATGAGGGGCACCTTACTCACACTAATGATGGCTCGTATATGGAATGAACCACCAGAGAAAGTGAGAGGTACAGGTGCACTTACAGCATTTAAAAGATATTTGGACAAGTACATGATTAGGAAAGGTTTAGAGGGATATGCGCCAAATGCAGGCAAATGGAGCCAGTTTATTTTGGGAAAGTTGGTTGGCATGGATGAGTTGGACTGAAGGGTCTGTTTCTGTGCTGTATGACTCTATGACTCAGGTGGAGGCAAGTTAAATTTATGTATTAAACGGGGAATTAGACAATTATTGGGGACGGAGCAATGTGCAGGCTAACAGCAAGAAGGCAGAAGAATGGTACGAGACAAGATGCAAATTAGAAGAGGCAGCACAGACACAATGGACTGAATGGCTTGTTTTCCCACTGTAACAATTCTGTGATGATACGCATTTGCTAGGTGAGTGGGTCAGGGAATGTGATGTTAAATGTGTGAATGGAGTCGAGGTCTTGGTTAATTTTTATCTGATTGAATGGTGGAGCAGGCTGAAGCCCTGTTCCAATGTTCCATTTTGTAGCGCCCTCTGATGTTCTTACCTTCCATCACAACTTACTACTGCCTTCACACTGAAAGACCTCGGATTGACCTTCCAGCTTTGAGATCCAGAGTCCTTAAATGGAAGACAAACAGGCTCTCTGCACCAAATAATGGGCTGTCTCCTGAAATTTACAAGAATTGGCTGTTCCCAACCCTCCACATTCCTTCCAGGGAACAGGTTCAGATGCAGATGTTGTCCTTGCTTGTGTTTTGTATCTATCAAGAGAAATTCCTGCTCATTTCCCATTCCCACCCCCACCTAAAACAAACCAGACAGTTGTTAAAAATCTGAAGCAAAAACTGCAAATAGTGGAAAATGAAGTCTGTCACTATCCGAAGAGTGAAAAGATCAGTTAATGCTTTGAATATGGATCCTGGTGCTGACAAGTCTATACCTGAATCATTAATAAAGATCATCAAAGATTTTTTCTTCCCTGGTTTCCACAAATCCCAGATGGTCAATTTTGATAAATACAATGACGCACCAGGATATTAGTTTGGCATTTATGGATGACATTCCTCTTAGAGACTTTTGTAATGAATTGATCAATGTATTTAAATCATATTACTCTCTTTGATGTTTTATTAACTCAGTTGAAATAGAGGACGTAGAGAAATTTCTGATAATCATCCAGCATGCTTATCATAGATGCTGCAGAGAGTAATTTCAACCCAAGGAAAGAAACTTGATACTTGTCAAAATTTCAACAATTTAAATATTAATTCATTGCAACAACTCCCTAATTAATGAATGTTTGGATATGTCTACCGCAACATGTTCATGATGTATTAAGATTCAGAAATTGCCAGGTATTTCCCTCTTTATTCTGTGATCTTTAATGATGGTTCCCTCTTCAGAACTGTTTTTTTTTCAAAATGGCAGTAATTAACCCTTCCCATGTATCTTAATGTGACTATTTATAGATGCTCTATGTTATACATTTTCATTTGACTGCAAAACATCCTGTCACTGTCATTAAGCTGACAAAGGAGTGAAAGTTGAATATCTAAAGATTGGATATCTAGGTCGTTCTGAGTCAATGGGCAACCAAATTTTGATAAACAACACAGAAACACAGCACAAAATGTTTTTTTGTAGGCTTTTGTTCTAATTCCACAGAGCATAGAGTAAGCAAGGTGGAGAGAGCGCCCCTGTCTTCACCCATGGTACTGAGGTGGTGATGGCCAGGAACTTCAGGTTCCCAGGAGTGATGATCACCAACAATCTTTCCTGGACCATCCACGTTGATGCGATGGTCAAGAAAGCACAACAGCTTCTTCAGGAGGCTAAGGAATTTCAGCATGTCTGTGAAGACTCTTACCAATTTTTAAAGGGACCCTACAGAAAGCGTTCTATCTAGATGCATCACGGCTTTGTACAGCAAGTGCTGTGCCCAGGACTGAAAGAAGCTACAGAGAGGTGTGAACACAGCCCAGTCCACCACACAAGCCAACATTCCATCCTCTGACTCCATCTATACCTCTTGCTGCTTCAGGAAGGCAGCCAACATCATCAAATACCCTTCCTACTCTAGTTTTAATCTCTTCCAACCTCTTCCATTGGGCAGAAGGTATAAAAGCTTAAACACACATACCAACAGATTCAAGAACAACGTCCTCCCTGCTGTTATTAGACTTCTGACTGGACCTCTCAATTTCAAATTTAATGTTGATTTCACTCTTTGTGCACCTTCTCTGCAGCTATAACATTGTATTCCTCACACTGTTCTATTACTCTATTGCACTTCATATGATATGACCTGCCTGTATTGCAACCAAAACAAAACTTTTCACAGTACTCAGGCACAAGTGACAATAATAAATCAAATAAAGTACTGAGATACAGGCTACCACACCAGATGGGATTGAGGTTTACAAGGAGGAGGCGTTAGCAATTTTGGAAAGTGTAAAAATAGATAAGTCCCCTGGGCCGGATGGGATTTATCCTAGGATTCTCTGGGAAGCCAGGGAGGAAAGTACTGAGCCTTTGGCTTTAGGCTTTATGTTATCATTATCAACAGGAACAATGCCAGAAGACTGGAAGATAGCAAATGTCCACTTTTTCAAGAAGGGGAGTAGAGACAACCCTGGTTATTATAGACCAGTGAGCATTACTTTGGTTGTGGGTAAAGTGTTGGAAAGGGTTATAAGAGATAGGATGCATAATCATCTAGAAAGGGATAAATAGATAGGGATAGTCAACATGGTTTTGTGAAGGGTAGGTCGTGCCTCACAAACCTTATTGAGTTCTTTGAGATAGTGACCAAAAAGGTGGATGAGGGTAAAGCAGTTGATGTGGTGTATGTGGATTTCAGTAAGGCATTTGGTAGGCTATGGGATATCCCACGGAAGGCTATAGAATAGAATATGAGGCATGGGATTGAGAGTGATTTAGAGGTTTGGATCAGAAATTGGCTAGCTGAAAGAAGAGAGACAGGGGTGGTTGATGGGAAATGTTCATCCTGGAGTTCTGTTACTAGTGGTATACCGGAAGGATCTGTTTTGGGTTCATTGCTGTTTGTCATTTTTATAAATGACCTGGATGAGGGCATAGAAGGATGGGTTAGTAAATTTGTGGATGACACTAAGGTTGGTATAGTTGTGGATAGCGCCGAAGGATATTGTAGGTTACAGAGAGATGTAGATAAGCTGCAGAGCTGGACTGAGAGGTGGAAAATGGTATTTAAGGTAGAAAAGTGTGAAGTGATTCACTTTGGAAGGAGTAACAGAAATGCAGAGTACTGGGCTAATGGTAAGATTCTTGGTAGTGTAGACGAGCAGAGAGATTTCGATGTCCAGGTACATAGATCCCTGAAAGTTGCCACCAGGTTGATAGGATTGTTAAGAAGGCATACGGTGTGTTAGCTTTTATTGGTAGAGGGATTGAGTTTTGGAACCACAAGTTCATGTTGCAGCTGTACAAAATACTGGTGCGGCCGCACTTGGTGTATTGCGTACAGATATGGTCACTATATTATAGGAAGGATGAGGAAGCTTTGTAAAGGGTTCAGAAGAGATTTACTATGATGTTGCCTGGTATGGAGGGAAGGTCTTATGAGGAAAGTCTGAGGGACTTGAGACCATTTTCATTATAGAGAAGAAGGTTGAGAGATGACTTAATTGAGATATACAAGATAATCAGAGGATTAGATTGGGTTGACAGTGAGAGTCTTTTTCCTTGGATGGTGATGGTTAGCATGAGGGGACACAGCTTTAAATTGAGGGGTGATTGATATAGGACAGATGTCAGAGGTAGTTTCTTTACTCAGAGAATGGTAGAGGCATGGAATGCACTGCCTGCAACAGTAGTAGACTCCCCAATATTAAGAACATTTAAATGGACATTGGATAGGCATATGGGTGAAAATGGAATAGTGTAGGTTAGATGGGCTTCAGATTGGTTTCACAGGTCGGTGGAACATTGAGAGCCAAAGGGCCTGTACTGCGCTATAATGCTCTATGTTCTATTAAAAATTAACTTCACTGCTTTTGAACAATGTCTTCTTTTTTAACATTTGATATTGTGTCCTTTGAAGCTGCTCCCACCTAAACCTGTGTTGTTTGCCAGAAGCAATGCTAACATATTCAGCGATTCATCAGGCATTCCTGATGAAGGGCTTATGCCCAAAACTTCGATTCTCCTGCTCCTCGGATGCTGCCTGACCAGCTGTGATTTTCCAGCACCACCTTCTCAACTTGGATCTCCAGCATCTGCAGTCCTCACTTTCTCCATATTCAACGATTTGACTACTTTAAGTCAAAAAGGCAGAAATCAAATTTTATTCTACATTTTGATGCCGTGCAGTTGACCATAGTCATACAGGAGAGCGTACAGAAATCGTTTACGAGATTGTTGACTGATTTGGAGGGTATTAGCTTTGTATAGGTTTTGGACTTATTACAACATGGAAACAGAGTCTTATGTCCAACTTGTCTGCATCAACCAGACATCCCAAATTAATCTCAGCCCATTTGCCAGCATTTGGCCCATATCCCTCTCAACCCTTCCTATTCACATATCCGTCCAGATGCCTTTTAAATGTTATAATTGCACACATCTCCACCATCTCCTCTGGCAGCTCTGTCCATACATGCACCACCCTCGGCTTGAATAAGTTCCTTGTTAGGTCCCTTTTAAATCTTTCCCCTCTCTCCGTTAACTTATGCCTTCTAGTTTTGGACGCCCCCACCCAGGGAAAAAGCCCTTAGCTATTTGCTCTATCCATGTCCCTCATGATCTTATAAACCTCTACAAGGTCACCCCTCAGCCTCTGATTTCCCAGCCTGTTCAGCCTCTCCCTATGGTTCAAACCTTCCAGTCCTGGCAACATTCTTGTCAATCTTCTCTGAACCCTTTCAAGTTTCACAACATCTTCCCTAGAGCAGGGAGATCAGAATTCCTGCTGTATTCCAAAAGTGGCCTAACCAACATCCTGTACAGTTGCAGCATGACCTCCCAACTCCTATACTCAATGCAATGACCAATAAAAGGAAGCATACCAAATACCTTGTTCACCATTCTGTCTACCTGTGTCTCCACTTTCAAGACACTATGCATCTGCACCCCTAGGTCTCTTTGGCAACACTCACCAGGGCCCTCCAATTAACTTCTATGATGTCCTGCCCTGATTTAACTTATAAATTAAACTCCATCTGCCACTCTTTGGCCCATTGGCCCATCTGATCAAAGCCCTGTTGTTCTCTATACTTCTTCATTGTTCACTACACCACCAATTTTGATGTCATCTGCAAACTAAGCATGTTGTGAAACTTGAAAAAGTTCACAAAAGATTGACAAGGATGTTGCCATGGTTTCTTCAATGCTAGCTGGTGGGGGAGAACCTCTGGGTTCTGACAGCCTTGCCAGATATTCTGAGAGGCCGGATATATTTTGCTCCTGCTCCGTATGGGAGGTTTCAGCTTTCATGTGGTTCACATGCTTGTCTTTCCTACCTGAACTTTGTATGTCATGGGACCTGACCTCACGTTAACTATGTCTCTTATCCATGCAGGACCATTCCCATTGTTGCTACGCCAAACTGTTCCAAGAAGTAAACTGTCAGTCTCGGTTAGAGGAGTCTTGTGTCTGGCATCGATGTTCCTGATGCTTTTTCACTCTCACCCCGGTGGCCTGGGAAGATCAGGTTTAACCTGGTGTGATGCCTTCTCCCTGTCAGCAACTCTGCAGGAGCTATCCCTGTCATTGTGGGAGGGGTGGTCCTATAATCAAACAGGAACCAGGATAATTTGGTATTCGGTGAAACTCTTTAACCCTACCTTCAAAGTTTAGACTGCTCTTTTCACCAGAGCATTGGGTGTGGATGGTATGAGCCGTCCTTACATGCCGAATGCCATTCAAATTTACAAAATACTTGAACTTACGTGCTGGTAAATGATAACATGTCGTATGTGACAACACCTCCGGGAGTTCATGTTTTGCCAAAAATGCTCGCAGTTTTTAATCGTCATCCCTGTGTTTGGTGAACGAACTCTATGCATGTCTAACCACTCTGAATAGGCATCCACAATGACTAAGAACACTGAGCCCATGAAAGGACCTGTGTAGTCAAAGTGTAACTGAGTCCAGGGTTTACCCAGCCATTCCCACGAATGTGGGGGAGCTGCTGGTGGCACTCTGGGCAATCTCCCACCAATGCACCAATATCAGCATCCAATCCTGGCCACCAGGCATAACCTCTCACCAATGTCTTCATTCTGGAAACCCCTGGATGACCCAGATGGAGTTTAGCCAGTACCTTTGCTCGGTACAATCGCTCTTGCTCCCCATTATACTGTGCTGTCTCTCCTGTGATCTGGTCTCACTGGGTCCAGTAAGGTTTTAGTTCTGGTTATGATAGGCCTTTTGCTTCCCCCATCACCACCAGCTGTTTTAGGGATCTTTTTGTGTCCACTGTCTGATATTGTCCACAGTGACTGGAAGGGTATCCAGAAACATTAAAACGAGAGTGGACACTTCCACTGGCAGCACCGCGATGGGAAGTAGTTTGCCGCTTGGCCTCCCGGATTGTGTTCAAACCTGTAATGGTATGCACTTAGAATAAGAACTCACCACTGAATTCAACCTGAAGCTATGGGCGGTGAGGTCTTTCCCTCTTTGAGTAGCTCTCGCAGGAGTTTGTGGTCCATTACTATTACAAATTTACATCCAAAAAGGTATTGGCGGAACTTTCTCACACCAAAGATGATCTCGCCAAACCTTCCTTCTCTGTATTTTCATTTAGCATCATCCAACATCTGGGAAACATACACTATTAGGTGTTCCTTTGGATGGGCCCACCGATGAGCCAACACTACCCTGATATTGTATGGGGAGTCATCGCATGTCACCACCACCTCCTGCTTGGATTTGTAGTGTTCCAACATCTTAGTCAACGATAGTTGCTTCTTCACTTCCCTCAAGGCTACAAGACCAGTTCCAAGGCTGACCCTTTTTCAAAAGCAGATGTAAGGGTGCCAGGGTGGATGCCAGGTTATTTATGAACTTTCAGTAATAATTTACTAATTGAAGGAAAGTCCTAAGCTCCAGGACAGATGTGGGGGCTGGGGCACCTTTGATCCCCCTCACTTTATCTTCCAAAGGGTGTAACCTGTCAACTCTGTAGCCCAAGTAGGTCACTTGTGATGCCGAGAACACACATTTTTCACCCCCTAAGGCGTACAGCCCCTGGAAGAAATGTTTAAACATTATGTCCAAGTTCTCTAAATGCTCTTTGTTGGTCTTCTAGTTACTAGCCCATCATCTAGATAAACGGTGACCTGGCTTCTCCACTGAAAAATAGCTCAGCTTGATGCTACCCCAGGTGGTAGTCAGGTATATTAGTACAAACCCTTATGGGTATTAATTGTCACATACTTCTGGAAATCCTCATCTAATCGCAATTGCAAATACACATGGTTCATGTTAGCTTTGCAAAAGACAGCCCCCCCGCCAGTTTTGCATATAAGTCCTCTATGTGAGTGATTGGCTATTTATCCAACTGCAAAAAGCAGTTTATCATTTGTTTGAAATCCTCACAAAGGTGAACCGACCTGTCACGCTTTACAATCAGTATGGCCGGTGCTGGCCAGTCTGCACACTGGATGGTTTGATGATCCCGTCACTTTCCAGCCTCCTGATTTCTGCCTCTACTTTTGCCTGTAAGGTAAATGGCACTGGGTGGGGCCTTATGGAATCATGGAATTGCTTCCTGGTCAATGTGCAAGGTGATAGTCCCTAGACCTTCCTGACAAACCTCCACATATTTAATTAGGACTTCACTCAGGCAGCCATTTTCTAGAAGAACGATATTAAGCCAATCAGGGTGAATCTTTCTCAACCAATTTCGGCCTGTCAAGCGTGGCCCTGAGCCTTTTACTACAATCAGTGGGAACTGAACCATCTGCTCTCAGAAAAGACCAGAATCAAAGTTGTATCCTCAATCTGTCAGGGCTCCTCAGTTTAGGTTCTCTGTCTGGTTGAAGTCTCATGCAAACCTAAGGGTTGGAGTCCAGAGCAAATTTTGTTAAAGACTGGTTCTGTGATCACTGATACAGACACACTACTATTAACCTCCATTAGAACAGGATGACCATTTCACTAGACATTTATTTTCATTGGTTCTGAACAAAGAACAAATACATTTCCAGTCAGAGAGTTGGTGGTGGATGAGGAAGAACGCCTCATCTTCCAACTTGGGACCCCTCCACCACCAAACTCTAGCCACCTGATGCCTGGGGGAAGAAAGAGTCATCTTCTGCCTTAGCACCCTCCAAGCACACAGGATCAATGTGGAATTCACCAGTTTCCTCGATTTCTACTCCCCCCACCTTATCCCAGATCCAATCTTCCAACTTGGCACCGCCCTCTTGAACTGTCCTACCTGTCCATCTTCCTTCCCATCTATCCACTCCACTCTCTTCTCCGACCTATCACCTTCACCCCTACCTTCATCTATCTATCATATTCCCAGCTGCTGTTCCCCCAGACCCACCACCCTCCCATTTAGCTCTCAGCCTTCTTGGGCCACTCCCTCATTCCTGATGAAGGGGTTATGCTTGAAATGTTGACTCTCCTGCTCCTTGCTTGTTGCCTGACCTGCTGTGCTTTTCCAGCACCACACTCTTTGACTCTGATCTCCAGCATCTGCAGTTCTCACTTTCTCCAAAGAAAATTACAATACAGGAACAGGCCCTTTGATGCTTCAAGCCTGCACCAGTCCAGATCCTCTGTCTAAACCTGTCACTTATTTTCTAAGGGTCTGTATCCCTCTACTCCCTGCCCATTCATGCATCTGTGTAGATATATCTTAAATGACACTATCATGCCTGTCTCTACCACCTCCATTGGCAATGTGTTCCAGGCACCCACCACCTTCTGCATAAAGAACTTTTCATGCATATCTCCCTTAAACTTTTCCTCTCTCACCTTGAACTCGTGACTCCGAGTAATTGAGTCCCCACGTTGGGCAAAAGCTTCTTGTTACCCACTCTGTTTATATCTCGCATGATTTTGTAGACCTCAATCAGGTCCCACCTTAACCTCTGTACACCCTGGACCTAATGTGACTTCACTTGCTCCATCAGCCTACCGTGGGGCAGCTTATCAAATCTGAATGTTAAGCAGTTTAGTTGTTCTGAATCAGATGTAGGTTGACTTTCCAGGGTGTGCATTCTCTTGTATATCAACCTATCAGTTCTCTTACTCAATTCAGGTTGAGTGGGACCCCATACTGCAGCAATGGCTTGCTGGCTTGGAAATAATTTTAACCATTTGGCTGAAGCTTGGCTTTGTTTTGGGGTTTTGCTGTGGGCTGACCTAGAGTCCATCTGTTCAGGATCTGTCCTGAATGAGACTATGCAACTACCTTCATTAAAGTGGTGTCCCCACGTCCATCAGAATACCCTACAACTCATTCGCTCCACTTGCCATATTTTCCAATGATAAAGCCAGCTGTAGTGCCTGTTTGAAATCCACTTAGGCTTCAGCGAGAAGGCATGTTTTGCATATTGATACCATTAATCCCACTCTCATCACCACTGAAGTAACTTAATGAGGGCTGGTATCCTGGTCACCAAGAATCCCTTTACTTTCACCTGCACAGTACATGACACTGACCCAGTGAGCTCAGAGCCAGCTCCCTAGAGTGAACAGAACCCCTGACACTTCTGTTCATTCTTTATCTCACTCACACTGGTCCAGCTTCCTTAGTGCCTGCTCTCAGAGTGAGCAGAACCTCTGACAGTCATTTTATTTGTGTGTGCAGGTGTCGGATACAGTGAAAAACCACAAGTGTGTAAATCTTTAATCAAATTTCCACCACCACGAAGAAAGGAAACACCCGATTGGCCAGTGACAAGCCCTGCCCTTCACATCAAAGGGCAATGCTGTGTGATCAAAACAGTGAAGGGGAGGGCAGGGATTAAATCAAAATAGAGTTGGACGGGGAAATAATACACTCCACTCCCTGCGGCGCCCACCTCTCCCTGAACAACTCCAGGGTGTCGGTGGACACCGCGTGCTCCTTCTCCAAGGACACCCGGGCTCTAACGTAACCCCGGAAGAGGGGCAGGCAGTCGGCCCTAACGACCCCCTCCATGGCCCGCTGCCTGGACCTGTTTATGGCCAGTTTGGCCAGGCCCAGGAGCAGACCCACGAGGAGGTCCTCGGACCTGCCCTCGCTCCTCCGTACCGGGTACCCGAAGCTCAGGAGCGTGGGACTGAAGTGCAACCAAAAGCAGAGGAGAAGGTTTCTAAGAAAATCAAAAAGGGAGTGCAAACGCCCACACCCAATATATACATGGTCCACGGACTCCACAGCGCCACAGAACAAGCAGTTGGGCTGGGAGTCCGTGAACCACCGCAATCTGCGGTTACAGGGGACTGCTGCGTGCAGCACCCTCCACCCCAGATCCCCGAGAGAAAGGGGGAGGACTCCCGCGTAGAGAGTCCTCCACTGGGGATCCCCACCGCCCGGTGGCAAATGGGCACGCCAAGGCGTGTCCGGACGGTGGATGCAGTCTACACAGGGCCCGCCTTTTTACATCCTTGAAAGGGACAAAATTAAAATTCTGGAGGCGGCTCAGGTTGTGGGGCACAGGCTACACTCCTGTTTATTTTTTTTCTTTTTTGTGCAGGTGTGAGACACAGTGAAAGACACAAAGTACACGAATCTTTATTCAATTTAGGAGATAGGATAACACCCGAGTGGCCAGTGACAAGCACTGCCCTTCACATCAAAGGGCAATGCTGTGTGATCAAAACAGTGAAGGGGAGGGTAGGGACTAAATCAAAATAGAGTTGGACGGGGAAATACACTCCTGTTTATATTTTTTTTATTTTTTAATATTTTTTTTCGTTTATTTTTTTCTCTCTTTTTTTCTATTTTCTTTTTTTTTGTTTCTTTTTTTTCTTTTTTAAAAAAATTTAACCCCCACACTACCGCCTAACTGCGGTGCTTATTTTTTCCCCAGCACCCATGGTGTGTGTGTGCAGGTGTGAGACACAGTGAAAGACACAAAGTACACAAATCTTTATTCAATTTAGGAGATAGGAAAACACCCGAGTGGCCAGTGACAAGCACTGCCCTTCACATCAAAGGGCAATGCTGTGTGATCAAAACAGTGAAGGGGAGGGTAGGGACTAAATCAAAATAGAGTTGGACGGGGAAATACACTCCTGCTTATTTTTTTATATTTTTTTTTTCTTTTTGGCCAGTGACAAGCACTGCCCTTCACATCAAGGGCAATGCTACACTCTTGTTTATTTATTTATTTTTTCTTTTTTCTTCTTTGGTGTGTGTGCGCAGGTGTGAGACACAGTGAAAGGACACAAAGTGCACGAATCTTTATTCAATTTCCACCACCAGGAAGATAGGGAAAACACCCGAGTGACCAGTGACAAGCACTGCCCTTCAAACCACAGGGCAATGCTGTGTGAGCAAAACAGTGAAGGGGAGGGTAGGGACTAAATCAAAATAGAGTTGGAGGGAGAAATGACGCACTCCACTCCCTGCGGCGCCCACCTCTCCCTGAACGACTCCAGGGTGTCGGTGGACACCGCGTGCTCCTTCTCCAAGGACACCCGGGCTCTAACGTAACCCCGGAAGAGGGGCAGGCAGTCGGCCCTAACGACCCCCTCCACGGCCCGCTGCCTGGACCTGTTGATGGCCAGTTTGGCCAGGCCCAGGAGCAGACCCACGAGGAGGTCCTCGGACCTGCCCTCCCTCCTCCGTACCGGGTGCCCGAAGATCAGGAGCGTGGGACTGAAGTGCAGCCAGAAACAGAGGAGAAGGTTTTTGAGGAAATCAAAAAGGGAGTGCAAACGCCCACACCCAATATATACATGGTCCATGGACTCCACAGCGCCACAGAACAAGCAGTTGGGCTGGGAGTCCGTGAACCACCGCAACCTGCGGTTGCAGGGGACTGCTGCGTGCAGCACCCTCCACCCCAGATCCCCGAGAGAAAGGGGGAGGACTCCCGCGTAGAGAGCCCTCCACTGGGGATCCCCACCGCCCGGTGGCAAATGGGCACGCCAAGGCGTGTCCGGACGGTGGATGAGGGAGAAGAGGTGGATGGTGTGCAGCAGCAGTCGATACAGGGCCCTCCTTTTTATGTCCCTAAAAGCAACAAAATTAAAATTCCGGAGGCGGCTCAGGTTGTGGGGCACAGGCTCCCGCGGGAAGTACGGGACCTTGGGGCCAATGTGAAATTCCGTCCGGGCCGGGGTGAGCGCGGACGGGATCCCACCGCACACCTGAGCGTCCTCCAACCGGTGCACTACGTCGGGTCCGAGCACCGCCGTTTTAAGGCGTCGGATGGCGGTGGCCACGTACCGGACGTCTACCGCTGCCCTGCTAGCTATGTCCTGCGGCAGCGTCCAGCCCAGGCCCCCGGCACCCAGCACGTCCCCGACCCTGGTCACCCTCGCCGCCACGGCCCTCCCCTCCGACAGCCACTCGAACCCGCGAGTACGGAGGTGCGGATTCCTGAGCAACGGCTCCCTGACGACAGCCGCTACTCCAGCCGGAGGGTAGGCGCGACGCGATTCGACCATGTTCCAGACAGTGATCAGGTCCTGGTAAAAGACAGGCAGCACCTTGAGGGCGACCTCCAAACCGTCACGGTCGACGAACAGGAGCTGCGTGTCGTAGTTGAGGTTACGCACCTGGCGGAAAAAATACGTCGCCAGGGCGCACCACCTAGGAGGAGGCTCGACGTAAAGGTATCGCCGCAAGGTCTGAAGGCGGAACGTCGCGACCTGGGTGCGGACGCACACCAGCGACTGACCGCCCTCCTCGATAGGGAGACTCAGAACCTGCGCGGCGACCCAGTGCATCTTTTTGTCCCAGAAGAAGTCGACCAACGTTCTCTGGATGTCAGCGACAAAGCCAGGAGGAGGGACCAAAGTGACCAGCCGGTACCACAGCATGGCGGCCACCAGCTGGTTTATGACCAGCACTCGACTCCTGTAAGATAGCACTCGGAGCAGTCCTGTCCAGCGGCCTAGGCGAGCCGAGACTTTGGCCTCCAGCTCCTGCCAGTTGGCCGGCCAGGATTCCTCAGCCGGGCTGAGGTAGACCCCCAGGTAGAGGAGATGGGTGGTACTCCAGCTGAACCCCCGTAACTCCTCCGGCAGAGAGTCCACCCGCCACGGGCCGACCAGTAGTCCGGAACACTTGGCCCAGTTGATCCTGGCGGAAGACGCCGCCGAGTACACGGCCTGGCACTCGCGCATCCTCCCCAGGTCAGCCGGGTCGGTGAAAGTGAGGAGCACGTCGTCGGCGTAGGCCGAGAGGACCACCCCCGTGCCCGCGCCGCGCAGAACCAGCCCCGACAACCTCCTCCGCAAGAGGCGCAGGAAAGGCTCCACGCACAGGGAATACAGCTGGCCGGACAGGGGGCAGCCTTGACGCACTCCTCTCCCGAAGCGAAGGGGCGCCGTCAGGGACCCGTTAACTTTAACCAGACACTCTGCGGCGGCGTACAAAAGTCGGATCCGGGCGACGAACCGCGTCCCGAACCCGAACGCCCGCAGAGTCCCGAGCAGGTACTCGTGATCGACCCTGTCGAACGCCTTCTCCTGGTCGAGGGACAGGAAGGCGCTCGGCAGACCAGCCCGTCGACAGAAATGGATCAGGTCCCGGACCAGGTGGACGTTGTCGTGTATCCTCCGGCCCGGGACCGTGTAGGACTGGTCCGGGTGAATCATGTGGGCCAGCACGGAAGCCAGGCGAGAAGACAACACCCTGGCGAAGATTTTGTAGTCCGTGCTGAGGAGGGAGACCGGACGCCAGTTCTTCAAAGAACGAAGGTCCCCCTTCTTCGGCAGCAGGACGATGACCGCCCTGCGCCAAGAAAGGGGCAGCTGTCCGGCATTTAGACACTCCCCCAGGACCTGTGCGTAGTCGTTCCCCAGGACGTCCCAGAACGCCCTGAAGAACTCCACAGTCAGCCCGTCCAGCCCCGGGGTTTTGCCCCTCGAGAGCCGGTCGAGGGCGCCGGTCAGCTCCTCTAAGGTGACGGGAGCGTCGAGCCTTCCGGCGTCCTCCGGGCCGAGCTGCGGCAGGTCCTCCCACAGAACTCTGCGAGCGTCCTCGCTGGACGGATCCGGAGAGAACAGAGCCGTGTAATAGTTTCGGACGTGGGCCCTGACGCCCTCCGGATCCGAGACGAGGGACCCGTCGTCGGCCAGCAGCACAAGGAGCTGCTGACGGGTGCCGCGCCTTTTTTCCAGCGAGTAGAAGAAGGGGGAGCCGCGGTCCAGGTCCTGCAGGAGCTGGATCCGCGACCTCACGTACGCGCCCCGAGCCCCGACGAGCTGCAGGTCCCGGAGCGCGGCCTTCTTCTCTTCGTACACCCCGCGCAGGGCCGGGTCCGCGTCGGGCTGACCGAGGCGTGACTCCAGGTCGAGCATCTCCCTCTCCAACTCCGCGATCCTGGATTTCCGCCTCTTGGTCGACCTCCTCGCGTACTCCTGACAGAAGACGCGGACGTGAGCCTTGCCCACGTCCCACCATAGCCTCAG
Source organism: Chiloscyllium punctatum (assembly GCF_047496795.1). Taxonomy (NCBI): domain Eukaryota; kingdom Metazoa; phylum Chordata; class Chondrichthyes; order Orectolobiformes; family Hemiscylliidae; genus Chiloscyllium; species Chiloscyllium punctatum. Next base: position 156,961,654 of record NC_092740.1, read on the forward strand.
GGAGGGGAAGCTTCCCCGCTTCCTTCTCCAGCCGGCCCAGAAACGACGAAACGAGTCCCGGAACCGCTCGTCCTCCAGCAGCAGGTTGTTAAAGTGCCAGTACGCGGAGCCGAGCCTGGCGCCGAACGGAAGGAGTTCCGCCCACACCAGGTGATGGTCCGTGCACGACACCTGCCGCGTGGAGGCCTTCGGAAAACAGGAGGCGTACGCCCGCGAAACGTACAGGCGGTCGATTCTGGACGCTCCGACCCCAGGCCTCACGAAGGTGAAGGCGATGGAGTCGGGATGGAGAGTCCGCCAGACGTCCACCAGGTCGAAGGACATGACCAAGTCCCCCAACCTCTTCCCCGACGCGCAGCCAGTGCGGGTACCGCCGTGGTCCCTGCCCTCGAGGACGCAGTTAAAATCTCCCCCGAGGACGACGCACTGGTTCTCGTCGATGGAAGCCAGATGAGCGGACAGTTCTTGAAAGAAGCTCGCTTGCCTCGGCCCGGCCAGGGGAGCGTATACGTTCACCAAGTGAAGCACCGCGCCCCCCAGCCGAACCGTCAGGTGAAGCAAACGGCCTGGCACCGGCTCCCTGACCCCCAAGATCTCGGGCTGAAAATGCGGGGCCAACAGGATAGCCACCCCGCCAGATCTGCGGGTGAGGTGACTCATGTAGACCCCCCCTCGCCACTCCAGGAGCCAGGTGGCTTCGTCTCCCGGGGCAGTGTGGGTTTCTTGCAGGAAGCACACCGCATACCTCCCGTCCCGAAGGACCGAGAGGGTCTGGAATCTGCGCTGTGACTCCCTGCTGCCGTTGATGTTGAGGCTGGCTATAGTAGTCTCCATGTCGGAAGCGTTGTGCTACCACCACCAGTACAGTTAAAAAACAAGTACAATTACTGGGAGGACGAGGGAGGGGCACAGGAGTCCCTCGCCCTCACCAGGAGTGCCCCCAGGAAGTTCCTGACTCGCTTTCGCTCATTGGAATCGAGCCCAGGCGCCTGGCGAGCAGCGTGGGCCGACCAATAAACTTTCTCAAAAGAGCTCCAGCGGTCGAGCGCCAGTTGGGCTCTATCCCGGCGACCTCGAGTTTCCTCGACAAATTCCCGGAGTTCCTCGAGGGGGATGAGGGGGAGATCGGCGGGGGGCACCTGGGACTCAAAAACGTCACTGCAGACGGAGTCCGCGTCGTCCCCGGTGTCCGCCACCGATCCCGAACCCTCCTCCGGGAGGTCGCCCTCGGTCGCCGACCCCTCCCCCACCGAGAGGATGGGGGCTGGTCCGGCGCCGCCAACAGGCCTCGAACCCCCGGCGACCCCACCCCCAGGGTCACCGGCGGTACCTTCCTCGGCGCACCCCGTCCCGGAACGCCCCGAGTTCGGGCCGTCGGGCGGCGGAGGCTCGGGGCCCCGCTCTCCTCCCGACACCGGGACGCCTGGCTCCTCGGGGAAAAGGTCATCCCCCAGGAAAAGGTCGTCCCCCAGGGCCAAGGCTCCCGGAAAAACAGTCTGGGAGGGAGGAGCGGGGATAACACCTACCTCCCCTCCGCCGCTCGGCGACCCAGTAAAGGGTCCTTTGTCGACGCCCGCACCACGGCCCTCATCGTCGTTGTTGGGCAGGTCAGGCCGCGGTGCGGGATCGTTGGTGGGTCCGTCCCCCGGAGAGGGGCAGCGCCGCCGGCGCGCTGCAGGGCTGTCTCTCCCCTCCAAGGGCCAGCCCCTCTTCCCCAGAGAGACAGGGGGGGATTTATGGGCCTTTCCCTCCCCGCCCGCCTTGGTGGTCATGGGGCCTGAGGCCCCTCCCCCCAGCCTTTCCCGGAATACGATTGGCTGGGGGAAGGCAGGGGGCGTGGCCAGGGTGGGGAGGGTCAGCCGTGTCACTTCCTGCCCCGCCCCTGGTTTATCAGGTGACGGCGGGCGGGGCAGGGGCCCAGTTCCCTCTCCGGGGCCCGGAGACACGGTGGCTGCAGGAGATTGGGCAGCAGTGGTCCCCCCCAGGTTAGTGCCAGGGCGGGGCTCAGGCTCGGGGTCCCCGGGGCCAGGTGTTGCAGGGCCTGGGGCAGGCGTCGCAGCCCCAGGGGTTTCTCCATCGGGGCGGGGGGTAGACGTGGGGTCAGGGTCGGGTACGGGTTCGGGGGTTTGGGGGTCAGGGTTCCCGCGCCGGGGCGACGCTGGCACGGCCGCAGGGGCATCGTCGTGCCGGGGCGGGGCAGGTCGTGGGCTGGGTGTCGGGGATGGGGATAGGGTGGTCTCCCCGTGGGCGGGCCTGACGCGTCGCGCCTTCCTGAGCGCCTTCCGGCCGGCTGGACGCTCACCCCCCTCCCTGCCGGAGGCTGGAGGATCGGAAGCCTCCGGCTCAGGCTCCGGTGCCGGGGCCTGTGGTGTTGACTTTGGGGGAGGGGGAGTGGGCGCGGCGGCACCACCGTCAGCCGTTGGCGAGGGCTGGGCGGCCTTCTGGGTGGGGCAGTTTCTTCTAATGTGCCCCACCTCGCGGCACAGGTGGCACCGCACGCCGTCTGCCGTCCAGAAGGCGCGGTAGGCCGCGCCCTCGTGGAGGAGGGTAAAGGAGCCCTCCGTGACCTCCTCCCGGGCCAGGCAAATAAACACCTGGCGACGGAAGGAGTAGACGTGACGGAGGGCGGGGTCCTTCAGACCGAGCAGGAGCGGCTGGATCCCTGACCGGATCTCCCCCAAGGTGGTGAGGTGGGGGAGAAGGAGCTCGCTGGCAATAAAGGGCGGGACGTTGGAGATCACGACCCTCTGGGCCGTGACCTCCAGAGGGTCGACGGGCAAATGTGTCCCGCCCACAGCGAGCCCCCTCTCCACGGCCAGGTGGACCGCCTGCTCGGTCTTCAGGAAAAATACAGCCTTCCCGTACATCCGGGCCGCAGCGACTATGGCCAGTGGGCCGACCACACTAGCCATAGCCTTGCTGCAGGCCTCGATGGTCATATTGGGGTGGGGATAGGCCTTGACCCCCAGGCGTTTGGTCAGGTGCCTGAAGGGGGTGTGGTTTGCAGCCGGGGCTGGGCCAGCCGAGCCCAAGGCAGCGGCTACCCCGGCGTAGGTGCGGCTGGGCCCCGCGACCTTCGGGCTCGCCATCCTCTGCTGCCGGTGGTGGAGTCGGGACTCTGGCAGCGGCAGTGGTGGAGGTCGCAGGGAGGGTCCCAGGCAGCGACGGTGGAGACCTGCCTCAGGCGACAACAGCGGTGGAGGCAGGCCTCAGGCGAGTCCCAGGTAGGCCCTCGGTCGCAGCGGTGTGGGGCAGACCTGTTGGGGAGGGTCCCCAAGGCAAGTCCCAGGCAGCCCCAAAATCGAGTCCCAGGCAGCAGATGTAGAGGCAGGCCTCAGGCAACAGCAGTGGTGGAAGGCAGGCCTCCGGCAAGTCCCAGGCAGTTCCTCCAGTCACAGCAGTGGGGGGCAGGCCTGTTGGGGAGGGTCCCCAAGGAAAGTCCCAGGCAGCCCCAAAACCGAGCCCAAGGCAGCAGTGGTGGAGGTAGGCCTCAGGCAACAGCAGCAGCGGTGGTGGTGGAGGTCCTGGGGAGGGGCCCCAAGGCGAGTCCCAGGCAGCAAAGGCGGAGGCAGGCCCCGGGCAGCAGCAGTAGAGGCAGGCCTCTCCTCAGGCCACAGCAGCAGCAGTGGTGGTGGTGGAGGTCCTGGGGAGGGGCCCCAAGGCGAGTCCCAGGCAGCAAAGGCGGAGGCAGGCCCCGGGCAGCAGCAGCAGTAGAGGCAGGCCTCTCCTCAGGCCACAGCAGCAGTGGTAGTGGTGGTGGAAGTCCTGGGGAGGGGCCCCAAGGCAAGCCCCAGGCAGCAGCAGGGAGGCAGGCCCCAAGCAGCAACAGGAACAGTCCTCGCACGGTCACAAGATGGTCCAATCTCTCCAGCAGGGAAGGAAACACTCAAGTGGCCAGTCACAACTCCAGGGTGTCAGTGGACACCCGCGTGCTCCTTCTCCAAGGACACCCGGGCCATCTCCTGGTTATATATTTTTTTTTAATTCAACCCCCACACTACCGCCTAAGTGCGGTAGTGCTTATTTGTTTTCCCCAGCACCCATGGTGTGTGTGTGCAGGTGTGAGACACAGTGAAAGACACAAAGTGCACCAATCTTTATTCAATTTCCACCACCAGGAAGATATGAATAACACCCAAGTGGCCAGTGACAAGCACTGCCCTTCAAACCAAAGGGCAATGCTGTGTGAGCAAAACAGTGAAGGGGAGGGTAGGGACTAAATCAAAATAGAGTTGGACGGGGAAATACACTCGTGTTTATTTTTTTTTTTTTTTTTTTTTTATTTTTTTTTTTTTAAAATTAACCCCCACACTACCGCCTAAGTGCGGTAGTGCTTATTTTTTCCCCAGCACCCATGGTGTGTGTGTGCAGGTGTGAGACACAGTGAAAGACACAAAGTGTACGAATCTTTATTCAATTTCCACCACCAGGAAGATAGGAAAGACACCCGCGTGGCCAGTGACAAGCACTGCCCTTCAAACCACAGGGCAATGCTGTGTGATCAAAACAGTGAAGGGGAGGGTAGGGACTAAATCAAAATAGAGTTGGAGGGGGAAATGAGGCACTCCACTCCCTGCGGCGCCCACCTCTCCCTGAACGACTCCAGGGTGTCGGTGGACACCGCGTGCTCCTTCTCCAAGGACACCCGGGCTCTAACGTAACCCCGGAAGAGGGGCAGGCAGTCGGCCCTAACGACCCCCTCCACGGCCCGCTGCCTGGACCTGTTGATGGCCAGTTTGGCCAGGCCCAGGAGCAGACCCACGAGGAGGTCCTCGGACCTGCCCTCCCTCCTCCGTACCGGGTGCCCGAAGATCAGGAGCGTGGGACTGAAGTGCAGCCAGAAACAGAGGAGAAGGTTCTTAAGAAAATCAAAAAGGGAGTGCAAACGCCCACAACCAATATATACATGGTCCACGGACTCCACAGCGCCACAGAACAAGCAGTTGGGCTGGGAGTCCGTGAACCACCGCAACCTGCGGTTGCAGGGGACTGCTGCGTGCAGCACCCTCCACCCCAGATCCCCGAGAGAAAGGGGGAGGACTCCCGCGTAGAGAGCCCTCCACTGGGGATCCCCACCGCCCAGTGGCAAATGGGCACGCCAAGGCGTGTCCGGACGGTGGATGAGGGAGAAGAGGTGGACGGTGTGCAGCAGCAGTCGATACAGGGCCCGCCTTTTTATATCCTTAAAAGAAACAAAATTAAAATTCCGGAGGCGGCTCAGGTTGTGGGGCACAGGCTCCCGCGGGAAGTACGGGACCTTGGGGCCAATGTGAAATTCCGTCCGGGCCGGGGTGAGCGCGGACGGGATCCCACCGCACACCTGAGCGTCCTCCAACCGGTGCACTACGTCGGGTCCGAGCACCGCCGTTTTAAGGCGTCGGATGGCGGTGGCCACGTACCGGACGTCTACCGCTGCCCTGCTAGCTATGTCCTGCGGCAGCGTCCAGCCCAGGCCCCCGGCACCCAGCACGTCCCCGACCCTGGTCGCCCTCGCCGCCACCGCCCTCCCCTCCGACAGCCACTCGAACCCGCGAGTACGGAGGTGCGGATTCCTGAGCAACGGCTCCCTGACGACAGCCGCTACTCCAGCCGGAGGGTAGGCGCGACGCGATTCGACCATGTTCCAGACAGTGATCAGGTCCTGGTAAAAGACAGGCAGCACCTTGAGGGCGACCTCCAAACCGTCACGGTCGACGAACAGGAGCTGCGTGTCGTAGTTGAGGTTACGCACCTGGCGGAAAAAATACGTCGCCAGGGCGCACCACCTAGGAGGAGGCTCGACGTAAAGGTATCGCCGCAAGGTCTGAAGGCGGAACGTCGCGACCTGGGTGCGGACGCACACCAGCGACTGACCGCCCTCCTCGATAGGGAGACTCAGAACCTGCGCGGCGACCCAGTGCATCTTTTTGTCCCAGAAGAAGTCGACCAACGTTCTCTGGATGTCAGCGACAAAGCCAGGAGGAGGGACCAAAGTGACCAGCCGGTACCACAGCATGGCGGCCACCAGCTGGTTTATGACCAGCACTCGACTCCTGTAAGATAGCACTCGGAGCAGTCCTGTCCAGCGGCCTAGGCGAGCCGAGACTTTGGCCTCCAGCTCCTGCCAGTTGGCCGGCCAGGATTCCTCAGCCGGGCTGAGGTAGACCCCCAGGTAGAGGAGATGGGTGGTACTCCAGCTGAACCCCCGTAACTCCTCCGGCAGAGAGTCCACCCGCCACGGGCCGACCAGTAGTCCGGAACACTTGGCCCAGTTGATCCTGGCGGAAGACGCCGCCGAGTACACGGCCTGGCACTCGCGCATCCTCCCCAGGTCAGCCGGGTCGGTGAAAGTGAGGAGCACGTCGTCGGCGTAGGCCGAGAGGACCACCCCCGTGCCCGCGCCGCGCAGAACCAGCCCCGACAACCTCCTCCGCAAGAGGCGCAGGAAAGGCTCCACGCACAGGGAATACAGCTGGCCGGACAGGGGGCAGCCTTGACGCACTCCTCTCCCGAAGCGAAGGGGCGCCGTCAGGGACCCGTTAACTTTAACCAGACACTCTGCGGCGGCGTACAAAAGTCGGATCCGGGCGACGAACCGCGTCCCGAACCCGAACGCCCGCAGAGTCCCGAGCAGGTACTCGTGATCGACCCTGTCGAACGCCTTCTCCTGGTCGAGGGACAGGAAGGCGCTCGGCAGACCAGCCCGTCGACAGAAATGGATCAGGTCCCGGACCAGGTGGACGTTGTCGTGTATCCTCCGGCCCGGGACCGTGTAGGACTGGTCCGGGTGAATCATGTGGGCCAGCACGGAAGCCAGGCGAGAAGACAACACCCTGGCGAAAATTTTGTAATCCGTGCTGAGGAGGGAGACCGGACGCCAGTTCTTCAAAGAACGAAGGTCCCCCTTCTTCGGCAGCAGGACGATGACCGCCCTGCGCCAAGAAAGGGGCAGCTGTCCGGCATTTAGACACTCCCCCAGGACCTGTGCGTAGTCGTTCCCCAGGACGTCCCAGAACGCCCTGAAGAACTCCACAGTCAGCCCGTCCAGCCCCGGGGTTTTGCCCCTCGAGAGCCGGTCGAGGGCGCCGGTCAGCTCCTCTAAGGTGACGGGAGCGTCGAGCCTTCCGGCGTCCTCCGGGCCGAGCTGCGGCAGGTCCTCCCACAGAACTCTGCGAGCGTCCTCGCTGGACGGATCCGGAGAGAACAGAGCCGTGTAATAGTTTCGGACGTGGGCCCTGACGCCCTCCGGATCCGAGACGAGGGACCCGTCGTCGGCCAGCAGCACAAGGAGCTGCTGACGGGTGCCGCGCCTTTTTTCCAGCGAGTAGAAGAAGGGGGAGCCGCGGTCCAGGTCCTGCAGGAGCTGGATCCGCGACCTCACGTACGCGCCCCGAGCCCCGACGAGCTGCAGGTCCCGGAGCGCGGCCTTCTTCTCTTCGTACACCCCGCGCAGGGCCGGGTCCGCGTCGGGCTGACCGAGGCGTGACTCCAGGTCGAGCATCTCCCTCTCCAACTCCGCGATCCTGGATTTCCGCCTCTTGGTCGACCCCCTCGCGTACTCCTGACAGAAGACGCGGACGTGAGCCTTGCCCACGTCCCACCATAGCCTCAGGGAGGGGAAGCTTCCCCGCTTCCTTCTCCAGCCGGCCCAGAAACGACGAAACGAGTCCCGGAACCGCTCGTCCTCCAGCAGCAGGTTGTTAAAGTGCCAGTACGCGGAGCCGAGCCTGGCGCCGAACGGAAGGAGTTCCGCCCACACCAGGTGATGGTCCGTGCACGACACCTGCCGCGTGGAGGCCTTCGGAAAACAGGAGGCGTACGCCCGCGAAACGTACAGGCGGTCGATTCTGGACGCTCCGACCCCAGGCCTCACGAAGGTGAAGGCGATGGAGTCGGGATGGAGAGTCCGCCAGACGTCCACCAGGTCGAAGGACTTGACCAAGTCCCCCAACCTCTTCCCCGACGCGCAGCCAGTGCGGGTACCGCCGTGGTCCCTGCCCTCGAGGACGCAGTTAAAATCTCCCCCGAGGACGACGCACTGGTTCTCGTCGATGGAAGCCAGATGAGCGGACAGTTCTTCGAAGAAGCTCGCTTGCCTCGGCCCGGCCAGGGGAGCGTATACGTTCACCAAGTGAAGCACCGCGCCCCCCAGCCGAACCGTCAGGTGAAGCAAACGGCCTGGCACCGGCTCCCTGACCCCCAAGATCTCGGGCTGAAAATGCGGGGCCAACAGGATAGCCACCCCGCCAGATCTGCGGGTGAGGTGACTCATGTAGACCCCCCCTCGCCACTCCAGGAGCCAGGTGGCTTCGTCTCCCGGGGTAGTGTGGGTTTCTTGCAGGAAGCACACCGCATACCTCCCGTCCCGAAGGACCGAGAGGGTCTGGAATCTGCGCTGTGACTCCCTGCTGCCGTTGATGTTGAGGCTGGCTATAGTAGTCTCCATGTCGGAAGCATTGTGCTACCACCACCAGTACAGTTAAAAACAAATACAATTACTGGGAGGACGAGGGAGGGGCACAGGAGTCCCTCGCCCTCACCAGGAGTGCCCCCAGGAAGTTCCTGACTCGCTTTCGCTCGTTGACGTCGAGCCCAGGCGCCTGGCGAGCAGCGTGGGCCGACCAATAAACTTTTTCATAAGAGCTCCAGCGGTCGAGCGCCAGTTGGGCTCTATCCCGGCGACCTCGAGTTTCCTCGACAAATTCCCGGAGTTCCTCGAGGGGGATGAGGGGGAGATCGGCGGGGGGCACCTGGGACTCAAAAACGTCACTGCAGACGGAGTCCGCGTCGTCCCCGGTGTCCGCCACCGATCCCGAACCCTCCTCCGGGAGGTCGCCCTCGGTCGCCGACCCCTCCCCCACCGAGAGGATGGGGGCTGGTCCGGCGCCGCCAACAGGCCTCGAACCCCCGGCGACCCCACCCCCAGGGTCACCGGCGGTACCTTCCTCGGCGCACCCCGTCCCGGAACGCCCCGAGTTCGGGTCGTCGGGCGGCGGAGGCTCGGGGCCCCGCTCTCCTCCCGACACCGGGACGCCTGGCTCCTCGGGGAAAAGGTCATCCCCCAGGAAAAGGTCGTCCCCCAGGGCCAAGGCTCCCGGAAGAACAGTCTGGGAGGGAGGAGCGGGGATAACACCTACCTCCCCTCCGCCGCTCGGCGACCCAGTAAAGGGTCCTTTGTCGACGCCCGCACCGCGGCCCTCGTCGTCGTTGTTGGGCAGGTCAGGCCGCGGTGCGGGATCGTTGGAGGGTCCCGTGGGCCCGTCCCCTGGAGAGGGGCAGCGCCGCCGGCGCGCTGCAGGACTGTCTCTCCCCTCCAAGGGCCAGCCCCTCTTCCCAAGAGAGACAGGGGGGGATTTATGGGCCTTTCCCTCCCCGCCCGCCTTGGTGGTCATGGGGCCTGAGGCCCCTCCCCCCAGCCTTTCCCGGAATACGATTGGCTGGGGGAAGGCAGGGGGCGTGGCCAGGGTGGGGAGGGTCAGCCGTGTCACTTCCTGCCCCGCCCCTGGTTTATCAGGTGACGGCGGGCGGGGCAGGGGCCCAGTTCCCTCTCCGGGGCCCGGAGACACGGTGGCTGCAGGAGATTGGGCAGCAGTGGTCCCCCCCAGGTTAGTGCCAGGGCGGGGCTCAGGCTCGGGGTCCCCGGGGCCAGGTGTTGCAGGGCCTGGGGCAGGCGTCGCAGCCCCAGGGGTTTCTCCATCGGGGCGGGGGGTAGACGTGGGGTCAGGGTCGGGTACGGGTCCGGGGGTTTGGGGGTCAGGGTTCCCGCGCCGGGGCGACGCTGGCACGGCCGCAGGGGCATCGTCGTGCCGGGGCGGGGCAGGTCGTGGGCTGGGTGTCGGGGACGGGGATAGGGTGGTCTCCCCGTGGGCGGGCCTGACGCGTCGCGCCTTCCTGAGCGCCTTCCGGCCGGCTGGACGCTCACCCCCCTCCCTGCCGGAGGCTGGAGGATCGGAAGCCTCCGGCTCAGGCTCCGGTGCCGGGGCCTGTGGTGTTGACTTTGGGGGAGGGGGAGTGGGCGCGGCGGCACCACCGTCAGCCGTTGGCGAGGGCTGGGCGGCCTTCTGGGTGGGGCAGTTTCTTCTAATGTGCCCCACCTCGCGGCACAGGTGGCACCGCACGCCGTCTGCCGTCCAGAAGGCGCGGTAGGCCGCGCCCTCGTGGAGGAGGGTAAAGGAGCCCTCCGTGACCTCCTCCCGGGCCAGGCAAATAAACACCTGGCGACGGAAGGAGTAGACGTGACGGAGGGCGGGGTCCTTCAGACCGAGCAGGAGCGGCTGGATCCCTGACCGGATCTCCCCCAAGGTGGTGAGGTGGGGGAGAAGGAGCTCGCTGGCAATAAAGGGCGGGACGTTGGAGATCACGACCCTCTGGGCCGTGACCTCCAGAGGGTCGACGGGCAAATGTGTCCCGCCCACAGCGAGCCCCCTCTCCACGGCCAGGTGGACCGCCTGCTCGGTCTTCAGGAAAAATACAGCCTTCCCGTACATCCGGGCCGCAGCGACTATGGCCAGTGGGCCGACCACACTAGCCATAGCCTTGCTGCAGGCCTCGATGGTCATATTGGGGTGGGGATAGGCCTTGACCCCCAGGCGTTTGGTCAGGTGCCTGAAGGGGGTGTGGTTTGCAGCCGGGGCTGGGCCAGCCGAGCCCAAGGCAGCGGCTACCCCGGCGTAGGTGCGGCTGGGCCCCGCGACCTTCGGGCTCGCCATCCTCTGCTGCCGGTGGTGGAGTCGGGACTCTGGCAGCGGCAGTGGTGGAGGTCGCAGGGAGGGTCCCAGGCAGCGACGGTGGAGACCTGCCTCAGGCGACAACAGCGGTGGAGGCAGGCCTCAGGCGAGTCCCAGGTAGGCCCTCGGTCGCAGCGGTGTGGGGCAGACCTGTTGGGGAGGGTCCCCAAGGCAAGTCCCAGGCAGCCCCAAAATCGAGTCCCAGGCAGCAGATGTAGAGGCAGGCCTCAGGCAACAGCAGTGGTGGAAGGCAGGCCTCCGGCAAGTCCCAGGCAGTTCCTCCAGTCACAGCAGTGGGGGGCAGGCCTGTTGGGGAGGGTCCCCAAGGAAAGTCCCAGGCAGCCCCAAAACCGAGCCCAAGGCAGCAGTGGTGGAGGTAGGCCTCAGGCAACAGCAGCAGCGGTGGTGGTGGAGGTCCTGGGGAGGGGCCCCAAGGCGAGTCCCAGGCAGCAAAGGCGGAGGCAGGCCCCGGGCAGCAGCAGTAGAGGCAGGCCTCTCCTCAGGCCACAGCAGCAGCAGTGGTGGTGGTGGAGGTCCTGGGGAGGGGCCCCAAGGCGAGTCCCAGGCAGCCCCCAAAATCGAGTCCCAGGCAGCGGTGGTGGAAGGCAGGCCTCAGACAACAGCAGCAGCAGTGGAGATGGAGGTCTTGGGGAGGGGCCCCAAGGCGAGTCCCAGGCAGCGAAGGCAGAGGCAGGCCTCAGGCAGCAGCAGCAGAGGCAGGCCTCTCCAAAGTCCCAGGCAGCAGCAGGGAGGCAGGCCCCAAGCAGCAACAGGAACAGTCCTCGCACGGTCACGAGATGGTCCAATCTCTCCAGAAGGGAAGGAAACACTCAAGTGGCCAGTCACAACTCCAGGGTGTCAGTGGACACCCGCGTGCTCCTTCTCCAAGGACACCCGGGCCATCTCCTGGTTATATATTTTTTTAATTCAACCCCCACACTACCGCCTAAGTGCGGTAGTGCTTATTTTTATTCCCCAGCACCCATGGTGTGTGTGTGCAGGTGTGAGACACAGTGAAAGACACAAAGTGCACCAATCTTTATTCAATTTCCACCACCAGGAAGATATGAATAACACCCAAGTGGCCAGTGACAAGCACTGCCCTTCAAACCACAGGGCAATGCTGTGTGAGCAAAACAGTGAAGGGGAGGGTAGGGACTAAATCAAAATAGAGTTGGACGGGGAAATACACTCCTGTTTATTTTTTTTTTTTTTTTTTTTTTTTTTATTTATTTTTTTTTTAGGACACCCGGGCATCTTCTGGTTTTATTTTTTTTTTTTTTTTTTTTTTTTTTAAATTTAACCCCCACACTACCGCCTAAGTGCGGTAGTGCTTATTTTTTTCCCCAGCACCCATGGTGTGTGTGTGCAGGTGTGAGACACAGTGAAAAGACACAAAGTGCACAAATCTTTATTCAATTTCCACCACCAGGAAGATAGAAAAAACACCCGAGTGGCCAGTGACAAGCACTGCCCTTCAAACCACAGGGCAATGCTGTGTGAGCAAAACAGTGAAGGGGAGGGTAGGTATCAAATCAAAATAGAGTTGGAGGGAGAAATGATGCACTCCACCCCCTGCGGCGCCCACCTCTCCCTGAACGACTCCAGGGTGTCGGTGGACACCGCGTGCTCCTTCTCCAAGGACACCCGGGCTCTAACATAACCCCGGAAGAGGGGCAGGCAGTCGGCCCTAACGACCCCCTCCACGGCCCGCTGCCTGGACCTGTTGATGGCCAGTTTGGCCAGGCCCAGGAGCAGACCCACGAGGAGGTCCTCGGACCTGCCCTCCCTCCTCCGTACCGGGTGCCCGAAGATCAGGAGCGTGGGACTGAAGTGCAGCCAGAAACAGAGGAGAAGGTTCTTAAGAAAATCAAAAAGGGAGTGCAAACGCCCACAACCAATATATACATGGTCCACGGACTCCACAGCGCCACAGAACAAGCAGTTGGGCTGGGAGTCCGTGAACCACCGCAATCTGCGGTTGCAGGGGACTGCTGCGTGCAGCACCCTCCACCCCAGATCCCCGAGAGAAAGGGGGAGGACTCCCGCGTAGAGAGCCCTCCACTGGGGATCCCCACCGCCCGGTGGCAAATGGGCACGCCAAGGCGTGTCCGGACGGTGGATGAGGGAGAAGAGGTGGACGGTGTGCAGCAGCAGTCGATACAGGGCCTTCCTTTTTATGTCCCTAAAAGCAACAAAATTAAAATTCCGGAGGCGGCTCAGGTTGTGGGGCACAGGCTCCCGCGGGAAGTACGGGACCTTGGGGCCAATGTGAAATTCCGTCCGGGCCGGGGTGAGCGCGGACGGGATCCCACCGCACACCTGAGCGTCCTCCAACCGGTGCACTACGTCGGGTCCGAGCACCGCCGTTTTAAGGCGTCGGATGGCGGTGGCCACGTACCGGACGTCTACCGCTGCCCTGCTAGCTATGTCCTGCGGCAGCGTCCAGCCCAGGCCCCCGGCACCCAGCACGTCCCCGACCCTGGTCGCCCTCGCCGCCACGGCCCTCCCCTCCGACAGCCACTCGAACCCGCGAGTACGGAGGTGCGGATTCCTGAGCAACGGCTCCCTGACGACAGCCGCTACTCCAGCCGGAGGGTAGGCGCGACGCGATTCGACCATGTTCCAGACAGTGATCAGGTCCTGGTAAAAGACAGGCAGCACCCTGAGGGCGACCTCCAAACCGTCACGGTCGACGAACAGGAGCTGCGTGTCGTAGTTGAGGTTACGCACCTGGCGGAAAAAATACGTCGCCAGGGCGCACCACCTAGGAGGAGGCTCGACGTAAAGGTATCGCCGCAAGGTCTGAAGGCGGAACGTCGCGACCTGGGTGCGGACGCACACCAGCGACTGACCGCCCTCCTCGATAGGGAGACTCAGAACCTGCGCGGCGACCCAGTGCATCTTTTTGTCCCAGAAGAAGTCGACCAACGTTCTCTGGATGTCAGCGACAAAGCCAGGAGGAGGGACCAAAGTGACCAGCCGGTACCACAGCATGGCGGCCACCAGCTGGTTTATGACCAGCACTCGACTCCTGTAAGATAGCACTCGGAGCAGTCCTGTCCAGCGGCCTAGGCGAGCCGAGACTTTGGCCTCCAGCTCCTGCCAGTTGGCCGGCCAGGATTCCTCAGCCGGGCCGAGGTAGACCCCCAGGTAGAGGAGATGGGTGGTACTCCAGCTGAACCCCCGTAACTCCTCCGGCAGAGAGTCCACCCGCCACGGGCCGACCAGTAGTCCGGAACACTTGGCCCAGTTGATCCTGGCGGAAGACGCCGCCGAGTACACGGCCTGGCACTCGCGCATCCTCCCCAGGTCAGCCGGGTCGGTGAAAGTGAGGAGCACGTCGTCGGCGTAGGCCGAGAGGACCACCCCCGTGCCCGCGCCGCGCAGAACCAGCCCCGACAACCTCCTCCGCAAGAGGCGCAGGAAAGGCTCCACGCACAGGGAATACAGCTGGCCGGACAGGGGGCAGCCTTGACGCACTCCTCTCCCGAAGCGAAGGGGCGCCGTCAGGGACCCGTTAACTTTAACCAGACACTCTGCGGCGGCGTACAAAAGTCGGATCCGGGCGACGAACCGCGTCCCGAACCCGAACGCCCGCAGAGTCCCGAGCAGGTACTCGTGATCGACCCTGTCGAACGCCTTCTCCTGGTCGAGGGACAGGAAGGCGCTCGGCAGACCAGCCCGTCGACAGAAATGGATCAGGTCCCGGACCAGGTGGACGTTGTCGTGTATCCTCCGGCCCGGGACCGTGTAGGACTGGTCCGGGTGAATCATGTGGGCCAGCACGGAAGCCAGGCGAGAAGACAACACCCTGGCGAAGATTTTGTAGTCCGTGCTGAGGAGGGAGACCGGACGCCAGTTCTTCAAAGAACGAAGGTCCCCCTTCTTCGGCAGCAGGACGATGACCGCCCTGCGCCAAGAAAGGGGCAGCTGTCCGGCATTTAGACACTCCCCCAGGACCTGTGCGTAGTCGTTCCCCAGGACGTCCCAGAACGCCCTGAAGAACTCCACAGTCAGCCCGTCCAGCCCCGGGGTTTTGCCCCTCGAGAGCCGGTCGAGGGCGCCGGTCAGCTCCTCTAAGGTGACGGAAGCGTCGAGCCTTCCGGCGTCCTCCGGGCTGAGCTGCGGCAGGTCCTCCCACAGAACTCTGCGAGCGTCCTCGCTGGACGGATCCGGAGAGAACAGAGCCGTGTAATAGTTTCGGACGTGGGCCCTGACGCCCTCCGGATCCGAGACGAGGGACCCGTCGTCGGCCAGCAGCACAAGGAGCTGCTGACGGGTGCCGCGCCTTTTTTCCAGCGAGTAGAAGAAGGGGGAGCCGCGGTCCAGGTCCTGAAGGAGCTGGATCCGCGACCTCACGTACGCGCCCCGAGCCCCGACGAGCTGCAGGTCCCGGAGCGCGGCCTTCTTCTCTTCGTACACCCCGCGCAGGGCCGGGTCCGCGTCGGGCTGACCGAGGCGTGACTCCAGGTCGAGCATCTCCCTCTCCAACTCCGCGATCCTGGATTTCCGCCTCTTGGTCGACCCCCTCGCGTACTCCTGACAGAAGACGCGGACGTGAGCCTTGCCCACGTCCCACCATAGCCTCAGGGAGGGGAAGCTTCCCCGCTTCCTTCTCCAGCCGGCCCAGAAACGACGAAACGAGTCCCGGAACCGCTCGTCCTCCAGCAGCAGGTTGTTAAAGTGCCAGTACGCGGAGCCGAGCCTGGCGCCGAACGGAAGGAGTTCCGCCCACACCAGGTGATGGTCCGTGCACGACACCTGCCGCGTGGAGGCCTTCGGAAAACAGGAGGCGTACGCCCGCGAAACGTACAGGCGGTCGATTCTGGACGCTCCGACCCCAGGCCTCACGAAGGTGAAGGCGATGGAGTCGGGATGGAGAGTCCGCCAGACGTCCACCAGGTCGAAGGACTTGACCAAGTCCCCCAACCTCTTCCCCGACGCGCAGCCAGTGCGGGTACCGCCGTGGTCCCTGCCCTCGAGGACGCAGTTGAAATCTCCCCCGAGGACGACGCACTGGTTCTCGTCGATGGAAGCCAGATGAGCGGACAGTTCTTGAAAGAAGCTCGCTTGCCTCGGCCCGGCCAGGGGAGCGTATACGTTCACCAAGTGAAGCACCGCGCCCCCCAGCCGAACCGTCAGGTGAAGCAAACGGCCTGGCACCGGCTCCCTGACCCCCAAGATCTCGGGCTGAAAATGCGGGGCCAACAGGATAGCCACCCCGCCAGATCTGCGGGTGAGGTGACTCATGTAGACCCCCCCTCGCCACTCCAGGAGCCAGGTGGCTTCGTCTCCCGGGGCAGTGTGGGTTTCCTGCAGGAAGCACACCGCATACCTCCCGTCCCGAAGGACCGAGAGGGTCTGGAATCTGCGCTGTGACTCCCTGCTGCCGTTGATGTTGAGGCTGGCTATAGTAGTCTCCATGTCGGAAGCATTGTGCTACCACCACCAGTACAGTTAAAAAACAAGTACAATTACTGGGAGGACGAGGGAGGGGCACAGGAGTCCCTCGCCCTCACCAGGAGTGCCCCCAGGAAGTTCCTGACTCGCTTTCGCTAGTTGACGTCGAGCCCAGGCGCCTGGCGAGCAGCGTGGGCCGACCAATAAACTGTCTCAAAAGAGCTCCAGCGGTCGAGCGCCAGTTGGGCTCTATCCCGGCGACCTCGAGTTTCCTCGACAAATTCCCGGAGTTCCTCGAGGGGGATGAGGGGGAGATCGGCGGGGGGCACCTGGGACTCAAAAACGTCACTGCAGACGGAGTCCGCGTCGTCCCCGGTGTCCGCCACCGATCCCGAACCCTCCTCCGGGAGGTCGCCCTCGGTCGCCGACCCCTCCCCCACCGAGAGGATGGGGGCTGGTCCGGCGCCGCCAACAGGCCTCGAACCCCCGGCGACCCCACCCCCAGGGTCACCGGCGGTACCTTCCTCGGCGCACCCCGTCCCGGAACGCCCCGAGTTCGGGTCGTCGGGCGGCGGAGGCTCGGGGCCCCGCTCTCCTCCCGACACCGGGACGCCTGGCTCCTCGGGGAAAAGGTCATCCCCCAGGAAAAGATCGTCCCCCAGGGCCAAGGCTCCCGGAAAAAACAGTCTGGGAGGGAGGAGCGGGGATAACACCTACCTCCCCTCCGCCGCTCGGCGACCCAGTAAAGGGTCCTTTGTCGACGCCCGCAACACGGCCCTCGTCGTCGTTGTTGGGCAGGTCAGGCCGCGGTGCGGGATCGTTGGTGGGTCCGTCCCCCGGAGAGGGGCAGCGCCGCCGGCGCGCTGCAGGGCTGTCTCTCCCCTCCAAGGGCCAGCCCCTCTTCCCCAGAGAGACAGGGGGGGATTTATGGGCCTTTCCCTCCCCGCCCGCCTTGGTGGTCATGGGGCCTGAGGCCCCTCCCCCCAGCCTTTCCCGGAATACGATTGGCTGGGGGAAGGCAGGGGGCGTGGCCAGGGTGGGGAGGGTCAGCCGTGTCACTTCCTGCCCCGCCCCTGGTTTATCAGGTGACGGCGGGCGGGGCAGGGGCCCAGTTCCCTCTCCGGGGCCCGGAGACACGGTGGCTGCAGGAGATTGGGCAGCAGTGGTCCCCCCCAGGTTAGTGCCAGGGCGGGGCTCAGGCTCGGGGTCCCCGGGGCCAGGTGTTGCAGGGCCTGGGGCAGGCGTCGCAGCCCCAGGGGTTTCTCCATCGGGGCGGGGGGTAGACGTGGGGTCAGGGTCGGGTACGGGTCCGGGGGTTTGGGGGTCAGGGTTCCCGCGCCGGGGCGACGCTGGCACGGCCGCAGGGGCATCGTCGTGCCGGGGCGGGGCAGGTCGTGGGCTGGGTGTCGGGGATGGGGATAGGGTGGTCTCCCCGTGGGCGGGCCTGACGCGTCGCGCCTTCCTGAGCGCCTTCCGGCCGGCTGGACGCTCACCCCCCTCCCTGCCGGAGGCTGGAGGATCGGAAGCCTCCGGCTCAGGCTCCGGTGCCGGGGCCTGTGGTGTTGACTTTGGGGGAGGGGGAGTGGGCGCGGCGGCACCACCGTCAGCCGTTGGCGAGGGCTGGGTGGCCTTCTGGGTGGGGCAGTTTCTTCTAATGTGCCCCACCTCGCGGCACAGGTGGCACCGCACGCCGTCTGCCGTCCAGAAGGCGCGGTAGGCCGCGCCCTCGTGGAGGAGGGTAAAGGAGCCCTCCGTGACCTCCTCCCGGGCCAGGCAAATAAACACCTGGCGACGGAAGGAGTAGACGTGACGGAGGGCGGGGTCCTTCAGACCGAGCAGGAGCGGCTGGATCCCTGACCGGATCTCCCCCAAGGTGGTGAGGTGGGGGAGAAGGAGCTCGCTGGCAATAAAGGGCGGGACGTTGGAGATCACGACCCTCTGGGCCGTGACCTCCAGAGGGTCGACGGGCAAATGTGTCCCGCCCACAGCGAGCCCCCTCTCCACGGCCAGGTGGACCGCCTGCTCGGTCTTCAGGAAAAATACAGCCTTCCCGTACATCCGGGCCGCAGCGACTATGGCCAGTGGGCCGACCACACTAGCCATAGCCTTGCTGCAGGCCTCGATGGTCATATTGGGGTGGGGATAGGCCTTGACCCCCAGGCGTTTGGTCAGGTGCCTGAAGGGGGTGTGGTTTGCAGCCGGGGCTGGGCCAGCCGAGCCCAAGGCAGCGGCTACCCCGGCGTAGGTGCGGCTGGGCCCCGCGACCTTCGGGCTCGCCATCCTCTGCTGCCGGTGGTGGAGTCGGGACTCTGGCAGCGGCAGTGGTGGAGGTCGCAGGGAGGGTCCCAGGCAGCGACGGTGGAGACCTGCCTCAGGCGACAACAGCGGTGGAGGCAGGCCTCAGGCGAGTCCCAGGTAGGCCCTCGGTCGCAGCGGTGTGGGGCAGACCTGTTGGGGAGGGTCCCAAAGGCAAGTCCCAGGCAGCCCCAAAATTGAGTCCCAGGCAGCAGATGTAGAGGCAGGCCTCAGGCAACAGCAGTGGTGGAAAGTAGGCCTGCGGCAAGTCCTGGGCAGTTCCTCGGTTGCAGCTGTGGTGGGGGGCAGGCCTGTTGGGGAGGGTCCCCAAGGAAAGTCCCAGGCAGCCCCAAACCCGAGCCCAAGGCAGCAGTGGTGGAGGCAGGCCTCAGGCAACAGCAGCAGCGGTGGTGGTGGAGGTCCTGGGGAGGGGCCCCAAGGCGAGTCCCAGGCAGCAAAGGCGGAGGCAGGCCCCGGGCAGCAGCAGTAGAGGCAGGCCTCTCCTCAGGCCACAGCAGCAGCAGTGGTGGTGGTGGAGGTCCTGGGGAGGGGCCCCAAGGCGAGTCCCAGGCAGCAAAGGCGGAGGCAGGCCCCGGGCAGCAGCAGCAGTAGAGGCAGGCCTCTCCTCAGGCCACAGCAGCAGCAGTGGTGGTGGTGGAGGTCCTGGGGAGGGGCCCCAAGGCGAGTCTCAGGCAGCAAAGGCGGAGGCAGGCCCCGGGCAGCAGCAGCAGTAGAGGCAGGCCTCTCCTCAGGCCACAGCAGCAGTGGTAGTGGTGGTGGAAGTCCTGGGGAGGGGCCCCAAGGCAAGCCCCAGGCAGCAGCAGGGAGGCAGGCCCCAAGCAGCAACAGGAACAGTCCTTGCACAGTCACAAGATGGTCCAATCTCTCCAGAAGGGAAGGAAACACACAAGTGGCCAGTCACAACTCCAGGGTGTCAGTGGACACCCGCGTGCTCCTTCTCCAAGGACACCCGGGCCATCTCCTGGTTATATATTTTTTTAATTCAACCCCCACACTACCGCCTAAGTGCGGTAGTGCTTATTTTTATTCCCCAGCACCCATGGTGTGTGTGTGCAGGTGTGAGACACAGTGAAAGACACAAAGTGCACCAATCTTTATTCAATTTCCACCACCAGGAAGATATGAATAACACCCAAGTGGCCAGTGACAAGCACTGCCCTTCAAACCACAGGGCAATGCTGTGTGAGCAAAACAGTGAAGGGGAGGGTAGGGACTAAATCAAAATAGAGTTGGACGGGGAAATACACTCCTGTTTATTTTTTTTTTTTTTTTTTTAACGTAACCCCGGAAGAGGGGCAGGCAGTCGGCATCTCCTGTTTTTTTTTTTTTCTTTTTTTTTGTTTTCTTTTTTTTTTTTTTAACCCCCACACTACCGCCTAAGTGCGGTAGTGCTTATTTTTTCCCCAGCACCCATGGTGTGTGTGCGCAGGTGTGAGACACAGTGAAAAGACACAAAGTGCACGAATCTTTATTCAATTTCCACCACCAGGAAGATAGGAAAGACACCCGAGTGGCCAGTGACAAGCACTGCCCTTCAAACCACAGGGCAATGCTGTGTGAGCAAAACAGTGAAGGGGAGGGTAGGGATCAAATCAAAATAGAGTTGGAGGGAGAAATGATGCACTCCACCCCCTGCGGCGCCCACCGCTCCCTGAACGACTCCAGGGTGTCGGTGGACACCGCGTGCTCCTTCTCCAAGGACACCCGGGCCATCTCCTGGTTATATATTTTTTTAATTCAACCCCCACACTACCGCCTAAGTGCGGTAGTGCTTATTTTTATTCCCCAGCACCCATGGTGTGTGTGTGCAGGTGTGAGACACAGTGAAAAGACACAAAGTGCACGAATCTTTATTCAATTTCCACCACCAGGAAGATAGGAAAGACACCCGAGTGGCCAGTGACAAGCACTGCCCTTCAAACCACAGGGCAATGCTGTGTGATCAAAACAGTGAAGGGGAGGGTAGGGACTAAATCAAAATAGAGTTGGAGGGAGAAATGATGCACTCCACTCCCTGCGGCGCCCACCTCTCCCTGAACGACTCCAGGGTGTCGGTGGACACCGCGTGCTCCTTCTCCAAGGACACCCGGGCTCTAACGTAACCCCGGAAGAGGGGCAGGCAGTCGGCCCTAACGACCCCCTCCACGGCCCGCTGCCTGGACCTGTTGATGGCCAGTTTGGCCAGGCCCAGGAGCAGACCCACGAGGAGGTCCTCGGACCTGCCCTCCCTCCTCCGTACCGGGTGCCCGAAGATCAGGAGCGTGGGACTGAAGTGCAGCCAGAAACAGAGGAGAAGGTTCTTAAGAAAATCAAAAAGGGAGTGCAAACGCCCACACCCAATATATACATGGTCCACGGACTCCACAGCGCCACAGAACAAGCAGTTGGGCTGGGAGTCCGTGAACCACCGCAACCTGCGGTTGCAGGGGACTGCTGCGTGCAGCACCCTCCACCCCAGATCCCCGAGAGAAAGGGGGAGGACTCCCGCGTAGAGAGCCCTCCACTGGGGATCCCCACCGCCCAGTGGCAAATGGGCACGCCAAGGCGTGTCCGGACGGTGGATGAGGGAGAAGAGGTGGACGGTGTGCAGCAGCAGTCGATACAGGGCCCTCCTTTTAATATCCTTAAAAGCAACAAAATTAAAATTCCGGAGGCGGCTCAGGTTGTGGGGCACAGGCTCCCGCGGGAAGTACGGGACCTTGGGGCCAATGTGAAATTCCGTCCGGGCCGGGGTGAGCGCGGACGGGATCCCACCGCACACCTGAGCGTCCTCCAACCGGTGCACTACGTCGGGTCCGAGCACCGCCGTTTTAAGGCGTCGGATGGCGGTGGCCACGTACCGGACGTCTACCGCTGCCCTGCTCGCTATGTCCTGCGGCAGCGTCCAGCCCAGGCCCCCGGCACCCAGCACGTCCCCGACCCTGGTCGCCCTCGCCGCCACGGCCCTCCCCTCCGACAGCCACTCGAACCCGCGAGTACGGAGGTGCGGATTCCTGAGCAACGGCTCCCTGACGACAGCCGCTACTCCAGCCGGAGGGTAGGCGCGACGCGATTCGACCATGTTCCAGACAGTGATCAGGTCCTGGTAAAAGACAGGCAGCACCTTGAGGGCGACCTCCAAACCGTCACGGTCGACGAACAGGAGCTGCGTGTCGTAGTTGAGGTTACGCACCTGGCGGAAAAAATACGTCGCCAGGGCGCACCACCTAGGAGGAGGCTCGACGTAAAGGTATCGCCGCAAGGTCTGAAGGCGGAACGTCGCGACCTGGGTGCGGACGCACACCAGCGACTGACCGCCCTCCTCGATAGGGAGACTCAGGACCTGCGCGGCGACCCAGTGCATCTTTTTGTCCCAGAAGAAGTCGACCAACGTTCTCTGGATGTCAGCGACAAAGCCAGGAGGAGGGACCAAAGTGACCAGCCGGTACCACAGCATGGCGGCCACCAGCTGGTTTATGACCAGCACTCGACTCCTGTAAGATAGCACTCGGAGCAGTCCTGTCCAGCGGCCTAGGCGAGCCGAGACTTTGGCCTCCAGCTCCTGCCAGTTGGCCGGCCAGGATTCCTCAGCCGGGCCGAGGTAGACCCCCAGGTAGAGGAGATGGGTGGTACTCCAGCTGAACCCCCGTAACTCCTCCGGCAGAGAGTCCACCCGCCACGGGCCGACCAGTAGTCCGGAACACTTGGCCCAGTTGATCCTGGCGGAAGACGCCGCCGAGTACACGGCCTGGCACTCGCGCATCCTCCCCAGGTCAGCCGGGTCGGTGAAAGTGAGGAGCACGTCGTCGGCGTAGGCCGAGAGGACCACCCCCGTGCCCGCGCCGCGCAGAACCAGCCCCGACAACCTCCTCCGCAAGAGGCGCAGGAAAGGCTCCACGCACAGGGAATACAGCTGGCCGGACAGGGGGCAGCCTTGACGCACTCCTCTCCCGAAGCGAAGGGGCGCCGTCAGGGACCCGTTAACTTTAACCAGACACTCTGCGGCGGCGTACAAAAGTCGGATCCGGGCGACGAACCGCGTCCCGAACCCGAACGCCCGCAGAGTCCCGAGCAGGTACTCGTGATCGACCCTGTCGAACGCCTTCTCCTGGTCGAGGGACAGGAAGGCGCTCGGCAGACCAGCCCGTCGACAGAAATGGATCAGGTCCCGGACCAGGTGGACGTTGTCGTGTATCCTCCGGCCCGGGACCGTGTAGGACTGGTCCGGGTGAATCATGTGGGCCAGCACGGAAGCCAGGCGAGAAGACAACACCCTGGCGAAGATTTTGTAGTCCGTGCTGAGGAGGGAGACCGGACGCCAGTTCTTCAAAGAACGAAGGTCCCCCTTCTTCGGCAGCAGGACGATGACCGCCCTGCGCCAAGAAAGGGGCAGCTGTCCGGCATTTAGACACTCCCCCAGGACCTGTGCGTAGTCGTTCCCCAGGACGTCCCAGAACGCCCTGAAGAACTCCACAGTCAGCCCGTCCAGCCCCGGGGTTTTGCCCCTCGAGAGCCGGTCGAGGGCGCCGGTCAGCTCCTCTAAGGTGACGGGAGCGTCGAGCCTTCCGGCGTCCTCCGGGCTGAGCTGCGGCAGGTCCTCCCACAGAACTCTGCGAGCGTCCTCGCTGGACGGATCCGGAGAGAACAGAGCCGTGTAATAGTTTCGGACGTGGGCCCTGACGCCCTCCGGATCCGAGACGAGGGACCCGTCGTCGGCCAGCAGCACAAGGAGCTGCTGACGGGTGCCGCGCCTTTTTTCCAGCGAGTAGAAGAAGGGGGAGCCGCGGTCCAGGTCCTGAAGGAGCTGGATCCGCGACCTCACGTACGCGCCCCGAGCCCCGACGAGCTGCAGGTCCCGGAGCGCGGCCTTCTTCTCTTCGTACACCCCGCGCAGGGCCGGGTCCGCGTCGGGCTGACCGAGGCGTGACTCCAGGTCGAGCATCTCCCTCTCCAACTCCGCGATCCTGGATTTCCGCCTCTTGGTCGACCCCCTCGCGTACTCCTGACAGAAGACGCGGACGTGAGCCTTGCCCACGTCCCACCATAGCCTCAGGGAGGGGAAGCTTCCCCGCTTCCTTCTCCAGCCGGCCCAGAAACGACGAAACGAGTCCCGGAACCGCTCGTCCTCCAGCAGCAGGTTGTTAAAGTGCCAGTACGCGGAGCCGAGCCTGGCGCCGAACGGAAGGAGTTCCGCCCACACCAGGTGATGGTCCGTGCACGACACCTGCCGCGTGGAGGCCTTCGGAAAACAGGAGGCGTACGCCCGCGAAACGTACAGGCGGTCGATTCTGGACGCTCCGACCCCAGGCCTCACGAAGGTGAAGGCGATGGAGTCGGGATGGAGAGTCCGCCAGACGTCCACCAGGTCGAAGGACTTGACCAAGTCCCCCAACCTCTTCCCCGACGCGCAGCCAGTGCGGGTACCGCCGTGGTCCCTGCCCTCGAGGACGCAGTTAAAATCTCCCCCGAGGACGACGCACTGGTTCTCGTCGATGGAAGCCAGATGAGCGGACAGTTCTTCGAAGAAGCTCGCTTGCCTCGGCCCGGCCAGGGGAGCGTATACGTTCACCAAGTGAAGCACCGCGCCCCCCAGCCGAACCGTCAGGTGAAGCAAACGGCCTGGCACCGGCTCCCTGACCCCCAAGATCTCGGGCTGAAAACGCGGGGCCAACAGGATAGCCACCCCGCCAGATCTGCGGGTGAGGTGACTCATGTAGACCCCCCCTCGCCACTCCAGGAGCCAGGTGGCTTCGTCTCCCGGGGTAGTGTGGGTTTCTTGCAGGAAGCACACCGCATACCTCCCGTCCCGAAGGACCGAGAGGGTCTGGAATCTGCGCTGTGACTCCCTGCTGCCGTTGATGTTGAGGCTGGCTATAGTAGTCTCCATGTCGGAAGCATTGTGCTACCACCGCCAGTACAGTTAAAAACAAATACAATTACTGGGAGGACGAGGGAGGGGCACAGGAGTCCCTCGCCCTCACCAGGAGTGCCCCCAGGAAGTTCCTGACGCGCTTTCGCTCGTTGACGTCGAGCCCAGGCGCCTGGCGAGCAGCGTGGGCCGACCAATAAACTTTCTCAAAAGAGCTCCAGCGGTCGAGCGCCAGTTGGGCTCTATCCCGGCGACCTCGAGTTTCCTCGACAAATTCCCGGAGTTCCTCGAGGGGGATGAGGGGGAGATCAGCGGGGGGCACCTGGGACTCAAAAACGTCACTGCAGACAGAGTCCGCGTCGTCCCCGGTGTCCGCCACCGATCCCGAACCCTCCTCCGGGAGGTCGCCCTCGGTCGCCGACCCCTCCCCCACCGAGAGGATGGGGGCTGGTCCGGCGCCGCCAACAGGCCTCGAACCCCCGGCGACCCCACCCCCAGGGTCACCGGCGGTACCTTCCTCGGCGCACCCCGTCCCGGAACGCCCCGAGTTCGGGTCGTCGGGCGGCGGAGGCTCGGGGCCCCGCTCTCCTCCCGACACCGGGACGCCTGGCTCCTCGGGGAAAAGGTCATCCCCCAGGAAAAGATCGTCCCCCAGGGCCAAGGCTCCCGGAAAAACAGTCTGGGAGGGAGGAGCAGGGATAACACCTACCTCCCCTCCGCCGCTCGGCGACCCAGTAAAGGGTCCTTTGTCGACGCCCGCACCGCGGCCCTCGTCGTCGTTGTTGGGCAGGTCAGGCCGCGGTGCGGGATCGTTGGGGGGTCCCGTGGGCCCGTCCCCTGGAGAGGGGCAGCGCCGCCGGCGCGCTGCAGGACTGTCTCTCCCCTCCAAGGGCCAGCCCCTCTTCCCCAGAGAGACAGGGGGGGATTTATGGGCCTTCCCCTCCCCGCCCGCCTTGGTGGTCATGGGGCCTGAAGCCCCTCCCCCCAGCCTTTCCCGGAATACGATTGGCTGGGGGAAGGCAGGGGGCGTGGCCAGGGTGGGGAGGGTCAGCTGTGTCACTTCCTGCCCCGCCCCTGGTTTATCAGGTGACGGCGGGCGGGGCAGGGGCCCAGTTTCCTCTCCGGGGCCCGGAGACACGGTGGCTGCGGGAGGTCGGGCAATGGTGGTCCCCCCCAGGTTAGTGCCAGGGTGTGGCTGGGCGGGGCAGGGCTCGGGCTCGGGCTCGGGCTCGGGCTCAGGGTCCCCCGGGCCAGGTGTTGCAGCGCCCGGGGCGGGCGTCGCAGCCCCAGGGGTTTCTCCATCGGGGCGGGGGGTAGACGTGGGGTCAGGGTCGGGTACGGGTCCGGGGGTTTGGGGGTCAGGGTTCCCGCGCCGGGGCGACGCTGGCACGGCCGCAGGGGCATCGTCGTGCCGGGGCGGGGCAGGTCGTGGGCTGGGTGTCGGGGATGGGGATAGGGTGGTCTCCCCGTGGGCGGGCCTGACGCGTCGCGCCTTCCTGAGCGCCTTCCGGCCGGCTGGACGCTCACCCCCCTCCCTGCCGGAGGCTGGAGGATCGGAAGCCTCCGGCTCAGGCTCCGGTGCCGGGGCCTGTGGTGTTGACTTTGGGGGAGGGGGAGTGGGCGCGGCGGCACCACCGTCAGCCGTTGGCGAGGGCTGGGCGGCCTTCTGGGTGGGGCAGTTTCTTCTAATGTGCCCCACCTCGCGGCACAGGTGGCACCGCACGCCGTCCGCCGTCCAGAAGGCGCGGTAGGCCGCGCCCTCGTGGAGGAGGGTAAAGGAGCCCTCCGTGACCTCCTCCCGGGCCAGGCAAATAAACACCTGGCGACGGAAGGAGTAGATGTGCCGGAGGGCGGGGTCCCTCAGACCGAGCAGGAGCGGCTGGATCCCTGACCGGATCTCCCCCAAGGTGGTGAGGTGGGGGAGAAGGAGCTCGCTGGCAATAAAGGGCGGGACGTTGGAGATCACGACCCTCTGGGCCGTGACCTCCAGAGGGTCGACGGGCAAATGCGTCCCGCCCACAGCGAGCCCCCTCTCCACGGCCAGGTGGACCGCCTGCTCGGTCTTTAGGAAAAATACGGCCTTCCCGTACATCCGGGCCGCAGCGACTATGGCCAGTGGGCCGACCACACTAGCCATAGCCTTGCTGCAGGCCTCGATGCTCATATTGGGGTGGGGATAGGCCTTGACCCCCAGGCGTTTGGTCAGGTGCCTGAAGGGGGTGTGGTTCGCAGCCGGGGCTGGGCCAGCCGAGCCTAAGGCAGCGGCTACCCCGGCGTAGGTGCGGCTGGGCCCCGCGACCTTCGGGCTCGCCATCCTCTGCTGCCGGTGGTGGAGTCGGTCCTCTGGCAGCGGCAGTGGTGGAGGTCGCAGGGAGGGCCCCAGGCAGCGACGGTGGAGACCTGCCTCAGGTGACAACAGCGGTGGAGGCAGGCCTCAGGCGAGTCCCAGGTAGGCCCTCGGTCGCAGCGGTGTGGGGCAGACCTGTTAGGGAGGGTCCCCAAGGCAAGTCCCAGGCAGCCCCAAAATCAAGTCCCAGGCAGCAGATGTAGAGGCAGGCCTCAGGCAACAGCAGTGGTGGAAGGCAGGCCTCCGGCAAGTCCTGGGCAGTTCCTCGGTTGCAGCTGTGGTGGGGGGCAGGCCTGTTGGGGAAGGCCCCCAAGGCAAGTCCCAGGCAGCAGCAGTGGAGGCAGGCCTCCGGCAAGTCCCAGGCAGCTCCTCCAGTCACAGCAGTGGGGGGGGCAGGCCTGTTGGGGAGGGTCCCCAAGGGAAGTCCCAGGCAGCCCCAAAACCGAGCCCAAGGCAGCAGTGGTGGAGGTAGGCCTCAGGCAACAGCAGCAGCGGTGGTGGTGGAGGACCTGGGGAGGGGCCCCAAGGCAAGTCCCAGGCAGCAAAGGCGGAGGCAGGCCCCGGGCAGCAGCAGTAGAGGCAGGCCTCTCCTCAGGCCACAGCAGCAGCGGTGGTGGTGGAGGTCCTGGGGAGGGGCCCCAAGGCGAGTCCCAGGCAGCAAAGGCGGAGGCAGGCCCCGGGCAGCAGCAGCAGTAGAGGCAGGCCTCTCCTCAGGCCACAGCAGCAGCAGTGGTGGTGGTGGAGGTCCTGGGGAGGGGCCCCAAGGCGAGTCCCAGGCAGCGAAGGCAGAGGCAGGCCTCAGGCAGCAGCAGCAGAGGCAGGCCTCTCCAAAGTCCCAGGCAGCAGCAGGGAGGCAGGCCCCAAGCAGCAACAGGAACAGTCCTTGCACAGTCACAGTCACAGTCACAGTCACAAAATGATCCAATCTCCAAAGGGAAGGAAACACTCAAGTGGCCAGTCACAACTCCAGGGTGTCGGTGGACACCGCGTGCTCCTTCTCCAAGGACACCCGGGCCATCTCCTGGTTATATATTTTTTTAATTCAACCCCCACACTACCGCCTAAGTGCGGTAGTGCTTATTTTTATTCCCCAGCACCCATGGTGTGTGTGTGCAGGTGTGAGACACAGTGAAAGACACAAAGTGCACCAATCTTTATTCAATTTCCACCACCAGGAAGATATGAATAACACCCGCGTGGCCAGTGACAAGCACTGCCCTTCAAACCACAGGGCAATGCTGTGTGAGCAAAACAGTGAAGGGGAGGGTAGGGACTAAATCAAAATAGAGTTGGACGGGGAAATACACTCCTGTTTATTTTTTATTTTTTTTTTTTTTCTTCTTTCTTTTTTTTTTTTTTTTTTTGTTTATTTTTTTTTTCTTTTCTTTTTTTTTTCCTTTTTTTCTTTTTTTTTTTTTTTCTTTTTTTTTTTCTTATTTTTTTTTTTTTTAAATTAACCCCCACACTACCGCCTAAGTGCGGTAGTGCTTATTTTTTCCCCAGCACCCATGGTGTGTGTGTGCAGGTGTGAGACACAGTGAAAGACACAAAGTGCACCAATCTTTATTCAATTTCCACCACCAGGAAGATATGAATAACACCCGCGTGGCCAGTGACAAGCACTGCCCTTCAAACCACAGGGCAATGCTGTGTGAGCAAAACAGTGAAGGGGAGGGTAGGGACTAAATCAAAATAGAGTTGGACGGGGAAATACACTCCTGTTTATTTTTGTCAAACAGGACTCCCTGATTGGACCAGATTAACAGCCCCAGTCAGGGAACTCATTCTGTGGAGTACACCTGGCTGACATCATTACAATCACTACACTACCTATACATTGTTTTCTTTCCAACATAGACTTTCATAAGAAGGTGTACGTTCATTCAGCACAGAGCTAAGTCAAGCTTTGATGTACAAAGTCATGATCACCTTAATACAAATTAAACATTTGCACTATTTTTGTATTGAAACTTTAGAAAATTTAAAACTTGGAAACGTCTGATAATGTTGAAAGATAGATACTTGGTAGTTGTTCAATGTAAATCTTAAAGCCATGAGCTTGCATTAGCCAGCTACAGATGCAGTCAAAGTGAGTTAATCTTGCTGTAGGCACAGTGGGTTAGCTGAACAACACACCAGTGAAAGCTGTGTGAAAACTCTACAAGCTAAAACCACATAAAAGGGAACAAGAATACTATGTAAGATTCTGAGTCCTTCTGCGATATAATCCTGGGATGGTGGGGAAGGTTTAGATATTTATAATTCTGCAGAGAAAACTGGTTGTTAAAATTGGCATCATTTACTTATGTGAGAGAGAGTAACGTTTTACAGCCTATAAAGAGAGAAAAATAACTAAAAGCATATGTCAGGATTAGGCTTTTAAAATAATAGAGGGAGGGAGAAACTGCTCATTAAGTAGGACACATATTCTCAAAGAACAACGTCACCAGTGTTTAAAGAATCGCTACAACGTGGACGCAGGCCATTCAGCCCATCATTTCCACACCGACCCTCTGAAGAACATCCCACTCAGATCCACACACCTGCATTTCTCCTTGCTAATCCACCCATCCCGAGACAGTATGGGTAATTTAACATGGCCAATCCACCCAACCAGCACATCTTTGGACTATGGGAGGAAATCCACAAAGACACAGGGTGAATATGCAAACCCCAAACAGACAGTCACCTGAGGCTGGAATTGGACTCTGGTCTCTGGTACTATTGAGCAGCAGTGCTAACCACTGAGCCACCATACCATCCACCAACTCATTCAGCCTCTATGAAAGGATGATGGTAATCTTCTATTTGCATGCACAGGTTAAAAAAAAGTAGTTGGTTGTATGTGCCACAATTATTATTCAGTGCTCTCAGTGAGCAAGTATACATTGCTCTTGGTTTTTACCTGCATGTGTTTACAAGTAACACACTCCGTCACATAAAATCTATATAACCCAAAATAATAAGCTTTATTGTAAGAAAAGTTGTTGGCATACTGATTTCTCAAATCTACAAAATAATGCACCCCAATAACAAAATGTTCCTTTTTCAGTTTTTTTTAGAATTTTATACAAATCTTTCATCTCCCTTCTAAATAAAAAATGCGATATTTGTGCTAAGAAATCTTCAATGCAAAATGCATTTTTTGACCACACAGATATGTATTACAATTAGGCTCATTTCCTTACTGGTACAAACAGGGAGGTACTATCTTTTACAAACTCAGATACTTTTCATGGATTTTTCACAAGAACCAATCAATGACCAATATACCCCTGATATAGAACACATTTGTACAGTATATAAAAAGAAGACATTACAATCTTCGAGTTAGCAACTAGCAGGCATTCAATGTGCACACATTATCCTTTATACATGAAATACAATGAAAACATGAAACAATGTAAAATGCTGCACAAATCATGATGTACTGAAACAGAGATTCCAATGCCAGTTACTTCCTGATGAGATCTAGTTTTTGGTTGTACAGTATGCTGACCCTGGTAGAATAAATATCATTAGCACCAGTTTTCTGTACAAGCACCATTAAAGTATACATTTACTGTCGTCTTTAAACATGCAAGTGAAAAAATATAGCCCTTTGTTCTGGGCTCTGGTACCAGTTATCTATCAAATATTGCACCACTTGAAAGGAAAGGATTTGTGGTGATTGAAATGGTTCCTCTGAGAATGCCCCATAGTGTACAGTACAGTCTGACTTTAGCATTGCATATTGATATTAATGTGATATGAACAGTTACATAATATTATCTGTAATCCAGAAAATGGCTCATTATGTTTCTATTGGTCTACATTATTAGAAGCCATTTACAACTCACATACTCACACACTCATGTAAAATATGAGCTCACCGACTGAGGTGATATTAAATATACAGCAACCATGACTGAGGTTATATGGAATACTGTTAACATGGCAGTGTGTAAAAACCCATTTATTGAATGAAGGATCCCGCAGTCTTGGAGAGAACATGAAGTTACAATGTCCAATGTAGAATCACAGCCCTTGACATGTAAAAGCTTTATCAATTGCAGACATACTGTGGAGATAATTGAAGGAATATTTTTGAATAGAAGCAACGTATGTCTTAGCTCGTTCAATGAAGCTGGATCTGTAGTCTCATTTTGAGCGCTTCTCCCAGCTCACCAAGGAGGTAGTCATTGTCTTTTTTATCTTCCAGTTTCTGCAGTGTCTTTTTCTTATACAGAGGAATGCTGGTGATTTCCAGTGTGTACGTACCTTCCAGAGGCCGCCTTTTCGTCAAGTGCAGGTAACTCAGGCCATCCTTTCGGTGGATACGGAAGTAATTGTTGTCATTTCCGTTGGAGATAACATAACGAACATGATTGTAGAGTGGTTCAATAGCTGGCACAAGTTCTAAAATATGCTTCTTGTAGTTCAGCTGTGAGATATTTAGATTCATCTCCACGGGGTTGTCTGTATCCAGACTAGCCAAACTAATCTGTTGATCCTAGCATCAAAATAAATAGCAATAGATTATTAGTAATTAGTGCAAATAAAACAATTAGGATTCTCCTTTTCTACATTTAGATTGTTGTGGTTCTGTTTGCCGAGCTGGGAATTTGTGTTGCAGACGTTTTGTCCCTGTCTAGGTGACATCCTCAGAGATTGGGAGCCTCCTGTGAAGCGCTTCTGTGATCTTTCCTCCAGCATTTATAAAAACCACTACAAACGCCAGAGGAAACATCACAGAAGCGCTTCACAGGAGGCTCCCAAGCACTGAGGATGTCCCCTAGACAGGGGACGAAACGTCTGCAAAACAAATTCCCAGCTCAGTGAACAGAACCACAACGACGAGCACCTGAGCTACAAATCTTCTCACAAACTTTGAATACATTTAGATTAGATTATATTCCCTAGAGTGTGGAAACAGGCCCTTCAGCTCAACCAGTCCACACCGACCCTCCGAAGAGTAACCCACCCAGACCCATTTCCCTCTGACTAATGCACTTAACATTATGAGCAATTTAGCATGGCCAATTCACCTGACCTGCACATCTTTGGACTGTGGGAGGAAACCCACGCAGACACAGGGGAGAATGTGCAAACTCCACACAGGCAGTCACCTGAGGCTGGAATCGAACCTGGGTCCCTGGTGCTGTGGGGCAGCAGTGCTAACTACTGAGTCACTGAGTGCTCCCTCTACATCAAATCTCTTCTTTTTAACAGACACGTAAGTATGAATTTGCCCTTTTCTTTATCATCACCTGTTATGTGAATACATAACTTTTGGATAGGAATATCATTTCTACAGCCTAATTCTGATTTCATTTCTATTATATGAAGACAAAAAATAACAGGAGATAATTACCTGTTCAGACTTGGTATCATTGACACTTCTTCGGTTTCTGCTGCTGCTCTTGGAGTAACCATTGATCTTACATTCATAGCAAGTTTCATGTGATAAAAGATTTTCATCATCTGCATCTCCACCAAAAGGCCCATATTGCCCTTTATTGAATCCCATGCCAGAGACACAATGGCTGTGAAGTAAATTGCGGAAGAATATAATTTGAAACAAGGGATGGACTTTATAGCAAAAAAAACACACTTATGGGTGAGATCATTCAAAACCCATACATGTTCATAAAGTTAAAATTGAGCCCTATACTTCAGTTCAGTTATAAGTCATAATGTTCATTTTTATTTTCAAAAATTTAAAAATCTTATTTCTGTTGCTTTCACAGTCTCATGCACGCTCACTCTCCCTGACGGCATCCTGGATCTCTGGACATTGGTCACCTCTTTCCAGTGGTGCTCTCAAGGGGCTGTGTGCAATACATCTGTGATCTATGGTGAACAACTCTCCATTTGCCAGTAAGTCTTGTGTTTTTCTGTCTATTGGTCGACGATGTTGCCTGAAACCTGTTGTGAGAGCCTGGCTGCACGATTGATCACTATAGGAGAGGTTGGTGGCCACCATTACCCTTTTTTAGCGTAGGGACTGAGAGGGTCTGCCCTGTCTGATGCAACAAAGGAAAACTACTTGATAATCTCACAAGGCTCTCATCTGAAACAAGACATAGGGAAAAATCTTCCAATGGCAAGATATTTATTGCAGTACTGTTGACTAGAGTTGCTTGTTGTGATCATGCAGAACTCCTGATGCAGCTGACTCCTTTGGGATTGTCCTGGAAACTGAAGATTCCGACGGGCAATTACTGAGAATCCAGAAGCTTCTGGGTTAGAGTTGGAGCCTTACGACTGACTTGACTTAATAGCTATCGAGGAAACATTATAGGATAAAAACCCACTCTAATTCCTGGGCCTCCTGACTCACCATTGATACCTATCCCATCCCTCACCCATCTCATTTTGACAGGCAAGTAACCCTGTGCCCCACCGATAGGATTCAACCCTTTACTCCTCCCATTCGAACATTCCTAGACTTGACCTAACCTTGTCGACTCAATGGCCCTACTGACCTTTCCTGCCTCCTACTGATCCACATACTCTCCCAAACTCTTAATGACTCCTTCCAACCCCCTCAGGAAGTCAACTGGACTCCAACACACCCTCCTGATCTGATAAATCCTGACCTACTCTCTTACACGCCCCTTAGCTGTCTCCATTATCTTTACCCTGGAATCTCTCACCTACCTGCTCCCCAACCCTCTCCCCCACCTGAGGACCTGACTCTCTCACCTACCTGTCACCCTAGCCACATCCACCAATCCATCCAACTCCTTGTCCACCATCCACTCCAATCTTTCCACCCACCTGACATCACAACCCCATCACACCACCCCTCCACCCCCACCCAGGTGGTTCGCTTACTCCCTACCTTAGGTCATACTGTTGCCTCTCCCAGTATCTGTGGAAGTAGTTTCAAGGCTAGAATACTGCAGGAATATTCAGGAAAGAGGCATGATTACAGTGTTAATCTACTAGACCATGCTAGACTGCTTCAGTTGAGAAGACTCCTGGTCCAGAACATTGTATGGAAAACTCCTCTAAAGTTAAGTGTATATTTTTGTGTCTGATCCTGATCGGAAGATCTGTGCCACAGTTTATTCCATGTTAACAACTCACAAGTTACTTGTGAGTTGCTAACATGCAATTGGTATGTCTATGTGAAATCTCTTAAATGTACAAAATAAACATGGCTTTCCACTCTAACTTCTATGAATAGAAACTGTTACAGAAACTATGAGGAAGACATGGGTAATAGACATTACTCCATCCAGATTGCAAGCTGTCCTCCAACCAGATCCATATGACTTCATGGATATGGATGGTGGTGGTTATTAATCGTTTCAGTCTCCTACACTGTTCTACAACAAGACCTGTGATAATCACAGGAGCTGCTGATGCCTTAGTCTTCCTGTTGTGTGGAACACACTAGTAAACTCATTTTTGAGCTGCAAGAGTTTTAGGGAATGGGAAATACCTTTTTCCAATATTAAAACATTTCATTTAATTAAATTTTGGCAAAATGCCAGTTAATTGGGTTGATTCCTTCTGCAGCTTGCTGTCCAGGCTTCACCCTTCCTCACTATCTTCCTCTTATTCCATGAGCCTCCTTAAGATGTAACTCTATGACCAAAGGGCTATTGTTGTTAGCCCTTTAATATTTCCTCCTTTGGTTCTGTGTCCATTTCTTGGTAAAACATCAAAGAGGCATAACCGATGTTTTAACTGCTAAATTAGTCAAGTTGTGGGTATAGTTGGAAGTTGGTGGAACTGGGACCAGGCCAAGAGGTTTGCCTTTGTTTCCAGTAACCTCTTGCTGAACTTACAGCAGCAGTCAGTTAAATTAGTTATAGATTGCCGAGTCCTGCATGTTACTGTCTACAGAAGAAGCACAACTTTCTGTGTTGGGATATTTTGGGAATACACTGGGAGGAGGAGAAGTATGTTGGGTGGTCCCCTGAAGTTGGTATTTGAAATTGGTAAGTCCATGTGAAATCTCTTAAATGCACAAAATAAACACGGCTTTCCACTCTAACTTTTATGATTCTGTAGGGATTCTATGAAGTTTTCCATATGAAGAGTGAACAGTGAATTCCTGTGTACGTCTGGCAAGTGTCGGCCAACTTAGGTTCCACACCAAGAAATAAAACAGTTCATTTCAAAACCACATCAATGCTTTTCTATTCAGACAGCTTAGTTACACTTCATTTTATTAAATTTCAAATATTCTACAGTTATAAAGAATGCGATCTATAGCAGGAATGTAAGAATATGGAGGTTTGCTAATAATGTGGATGATTGTATCAAACATAAACACACTGTCATAATGGTGGGTAAAAAACAAATTACATTCAGTATTGCAAAGTACGAAGTAACTTGTTTTGATGGGATCAATACAAAAGGCCACGTATTCCAGGAAGGTTATAAAGAACAGGTGCAGATTTGCTCCACACAGTTCTACTACAGGGCCTTGTACTGCCATTAATGAGCCACCTTCACTACTGGGGACATCACATGCCATGCATTACCAGAGGAAGACACTGACTGGTACTATCTGGTTGCCTTACTGTCCAACTAGATTATCTGATACCAAACTGAGCAATGAATGTGTGGACTGAGTTCATATCTTATTCAAGGGAAACAAGCATGGCACTGGAACATGGGTCTAGACAGGTCCAGGCAGCTGAATTACAGGTAATTACTGTGAATGTTGTTCATTGAAAAGTGACCGGAAGAACTCTGCGCTGTTTCTTTTTATGCAATGAGTTCTTGAATGTGTGGCATCCACAGATGGAGAGGAGTAGGGGTGGGTCAGGGATATGGGAGTCCACACAAAGGCTGTATCAGTAAGGCTGTGTTTCTCAGTTTACAGGCCAACAGGGAGATGGAGCAGAAACTGTGGAGAGAGTAAGCTGCACATCATTCCCTTCGCCAAGTTCTCATTAGTGACTGTGCTTCTCTCTGAGCTAGCACATTCCTCCCTGACCTAGTTCCAGACCATTCACACAGAAGGGGAAGGTAAGCAACAGATGCATGGTTGCACCATCTGCAAACTGCTCACCACCTATGACAGTAGGTTGGGGGTCTGCTGTGAGCTGAGAACCAGCTTGTCTGTAGGGCTCAGGAGATACAGGCAACACTGCCCCTTCATTCTGAAGCACTGTCAGGCCTCCTGGCTGTCCCAGCAGTGCCCTTCTCTCTTGGTGGAGGGAACGTCTGGCAGGCCATCACTACGAGTGTTCTCACTAGGTTTGCTGGTTCCCTGATTGGATGGCAATCCTGGTGACCAGTCATTAATTGACTGCCTCCTGGAGGATCTCAGTACCTATTGGGCTTCCACCACCACTGGGTCAGAACCTGTCTGTGTCTCTCAATTCCAAAGGTGGGAAGATTCCATCCACTGGGTTTATTAGCAAATAGGTGCAAGAGATTCAAGCAAACACAAAAAAGATGAAAAAGGATTTCTTCAGTTTTAACTTCTTATTTTTCCATTGCCTCCATGCTTTAAAACCTAGCAGGCTAACAATCCAAGCAGCGACAGGGTTAGGGTTAGGTGGACTTACCCTTGTCCAACTCTGTAATACCCAGGTGGGCAGCCACAGAGGTAGCCGCCTTCTGTATTTGAACAGCCATAAGAGCATGGATTCTTATAAGATGAACATTCATTCACATCATGGCAGCTATTGGCAAACTCATCAAAGTTATAGCCAGAAGGACAGGCACATTTGTAGCTGCCAAGTGTGTTGTAACAGGTTGCTGAACCACAAGAAGCTGGATTGGAGCATTCATTCTCATCTACATGGAACAGAAAAGGGCCATAAGAACATATGACATTTTAGTCCAAACTAACCCAACATGGCTCCCAGTTACAGTCATGCAAACCAGTTTTCTACATCAGTATGCCAGGAGTCCAAAATGATCATAATATGATGAATTTTATAAAGTTTGACAGTGATTGAGATAAGATTTTCAATAAATACTAACACTCAGAGACAAACTCATTTGCTGAACAAATACTTTCGCCTTGAAGATAACTTGTATAATAAAGGCAGAATTGCATCTCTGTGACGGCCCTTCAGAAACACCGGATAATGACCAGACCAACTATATTGTGTTATAGAGTCAGAAACAAGATTGACCAGGAGCCCTGGGGAAGCTCTCTGCTTTATTAGAAATCGTACCATCAGACCTTTCATGTTCACTCAAGACAGCAGAAGGAGCCTTATCTTCACATCTCATCCCAAAGACAATGGGCTGAATCTTACTATCTTTTTGCCGAAGTGATATTTTCATTAAGATTCACAGGGGCTTCCACTCTGCAAAGCTCAGTATGTTTTCTCACCTCCCCTCATCTACTCCCTGCTACTCCCCGACAGCATCCCCTCATGTGCATGAGCCTGATTCCCTCATTGGCCATCGGTAGAGGAAGTTGTTCCTGCCAGGATATCCTGGGTTCCTTGGTACTGGTGCCATCTTTAAAATTCTCTTGTCTACCTGGTCATACACTGTCGGTCTAGAATTGCCCTGCACAGTTTGTGACATTTGCCCCAGAATGTGGCAGTTTTGGGGAAATCAGTGCCTGGCTTTGAAACAGGGACTAAGGACTCCTGTAGGATAGCCTCGTACTGAAAAGGGAGGTCCTTTTCCACCAGAACGGGTGACCACCATATGCAGCATGCCAGTGTAGAAGTGTCCTAAACGTGAATCAGAGATGTGCCACCAGGGCACTTACTGGCTGGCATGTGTCAGATGTCAATTTTTGTGGATATGAGGTGCATGTAGACACTGCCCAGGAGCATGCCCTCAGACAATGGAGCCAGATCTCCAAGATGGAGGCCCAGAGGAGTAACCAGTGAGCTGGAGTGACTAGGAATTTGCTCTGACGTGCATGCCAGGAATTCTCAGCATCTCATCTCCAACCAGCTGCTGGTAGAATGGAGGAGTGTGTAATGTGGGTGATAATGAATGATTATCCTCTTTAATAGGTCTCTCACTACTCACTCGTGAGAATCTCATCTCAATGTCCAGAACCTGGATGGAAAATGTGAATTGTTTGTGCTGGTGTCAGAAAGACCTTGCTCAACTTCTCAGGGGATTCTCCCAAATTTCTAACCAGAATCTGCATTGGTTAGAGCCGAGGAAGATTCTGCCCACCACCTGTAACAATTTGCCAGTGTAGCACAGCGATGTCAGCCTAGTATTTGGTACTGAGCTGCCTAGAGTGTGAACTGAAATAACCATTTTTTGACTCAGTGGCAAGAGATGGCACAATAATTGCACAATGTTCAGCACCATTCATGACTCCTCAGATACTGAAGCAGCCCATGCTCAAATGCAGCAAGATTTGGACTATAACTAGGCTTGGACTGACAAATAGAAAGTAACATCTTCTCCACACAAATGCCAGACAATGGCCATCGCTAACAAGAGAGAACCTAAGCACCACCCTGACAATCAATGGCACTCTCATCAATGTATTTCCCACTATCAACATCATGCATTCATCATTGAAGAGAAAGTGAACTGGACCAGCTATATAAATATACTGTCAACAAGATCAGCTCAGACACTTGAAATTCTCAGGCAAGTTGTTCACCTTCTGACACCCCAAATACAGTCCACCAAATCCACAGCATAAGTCAGTAATGTGATGGAATACTCATGACTTGCCTGGATCAATGCAGCGTCAACAAAAAGTTTGGTACAATTCAGGGGAAAACAGTTAGCTTGATTGACACCCTTTCTGCCAATATCAATCTGATTAAACGGGACCTCCCAAACTTGTGACCTCTACCACCCAGAAGGAGAAGGGCCGCAAATATATGGGAACACCACCATATGTACCTTCCCTTCAAACAACTCATCAGGAAATACATCACTGTTCCTTCAGCGTCATTGGGTCAAAGTCCTGAGTCTTCCTCCCTAACAGCTTTGT
Organism: Chiloscyllium punctatum; assembly: GCF_047496795.1. Taxonomy (NCBI): domain Eukaryota; kingdom Metazoa; phylum Chordata; class Chondrichthyes; order Orectolobiformes; family Hemiscylliidae; genus Chiloscyllium; species Chiloscyllium punctatum. The sequence continues at coordinate 157,000,164 of NC_092740.1, forward strand.
GGATGTACTTACACTGGGCTCTCACCTTCAAAGGCTTGGCAATAACGAGGGATGAGCAATAAATGCTGGCCCAGCCAGCAAAGCCCATCTCCTTTGAATGAAGAAAAATAAAATCAATTCTCTCCACATCTCAGGTGCACAGCAGCAGCTCTTTCAACAGCACCTTCAAACTGGCAATCTCACTTTTTGTTTGCTTTATAGTACAGTATTACTCATTTGCAAATAAGGATATTAGAATAAATGTGGATCTCGTATACTCACCTGCTATTTGAACCAAACAAATAGAAAGGCACAACATTAATTGCAATAAGGGGGTTACTGGAACGAGGAGATCAGATGTGGTAATTTTAGGCTGTTTGAAAACTTGGCTTTTTTAGGACAGAGCCCAGAAAATATACAGGTTCCATATGGGGAGAAGGTCCACATATGAGAATCATTGTTAAACTGTGTTCAATGGAATGATATTCTATAAAGGGGTAAGGAAGTATGATGGTTTAGTTATCAGTTGAGTAACCCAAAGGTCTGCATTAATGATGTGGAAACATGAGTTTAAAATCCGACTGTGGCAGGTAGGGAGGTTAAATTCAACTAATTAAATAAGTATGGATTAAGAAAAAAATACCAGTAATTGCAACCATGAAACTATTGTTGAAAAAACACATCTGGTTCATTAAAGTGCTCTAGGGAAGGAAACCTGTTGTTTTACCCAATCTGGTCAATAACTGACTCCAGATCCACTGCAATGGGGCTGACTCTTAACTGCCCTATGACATGGTTGAACAAATCATTCAATTTCATTCAGGAATGTGACTCACCAGCACTATTTCAATAACCAACACTGCCCACATCCTACAACGCAAAAAAACTCTTTGTGAAAGAATGTTGCTGGCACAGGTGACTATCCCAAGCATGTAATCACAAACAACCCAATAATGCATTACAGCTGAACAGCGTTTCCTTGACAGAGGAACACTTCATAGTTAACTAACCACTCTGTTTTGTAAAACGAAAACAACCATTTGAACTAATTATGATTTAATGTACTAAAAACATAGCAGGCAGTTAAACATACGGTACTCATACAGCACATTTAAAAAGTTACTTACCCGATAGGTTTCGATGACTCAAAACGATAGAAAATAATTGAGTACAGCAAAATTTCAACGCATAATATCATGGTTTCTAGCGTGTTAGCAGATCTGTTGTTACTTATGAATCTAATTTAACTTGGCTCCCGTCCAAGAAAATAGATGGTTTCCAACTGCAGCATAATTCATATTGTTTTTGTATGAACTTTATTTAGCATCACTATCCTCTCTCCCATGTCCCTTAACTCCCACTTATGTAGTGAGGTTTAAATCAGAGGAACACATCCATCCAGTGTAAAATACCAAACATGTGCCTGAGGTAGAGTTTAGATTACAAAAATAATTCTTTCCTGTTCTATCAGTACACATTAAAATTCCCATAAAGAAAGATGGAATTAATTTCATTGAACTCCAAAAAAAAACCATATAAATAAAGATTTGGGCGAATCAAGAGAAATTAAAGAGTAAAAGTCAAAGGCTGAATGGGCGTAGTTTTCAGTAGTTGTACCAACTAATGTACGTCTTCTGTTCACAATGTGTCTGACATAATAAATGATGGAGAAAGTGAGGACCGCAGATGCTGGAGATCAGAGCTGAAAATGTGTTTCTGGAAAAGCGCAGCAGGTCAGGCAGCATCCAAGGAGCAGGAGAATCGACGTTTCGGGCCCTTCTTCAGGAATGAGGAAGGTGTGCCCAGCAGGCTAAGATAAAAGGTAGGGAGGAAGGACTTGGGGGAGGGGCGTTGGAAATGTGATAGGTGGAAGGAGGTTAAGGTGAGGGTGATAGATCGGAGAGGGGGTGGGGGCGGAGAGGTCAGGAAGAAGATTGCAGGTTAGGAAGGTGGTGCTGAGTTTGAGGGTTGGGACTGAGACAAGGTGGGGGGAGGGGAAATGAGGAAACTGGAGAAATCTGAGTTCATCCCTTGTGGTTGGGGAGTTCCTAGGCGGAAGATGAGGCGCTCTTCCTCCAGCCGTCGTGTTGCTATGGTCTGGCGATGGAGGAGTCCAAGGACCTGCATGTCCTTGGTGGAGTGGGAGGGGGTGTTGAAGTGTTGAGCCACGGGGTGGTTGGGTTGGTTGGTCCCGGTGTCCCAGAGGTGTTCTCTGAAACGTTCTGCAAGTAGGCGGCCTGTCTCCCCAATATAGAGGAGGCCACATCGGGTGCAGCAGATGCAGTAAATGATGTGTGTGGAGGTGCAGGTGAATTTGTGGCGGATATGGAAGGATCCCTTGGGGCCTTGGAGGGAAGTAAGGGGGGAGGTGTGGGCGCAAGGTTTGCATTTCTTGCGGTTGCAGGGGAAGGTGCCGGGAATGGAGGTTGGGTTGGTGGGAGGTGTGGACCTGACGAGGGAGTCATGGAAGGAATAGTCTTTTTGGAACGCTGATAGGGGAGGGGAGGGAAATATATCCCTGGTGGTGGGGTCTGTTTGGAGGTGGTGGAAATGACGACGGATGGTACGGTGTATCTGGAGGTTGGTGGGGTGGTAGGTGAGGACCAGTGGGGTTCTGTCCTGGTGGCGATTGGAGGAGCGGGGCTAAATGATGTTAACAACCTGATGGGTCAGGACAAACTGCAAAATGTCTTGTAGCTAATGCTTATTTATATCAGACAAACATAGTCAATCCACCTCATTCACGTCTCTAAACAGTAGAAGAGACAGAATTTTTATTGATGATCAGCTCACGTTAAATTTGAAATCAGGAACATTGCAAAATGAGGAAGCCATCTTTCATATAATTCTATAATTCTTTGAACTACATTGTCCACTTCAATTTAGTAGAAAGTAAATTCTTGTCATTTTAATATTATTCATAAAATCATAGAAGCCCTACAGTGCAGAAAGAAGCCATTTGGCCCATCAAGTCTGCACTAACCTGCTGAACAGAAACTCACTCAGACTCAACCCGACCGTATTCCCATAACCCTGCACTTCCCATGGCCAATCCATCTAACCTGTACGTCTTTGGACTGTTGGAGGAAACTGGAGCACCCACACAGACACGGGGAGAATTTGCAAACTGGGTCCCTGCTGCTGTGAGGTAGCAGTGCTAACCATAATATGAAAGGTTGATCTAAGTTGTTAAAAATTCAGTCATACAAGTACAGATCGGTTGGCTCCACAGAAAATCCAAATTGATTTGATCACTAGTCTCCACGTGATACTGACCAACACACTGGTTCCACTGATAGTGCTGCATGTAACCGTGCGGACAGCTGCACCTGTAACCTCCCAGCATATTTTGACAACCGTGCTGGCATCTGTGGCTTCCATCGCATTCATTCACATCTGCAAAAAGATAGGGTAATTGAGAACAGAATGATGTTTTCCACAGTTTCCAGTTTATGTGCTCCTTTCCTGAAAGTGCTGACTCAATCTCGGGTTTGATTCCAAAACCTGCTGGCAGTCCTCCAGTGTCTTTCCCAAGTGACCATTTCTCACATTTGAGTCTAGACACTAAGCATTGGCTTGTGTATCAAAGCCAAGTCTGATTTGTCTTTACCAATAAGCCGGTATCTCAGCATGGGTCAATGGATATTAAGAAAGAGTGGGGACTCTGCCGAACATTTTCCTCCTTTATAGCCAATGGCAGCATTGCCAATTGTAACAATTCTACTTTCAACTGAGATTAGTTAACTTGTTCAGGGATTAAACCCAAGATTCCTTATAAGGAAGACATAGTGTCTTGTCAGATAGTGCACGTTTGCACAAAAGCACCAGGACAGCTTAACTTCCATTTTGTTTTGACCTGTGTTGGGAAAGTGGTTGCCTTTATCAAGTTGATTATTATCTGAAGGAATCAATCTTCATTCTTTCCAACATTCAATAATAGATCATGATTTGCTGTCTTAGTTATGTTGAAACTAATGGCATTCATTTTTATTTCTGAACGAACAATGCAGCAATGTCAGACAAGCAGAGTTGTACAGTTGGAAACGTACTTTCAATGCTGTGCCACTCTGCTATTATCATCATTAGAGCAACACTTTGCTGACTGACCCAACATTGAAATACACTGCCTGGCCTGAAGGTGCTGTATTGTATGATTTGGAGATGCCGGTGTTGGAGTGGGGTGCACAAAGTTAAAAATCGCACAACACCAGGTTATAATCCAACAAGTTTAATTGGAAGCACACTAGCTTTTGAAACGCTCCGAAAGCTAGTGTGCTTCCAATTAAACCTGTTGGACTATAACCTGGTGTTGTGTGATTTTTAGCTCTGTATTTGTATGGCAGACTTAGAACTAAACACACTACAAGAGGGCTACCCTTGATAAGAGAATGCTTAGACTGAAATAGACAACGTGATGTGCCAATTGCTACAGTCAGCACCAATTGTATTTTCCCTTTACAGATGCGAGCTGACTTGCAGAAGTTCTCTATTTGCTTTAGCTTTTCAATATTTTACGATTTAAAAAGCAAAAAGCCATCATTTCTTTAAAATGTGCAGTCATTTAATAAGTTTAACATTTTTTATGGGCTGGAGGGGCTTTGGTTGGTTATTTCTCAGCCATTTCCAGCACAGAATCAGAGTAGGAATTCAGGAAAAATCCAAAGCTGTCCAAACTTATTGGAAGGGAAATAAAAACGGAAAACTCAGCAGGTCTGGCAGCATCTGTGGAGAGGGAAACAGAGTTAATGTTTCCAGTCTGGTTTAACTATTCTTCACAACAAGAAGAGTTGTTTAAGACTCATGTTGAACTTTAAACACTAATTATAATTCTGTCTCAAATGCTGCTAGACCTACAGAGTTTCTCCAATGTTTCTGTACTTATGAAAATTTCAGATTTGCAGCACCTGCTGTATTTTGCTTTTAATTTCAATACACGTGAAAATGTGGCAGCTTCTATAAAGGGTGATCTGTTCTGCTGTTCGCAAGCTGCACAGGCAGATAATGGCAGAAATATCAACTTCAAGGGGGACACAGAGGGAAATAAGGCACAATATTTTTGATATTTTTTCATGTATTGTTAACTGCAATTAAAACAGTTCTCAGTTTCAAAAGCCAATTTCAAGACTAGGGAGGGCACGTATTTAAGGTGAGAGGAGAGAGAGATTTAAAAAAAGAGATGGGGGCAAGGTTTTTAAATGGAGGATGGTTCGCATGTGAAATGAACTTTCTGAGGAAGTGGTGTATGTGGGCACCATTACAACTTTTAAAAGACATTTAGGAAAGGTTTGGAAGAATATGAGCCAGGAGCAGGCAGGTGGGACTAGTTTAGTTTGGGATTATGTTTGGCATGGACTGGTTGAATGGAAGGGTCTGTTTCTGTACTGTATGACTCTACAACAATAGTTTCTCAACACATCTGGTACCAACATTGAGGATTGGCTGTGATCCACTAACTTGTAGACATAGTCAGTGAACACTCATTGCTCCAACTCACACATTAGTCATGTCCAGTTGGGCAAGATATCAGAGGGATAGTAATTTATATGGAATTCCACTCAAATTGAATAAAATTGCACATCTTAAGAGAGAATGACTTTGATGAGATTTTGTAGTTCTAGGTCTCTTCTAGGACATGTCAGAGAGACACTGAAATCAGTATCAAATGATTTTAATATCAATTCACCAATATTAAGCTGTATTGCTTCATTATTATGAGAATAGCTGTCCCAAAAATCAGGCAGAGTTTGAATTATCCAGATCCAAATGAAACAGTCATAACTATTTCTTGTGTTTGAGCTGACCTAGATTTTGGACAGTCTTACTCCTAATATTTGTCGCATAATTGCTAAATGGGCTTCTGCTTGGCATCTGAACTTCCTCAGCTGAGCTTTGGGTGAGACACTGGCTGTAATGTCACCAGTAAAAAAGTGAAATTCATTCTTTGTGACAGTAAATCAAACCAAATCAAAACTAATGTGATTTCTGTCTTGTGTTAACTCAAGACAAAATGTAAACTGAAATAAAAAGCTAACCTGCCTTTAGGGATAATAATGTAACTAAATCAGAGACAGTTTGGACTAACAGAGCTGCAAACTGTCACTACGTTGAAATTTCAATGTCAGAATCTTTCAAACAACGGTTATGTCACCTCAAAGCCTCTTTCTTGTCAAAATTTATAGTCAAGCTTTCTGGTGACTTACAATCATGACAAATGCCTAAAGCAGCACACTGACTGTGTCTGAAAATAACCTAGCCTTTTTTTCTTCGGATAAGCAGTTTTGCAAATTAACAATTGGAACCAAAATGGAAAACCTTCCAAAAATTGCTTCTGTGAAACACTTTGCAAGTCTGTCATTAGAAACGTTTTGCAATATTAAACTAAAATTTTGAAATTGTTCAATAGTATGCACATTACTTCCAAAGAAAAATTCCTATGTTCCTGCTCTACCCATTCTGCTTTGGATTTATTTGAGTGACAGGTTTGATGTTGATCCTACAGTACCCAGAGACTTGATTTAGAGTTCTCTGGTAGTAAGTGTGGTGCAAGTTGGTGTCAGGGATAACTAAACCACTCCCACCCTCATGGGAAAGTTAACTTGAAAGATCAAGCTCCAATCAGTCAATTCAGAACTTTCTGGCAGGCTTCTCAGCCAATCAGGAGCCTTGTTACTAAAGTCCTAACCTGCCCGCAGCTGTCAACCAATCAGGGCTGGCAGTGATTGAAACATTGAGTTGGTACCTGGAGACCCAGGCTGCCCAGTTATGAGGAGCCACAGCCCATGAGTGTTTACTCAGGGGTAGTGGAAAGGTCACAGGCTGAGGGGTTCAGGGGCAAGAGCAGGGGATAAGTTACAGCAGCTATTCCCCTCTCTGCTTTCAATTACTCCCAGAGTGAGGGGAACGAGTCCTTCATCCATCAATGTGGCAGGTGGGAATGTGACAGGAAGGCAGCCTCTCCTCTACCTGTTAAATCTGTCAGCAATTGGGTAGCTGATAGGCTGAGGCCCTTTCAGCCACTAATCGACCATCTAACGGCCTTGAGATAGTCACCCATGGACTGTCCCACTCAGAATGTAACTGCTGCCAAGGTTGGAGTGGGTACCTCTGCAGTGTCAATCAGTACCCACCACCTGCTCAGCCACTTCCAGAAAGGAGAAAGTTCTGTCCTGTCAGGATGTTGTGGGTTAGCCGAGCCAAGATACAGGTGAGCGTGGAAGTTTAGGGACTAGAATGCAAAATGGGCATCATAGAGTCCCTACAGTGTGGAAACAGGCCCAAAATGTCCACACCGACCCTCCGAAGAGTAACCCACCCAGGCTCATTCCCCCTACCCCTGACTAGTGCACCTAGCCTAAACATCCCTGGACACTATGGGCAAGTTAGCATAGCCAATTCACCAAAATTGCACATCTTTGACTGCGGAAGGAAATCCACACAGCTACGGGGTGAATGTGCAAACTCCACGTAGACGGTCGCCCGAGGCTGGAATCAAACCTGGAACCTTGGCACTGTGAGGCAGCAGTGCTCACCACTGAAACATTGTGCCACCCTCATTGTTGGTTAACATCTCATCACGGTAGGAACGCATCATTGGAGCTCTCTTAGTCAGATGCTATTAAACTCCATTTGGTCATAGTACCATGGTATAATGTTCCTTCACTATGATCAGACATTGAGCGGGTAACTTACGCATACAACTGCATAAGGATCTTGAAGAAGTCAGGTCTGAAGGTACATACCCTCACAGTTTAACCCAGTGTTGTCAAGGGTAAATCCTCGCTGACATTCACAGCTGAAACTTCCAGGTGAGTTCTGACAAAGTCCCTTGGGTCCACACAATGAGAGCTGGGATGCACATTCATTGTTATCTATAAAACAGAAAGGTACATGTAATGTAAACTGGTGACTAAGCGTAAACCATCTGTTTGTCAAGTTAGAACGCCCAACCTTTATCTCCAAAACAGTGCCATGTTGGGAAACATGGCTTGCTTAAGGAGCCCACCTTTGTATGATACACAATTCTGGATTAGTGGTGCTGGAAGAGCACAGCAGTTCAGGCAGCATCCAAGGTGCAGCGAAATTGACATTTCGGACAAAAGCCCTTCATCAGGAATAAAGGCAGTGAGCCTGAAGCGTGGAGAGATAAGCTAGAGGAGGGTGGGGGTGGGGAGAAAGTAGCATAGAGTACAATGGATGAGTGGGGGAGAGGATGAAGGTGATAGGTCAGGGAGGAGAGGGTGGGGTGGATAGGTAGAAAAGGAGATAGGCAGGTAGGACAAGTCCGGACAAGTCTTGGGGACAGTTACTGAGCTGGAAGATTGGAACTAGAGTGAGGTGGGGGAAGGGGAAATGAGGAAACTGTTGAAGTCCACATTGATGCCCTGGGGTTGAAGTGTTCCGAGGCGGAAGATGAGGCGTTCTTCCTCCAGGCGTCAGGTGGTGAGGGAGCGGCGGTGAAGGAGGCCCACGACCTCCATGTCCTCGGCAGAGTGGGAGGGGGAGTTGAAATGCTGGACCACAGGGCGGTGTAGTTGATTGGTGCGGGTGTCCCGGAGATGTTCCCTAAAGCGCTCTGCTAGGAGGCGCCCAGTCTCCCCAATGTAGAGGAGACCGCATCGGGAGCAACGGATACAATAAATGATATTAGTGGATGTGCAGGTAAAACTTTGATGGATGTGGAAGGCTCAGGTTTTACAGTTCCTGCGGTGGCAGGGGAATGTGCCAGGATTGGAGGGTGGGTTGTAGGGGGGCGTGGACCTGACCAAGTAGTCACGGAGGGAACGGGTCTTTATGGAAGGCGGAAAGGGGTGGGGAGGGAAATATATCCCTGGTGGTGGGGTCTGTTTGGAGGTGACGGAAATGTCGGCGGATGATTTGGTTTATGTGAAGGTTTGTAGGGTGGAAGATGAGCACCAGGGGGGTTCTGTCCTTGTTACGGTTGGAGAGGTGGGGTCTGAGGGCGGAGTGCGGGATGTGGACAAGATGCGTTGGAGGGCATCTTTAACCACGTGGCAAGGGAAATTGCGGTCTCTAAAGAAGGAGGCCATCTGGTGTGTTCTATGGTGGAACCGGTCCTCCTGGGAGCAGATATGGCGGAGGCGGAGGAATTGGAATACGGGATGGCATTTTTGCAGGAGGTAGGGTGGGAAGAGGTGTAATCCAGATAGCTGTGGGAGTCGGTGGGTTTGTAAAAAATGTCAGTGTCAAGTCGGTCATCATTAATGGAGATGGAGAGGTCCAGGAAGGGGAGGGAGGTGTCAGAGATGGTCCAGGTAAATTTAAGGTCAGGGTGGAATGTGTTGGTGAAGTTGATGAAATGTTCAACTTCCTCACGGGAGCACGAGGTGGCGCCAATGCAGTCATCAATGTAGCGGAGGAAGAGGTGGAGAGTGGTGCCGGTGTAATTACGGAAGATCAACTGCTCTATGTAGCCAACAAAGAGACAGGCATAGCTGGGGCCCATACGTGTGCCCATAGCCACCCCTTTGGTCTGGAGGAAGTGGGAGGATTCAAAGGAGAAATTGTTAAGGGTGAGGACCAGTTCGGCCAAACGAATGAGAGTGTTGGTGGAAGGGTACTGTTGGGGATGTCTGGAGAGGAAAAAACGGAGGGCTTAGAGGCCCTGGTCATGGCGGATGGAGGTGTAGAGGGATTGGATAACCATGGTGAAGATGAGGCATTGGGGGCTGGGGAAATGGAAGTCTTGGAGGAGGTGGAGGGCGTGGGTGGTGTCTTGAACATATGTGGGGAGTTCCTGGACTAGGGGGGATAGGACAGTGTTGAGGTAGGTAGAGGTGAGTTCAGTGGGGCAGGAGCATGCTGAGACAATGGGTCGGCCAGGGTGGTCAGGCTTGTGGATCTTGGGAAGGAGGTAGAACCGGGCAGTGAGGGGTTCCCGGACTATGAGGTTGGAAGCTGTGGGTGGGAGATCTCCTGAGGTCCAGTCAAGGATAGTAGTGGGAAGTTGCGTGTGGAGGCTGAAGAGATTGGGGAGATACTGAATGAATACTTTTCGTCAGTATTCACTCAGGAACAGGACATTGCTGCCGATGTGAATACTGAGTCACAATTAATTAGAATGGACGGCTTTGATGTATGTAGGGAAGAGGTGTTGGAAATTCTGGAAAGGGTGAAAATAGATAAGTCCCCTGGGCCTGATAGCATTTATCCTAGGATTCTCTGGGAAGCAAGGAAGGAGATTGCAGAGCCATTGGCCTTGATTTTTATGTCCTTGTTGTCTACAGGAATAGTGCCAGAAGACTGGAGGATAGCAAATGTGGTCCCCTTGTTCAATCAGGGGAGTGGGGATAACCCTAATAACTATAGGCCAGTGTGAGTCTCACTTCTGTTGTGGGCAAAGTCTTAGAGAGAATTGTAAGGGATAGGATTTATGAACATCTGGACAGGAATAATGTGATCAAGGATAGTCAGCATGGTTTTGTGAAGGATAGATCGTGCCTCACAAACCTTATTGAGTTCTTTAAGAAGGTGACTAAGGAGGTGGACGAGGGTAAAGCGGTAGATGTGGTGTATATGGATTTTAGTAAGGCGTTTGATAAGGTTCCCCATGGTAGGCTACTGCAAAAAATACGGAGGTATGGCATTGAGGGTGAGTTGGAGGTTTGGATTAGGAATTGGCTGGCTGGAAGAAGACAGAGGGTAGTAGTTGATGGTAAAGGTTCGTCTTGGAGTGCAGTTACTAGCGGTGTTCTGCAAGGATCTGTTTTGGGACCATTGATGTTTGTAATTTTTATAAATGACCTGGAGGAGGGGCTAGAAGGCTGGGTGAGCAAGTTTGCGGATGATACGAAAGTCGGTGGAGTTGTTGACAGTGAGGAAGGATGTAGCAGGTTACAGCGGGATATAGAGAAGCTGCAGAGCTGGGCAGAAAGGTGGCAAATGGAGTTCAATGTAGGTAAGTGTGAAGTGATTCACTTTGGTAAGAGTAACAAAAAGATGGGGTACTGGGCTAATGGTCGGATACTTGGTAGTGTGGATGAGCAGAGGGATCTTGGTGTCCACGTACACAGATCTCTGCAATTTGCCACCCAGGTAAATAGTGCAGTGAAGAAGGCATATGGCGTACTGGCTTTTATTGGTAGAGGAATTGAGTTCCGGAGTCCTGAGGTCATGTTGCAGTTGTATAAGACTCTGGTGCGGCTGCATCTGGAATATTGTGTGCAGTTTTGGTCACCATACTTTGGGAAGGATGTGGAGGCATTGGAACGAGTGCAGAGGAGGTTTACCAGGATGTTGCCTGGTATGGTAGGAAGATCGTATGAGGAAAGGCTGAGGCACTTGGGGCTGTTTTCTTTGGAGAAAAGAAGGTTTAGGGGTGACTTGATAGAGGTGTACAAGATTATTAGGGGGTTAGATAGGGTTCACCATGAGAACCTTTTTCCATGTATGGAGTCAGCTATTACGAGGGGGCATAGCTTTAAATTAAGGGGTGGTAGGTATAGGACAGATGTTAGGGGTAGATTCTTTACTCAGCGAGTCGTGAGTTCATGGAATGCCCTGCCAGTAGCAGTGGTGGATTCTCCCTCTTTATGGGCATTTAAACGGGCATTGGATAGGCATATGGAGGATAGTGGGTTAGTGTAGGTTAGGTAGGCTTGGATCGGCGCAACATCGAGGGCCAAAGGGCCTGTACTGCACTGTATTTTTCTATGTTCTATGTTCTATGTGATGAGGTTCTGTATGGTCTGGGAGATAATGGTTTTGTGATGGGGGGTGGGGTCATGGTCGAGGGGGTGGTAGGAAAAGGTGTCCTCGAGTTGGCGTTTGGCTTCAGCGGTGTAGAGGTCAGTGCGCCAGACTACCACTGCGCCCCCTTTATCCGCTGGCTTGATGGTGAGGTTGGGATTGGAGCAGAGGGATTGGAGGGCTGCGCGTTGTGAGGGTGAGAGGTTGGAGTGGGGGAGGGGGGACGACAGGTTGAGGCGGTTAATGTCCCGGCGGCAGTTGGAAATGAAGAGGTCGAGGGCAGGTAATAGGCCAGCGTGGGGTGTCCAGGTGAATGCAGTGTGTTGGAGGTGGGCAAAGGGGTCCTCAGAAGGTGGGCGGGAATCCTGATTGTGAAAGTAAACTCGGAGGCGGAGGTGACGGAAGAATTGTTCGATGTCACGGCGTGTATGAAATTCATTGATGCGTGGACGGAGGGGGATGAAGGTGAGTCCTTTGCTGAGGACTGATCGTTGGTCCTTAGTGAGGGGGAGGTCTGGGGGAATGGTGAAAACTCGGCAGGGCCGGGAGCTGGGACCTGGTGTGGGTGTGGGGCTGGGAGTGGGGGCAGAACCTGTAACTGGAGTGGGTGTGATGGGGGTGGAGTCATGAGCAGGGGTAGTGTTCCCCTCGGGGTTCTGGGGTTGGGGATAGTGACAGTGGGGTCTGTGGGGGGCATGTCAGCAGAACGCAGGTGAGTGGCGCTGGTGGGGGCGGAAGTGGTGGTGACCACGGCAGTAGGGGTGGCGGAAGTCACTGAGCACGTGGCATCAGCGATGATGTGAAGGGCGGGAGTGATGTCAGGTGTGATGCATGAGGAATTGTGAGGGGTGGGAGTGGTTGTGGGAGTAGCCATGATGGGGGCGGAAGTAACATCTGGATTAATGGTGCTGGAAGAACACAGCAGTTCAGGCAGCATCCAAGGAGCAGCGAAATCAATGTTTCGGGCAAAAGCCCTTCATCAGGAATAAAGGCAGTGAGCCTGAAGCGTGGAGAGATAAGCTAGAGGAGGGTGGGGGTGGGGAGAGAGTAGCATTGAGTACAATGGGTGAGTGGGGGAGGGGATGAAGGTGATAGGTCAGGGAGGAGAGGGTGGAGTGGATAGGTGGAAAAGAAGATAGGCAGGTCAGACAAGTCCGGACAAGTCAAGGGGACAGTGCTGAGCTGGAAGTTTGAAACTAGGATGAGGTGGGGGAAGGGGAAATGAGGAAGCTGTTGAAGTCCACATTGATGCCCTGGGGTTGAAGTGTTCCGAGGCAGAAGATGAGGCGTTCTTCCTCCAGGCGTCTGGTGGTGAGGGAGCGGCGGTGAAGGAGACCCACGACCTCCATGTCCTCGGCAGAGTGGGAAGGGGAGTCCGCAATTTCCCTTCCCACGTGGTTAAAGATGCCCTTCAACGCATCTCGTCCACATCCCGCTCCTCCGCCCTCAGACCCCACCCCTCCAACTGTAACAAGGACAGAACCCCCCTGGTGCTCACCTTCCACTCTACAAACCTTCGCATAAACCAAATCATCCGCCGACATTTCCGCCACCTCCAAAAAGACCCCACCACCAGGGATATATTTCCTTCCCCACCCCTTTCCGCATTCTGCAAAGACCATTCCCTCCGTAACTACCTGGTCAGGTCCACGCCCCCCTACAACCCACCCTCCCATTCTGGCACTTTCCCCTGCCACCACAGGAACTGTAAAACCTGCGCCCACATCTCCTCCCTCACCTCTATCCAAGGCCCTAAAGGAGCCTTCCACATCCATCAAAGTTTTACCTGCACATCCACTAATATCATTTATTGTATCCGTTGCTCCCAATGTGGTCTCCTCTACATTGGGGAGACTGGGCGCCTCCTAGCTGAGCGCTTTAGGGAACATCTCAGAGACACCCGCACCAATCAACCAAACCGCCCCGTGGCCCAACATTTCAACTCCCCTTCCCACTCTGCCGAAGGCATGGAGGTCCTGGGCCTCCTTCACCGCCGCTCCCTCACCACCAGATGCCTGGAGGAAGAATGCCTCATCTTCTGCCTTGGAACACTTCAACCCCAGGGCATCAATGTGGACTTCAACAGCTTCCTCATTTCCCCTTCCCCCACCTCATCCTAGTTTCAAACTTCCAGCTCAGCACTGTCCCCTTGACTTGTCCGGACTTTTCCGACCTGCCTAGCTCCTTTTCCACCTATCCACTCCACCCTCCCCTCCCTGACCTATCACCTTCATCCCCTCCCCCACTCACCCATTGTACTCTATGCTACTCTCTCCCCACCCCCACCCTCCTCTAGCTTATCTCTCCACGCTTCAGGCTCACTGCCTTTATTCCTGATGAAGGGCTTTTGCCCGAAACATCGATTTCGCTGCTCCTTGGATGCAGCCTGAACTGCTGTGCTCTTCTAGCACCATTAATCCAGTATTTGGTTTCCAGCATCTGCAGTCATTGTTTTTACCCCGCGGAAGTAACATCATCAATCAGCGTGGGGGTGGCAACCGCATCAGCCGCATGGCTAATATCCGTCAGTCCATGTATTCATTGTGAAGCTTAATGGATTTAATTCCCTGAACTACAGCAGGTGGAACTGACACATTTTCAGATGCTTTCTGTATTTCGATATTTCCTCTATGGCTCAGAAACCAGATATGGGCAGACAATTCAAAGTGTACTCTGATCAGATCCCAACTTAATCTGAGCATTGCTCAGTCACTTTATGAACAGCTTGAAGTGTCAGGTCGCAGCATGATTTTGGAGATACATTTTTTCCAACACCTCCTCCCTCGCTTCCCAGAGAATCCTCGGATAAATCCCATCTGGCCCAGGGGACTTGTCTACTTTCGCTCCTTCTAGAATTGATAACACCTCTTCCTTATTAATCTTGATCCTTTCTAGTCTAATATCTCATATCTCATTCTTCCCCTCCACAATATTCTCCTTTTCCTGTGTGAAAACCGATGAAAAATATTCATTTAGCATCTCTCCGATCTCCACAGGGTCCACACTCTACTTCCCACTTCTGTCTTTGACTGGCCCTATTCCTACTGTAGTCATCCTTTTATTCCTCACGTACCTAGAGAAAGCTTTAGGGTTCTCCTCTATTCTACCTGCTAAAGACTGCTCATGTCCCCTTTTGGTCCTCTTAACTCTCTCTTTAATCCTTCCTAGCTAATCTGTAACTCTCCAGACCTCATCTGAACTATCTCGTCTCACCGTCACATAAGCTTAACAAGAGATGCAATTTCTGTAGTAAACCACGGTTCCCTTACCTTATCACTCCCTCCCTGCCTGACAGGGACATACCTATCAAGGACACGCAATATCTGTTCCTTAAACCAGCTTCACATTTCGAATGTCTGCATCCCCTGCATTTTGCTAACCCATTCTATGCATCCTTAGTCTTGCCTCATTGCATTTTAATTGCCCTTGCCCCATCAATAACGCTTGCCCTGTGGCATGTGCTTATTCCTTTCCATTGCTAAAATAAATGTAACCGAATTATGGTCACTCTCTCCAAAGTGCTCACCTGCCACTAAATCAAACACCTGGCCTGGTTCATTACCAAGTACCAGATCCAATGTGGCCTCCCCTCTTGTCGGCCCTTCAACACAGTGTGTCAGGAAACCTTCCTGTACACATTCGACAAAAACTGATCCATCCGACGTACTAGAGTTATAGCATTTCCAGTTAATATTGGGGAAGTTAAAATCCCCCATAATGACCACCCTGTTCCTTTTACTCCTGCCCAGAGTCATTTTGCCAATCCTCTCCTCCATCTTCCTAGAACTCTGCGGAGGCCTATAAAAAACTCCAAGCAGTGTGAGCTCTCCTCTCCTGTTTCTAACCTCAGCCCATACCACCTAGTAGACTAGTCCTCATCAAACATTCTTTCAGCCACCATTATACTGTCCTTGACTAACAAAGCCATACCTCCCCCTCTTTTACCATCTTCCCTGATCTTAATGAAAGATCTAAACCCTGGAACCTGCAACATCCATTCCTGACCCTGTTCTATCCATGTCTTCGAAATGGCCACAACATCGAAGTCCCAGGTACCTATCCATGCTGCAAGCTCACCTACCTGATTTTGGATACTTCTGGCATTGAAGTAGAAACACTTCAAACCACTTTGCTGTCTGCCAGCACATTCGTGTGACCCTGAAATCCTTTCCCTGTCCTCCCTACTCTCATCCTCCTGTGCAGTGCAACTACACCTCAGGTGCACATCCCCCTGCCGAGCCAGTTTAAACCCACCCAAATAGCACCAGCAAATTTCCCACCCAGGATATTAGTAGCCCTCTGGTTCAAGTGAAGACTGTTCTGTTTGTATATGTCCCACCTTTCCCAGAATAAGCCCAATTATCCATGTACCTGAAACCCTCCCTCCTGCGCCATCCCTGCGGCCACGCGTTCAGCTGATATCTCTTCCTATTCCTTATCTCGCTATCGCGAGGCATGGGTAACAATCCAGAGATAATAGCTCTGTTTGTTCTAACTCTCAGCTTCCACCCTAGCTCCCTGAAATCCTGTTTTGTTCTCTGTGCACCTTCTCCACAGCCTCCACACTGCATTCCTCGCTTTGTTCCATTACCCTGGTGGACTTTGTATGGTATGATCTACATGTACCACATTCAAAACAAAATGTTTCACTGTACCTGGGTACATGTGACAATAATAAATCAAATCAAAGAAAACAAAAAATCACAAACTTTCAAATACAATAATGTAAAGATTTCCTGTTTATGCAATTAGATCATTCCTACCAATGCAGGCAGTGTGATGCTGTGTGAATCCAGGTGGGCACTTGCATGTAAATCCACCAATCGTATTAACACACAGGAACTGACAATTGTGCTGTTTTGTAGAACATTCATCAAGATCTGTGATTTAAAAGGTGAATGAAATAAGTAAGTAGATCGACAATCCAAGCTATTTAAAAGCATTGGTAACATGAACTGATAAGTATGAATCTAAACATTGCATTTGTGAAGAGGGGTCTTGTGGCTGCACAGTACTAAACAGCAAAGCTGTCTGAACAAATCTTCACTGCAACGTCTTTAGCCAGGAATCAGTTACACATTTCAAAGACGTCACCTCATACAGGCAAGGTCTAAGACCAGGGGACCCTTCAATGTGCTCCTGACCTCGTTGGCTTGAGTTTTAGTTTAACTTGACAAAGTCAGGGTTGAATTAGATGGCTCCAGTAAGGATCACTTAAAACCTGATTACTTGTAAAAACAAATTTAACAACTCGCCATTCAGTATTCTTCCCTGGGGTTACTTGGAAAGTTAAGAATTCCACAACAACCTATACATTATTCTTTACTGGTTTTGAATTTTGCTTTTGCTTTTTCCTTCTTTCTAGCCACCTCACTCCACGACAGCACATTAACTTCTTAATCGCACCAAGGGTTGCCTGACAGAGCTCCATTTACAATTTTCTTCACTGACCTCTACACGTTTTTCCATCCTCCTGCAGAATGTAGCCTCTCGGACATGAACAGTGATAGCTTCCTTCTGTGTTCTTACAGATAAAGTTGCATGGTTTTGGAGCCTGAGAGCATTCATCAAGATCTGGTTATGTAATGAAAGAAAGAAAGAATAGCAGAATTAAGACTCTGTGTCCAATTCTTAACAGATTTAAACACAGTGATATATCAAACCTGGAATAATCAATAGCATTGTCTTTACTTGGATAAAATTTAATAGGATAGTCTTATTTTTCTACTCTGTGATTTTGATGCTAGTGTTTAACTATTATTTCAAAAAAAGGCACATTTTGTCAAAGGTTTTTGTTTTGTACTAATCAGGGCAATTTGCAAGAATACTAATTTCAGGTGAAAATCAACTGTATCAAAGGAGAGTGCTAATTGGTTGGGAAATGGATTCTGTTAGAGGTTTTGTCATGAAAGATGCATGAGTTAATTGTGATTGACAGTTAACTATCATGCTTGTTTAAATTTTAAAGCAGGAAACTTAAACCAAGTTGGCAGTTAACTATCAATCATCATTAAATGGTGCATTCTCCAGGGCAGCAGTTCTACTATTCAGAATCCAATTGCCAAACTGTTCCCCCCCCATACAGTAATATGTATGTTTTCCCTTTAAACTGATACTTGTACAAGTTGTCCTGATGAGTACAAAGCAAAAAGCTTCAACTACATTGTTTGTTTTGTAAAACTCAAGTTCTGAACAAAAGATTATTAATCTAAGTAGGTTATTACCAGTATTAAAATAATGAAATTGTAGAAGATCAGATACTGTCCACGAAATTTATATTCAAGAAAGGGCTGGGGGTGTGTAGCAGATCGTTGTAGCCCACTATGTGATGTAACTGAATTTAAGACTTCTCTGCATTGTACCTCCACTGCTCTGAGACAGGTTTCCTCCTTGACTCCTGCTCTCATTGCTATATCATCAATAAATGTTTTTTTGTTCAACATAGTCCTGTATCTGTAACTCCCTCTCTAAACATCATACATCCACCTTTAACTTCATTAACTTTCTACAAGCATATATTATTTTCTTTACCTTTCTGTTTTAATTCCCCCCCTTCTTTTCCATCTATATTTGTCCTGTTCACAGGCAAGTTGATTCCACACCAATCCAAGAGGAGGGTTCCATCCACACCTACATCCCTGTAACCCTGCAGTTACCATGGCTAATCCACTTAAGCTACACATCCCTGGACACTATGGGCAATTTAGCTGGATCAATCGATCTAACCTGCACATCTTTGGACCCATGGGAGGAGTACCCAGAGGTGGCTCAGTGGTCAGCACTGCTGCCTCACAGCGCCAGAGATCCAGGTTCAACTCCCGCCTCAGGTGACTGACTGTATGGAGTTTGCACGTTTTCCCCGTGTCTGCGTGGGTTTCCTCCGGGTGCTCCGGTTTCCTCCCACAGTCCAAAAATGTGCAGGTTAGGTGAATTGGCCATGCTAAATTGCCCGTAGTGTTAGGTGAAGGGGTAAATGTAGGGGAATGGGTCTGGTTGGGTTATGCTTCGGTGGGTCGGTGTGGACTTGTTGGGCTGAAGGGCCTGTTTCCACACTGTAAGTAATTTAATCTAATCTAAAAACCTACACAGACAGGGAGAATGTGCAAACTCTACATGGACAGTCACCCAAGGCTGGAATTGAACCCAGATCCCTGGTGCTGTGAGGCAGCAGTGCTAACTACCGTGCCACCCCTATGTCCTTTAAAGCATTCAGTCATCTTTCTATAACTAAGAATCACTGCAGAAATGCAAGCTGATGTTGAGAAGACTTGCTCATGATTTGCTCACAGAATTATACCAAGTCGATTTTTGATTTTTGTTGAAGTTGACTTTTTGTCAGACTTCCAATAAAGAAGTTTGATATTCAAAACAATAAGGAACACGACTTTAATTTTAAAAAAATTAATCTAGTTCCAAAATATGTCTATTAAAAGAAAAAATAGAGGAACTAAATCTCTTACCGATGCATGCTGTACCCGTGAGGTCTGTGGTGTAACCAAGCTTACAGAGACAGCGGTAAGAACCCAGTGTGTTGATACATTGTCCATTCAGGCATAGGTTAGGCATCACCTTACATTCATCGATGTCTGTAACAAAATACCCAGTTAGAAATAGATCCAAGAATAATACAAATTTGGAATTACCTTTTTATTCAATGACCCCATCGGAATGCAATAAGGTTAGCAATGACTAATTATGATTTAACTCAACTCGTATAGTAGATGTACCAAAACTACAGCAAATAAATATACTGAAGTTCATAATTTTCATAATCTTCACTACGTCCAACACAAAATTAGTTGATCTTAAAATACAGTTTAAACATAACATGATGTAGATAACTGTTTTTGCAACCTTGTCCATCAGTTGTGTAGCCTGGACCATGTGGACACATCTTTTTGTACTGGGCAGTGCCAGGGAGCGGGCAGAGTTCACATTGGTTACCCCAACCACGACCACCGTCACAGCAACACTCGGATTTGGTGACCAGGTTGCGACTGCTGGAGGACATTTGACACATGGTTTGAAGAACCTCTGCAAAGCAGAAGGCCTCTCGGTTGTCTGTGGGTGGAAAAATAAATGATTAAGAGCGAGAACCTGCAGAGTAAAAGTCCACTGCCAATGAACAAAGAATTTAAAACTGATGAAGTCATAGAGTCATAGAGATGTACAGCACAGAAGCAGACTCTTCGGTCCAACTTGTCCATGCCGACCAGTTATCCCAATCCAATCTAGTCCCATTTGCCTGTATTTGGCGCATATCCCTTCAAACCTTTCCTATTCATATACCCATCCAGATGCCTTTTAATTGTTGTAACTGTACCATCCTCCACCACTTCCTCTGGCATCTCATTCCGTACATGCACCACCCTAGGTGTGAAAATATTGCCCCTCAGGTTTCTTTTAAATCTTTTTCCTCTCACTGGAAACAATTCCCCTCTAGTTCTGGACTCCTCCATCCCAGGGAGAAGACCACGTTTATTTAGCTTATCCACGTCCCTCAGGATTTTATAAACTTCTGGAAGGTCACCCCTCAGCTTCTGATGCTCCAGGGAAAAGTTTTGCATTTCTCCCCGCAACACCCCAAAAATGATCACTTATCTAAGCAAACAGTTGTGCTCTAGCATGAAGAGAAGTCGTCAAGGTGTTTGGAAGGCAATATACAGGAGTTGGATGCTGCCTGAACTGCTGTGCTCTTCCAGCACCACTAATCCCGTATTTGGTTTTCAGCATCTGCAGTCATTGTTTTTACCAATATACAGGAGTTACCTGATTTATAAACATGGACTTACAAATGCTCAGATTTACAGACATTATCTCAATAAGAGATGTAATTTTAAGGATTCACTGAAGATAGGAGAAGTTTCTGTAATAATGAACAGTTACTTTAAAATTTCTTGCAATGTTGTCCAACATACAATTCAGATTCAGGAACAGAACCTTGTCTCCAACCCAGGGCTACTTGTATTCAGAACATTCAAAAACCATGGCCATCAAATTCCCATCTTTTCTGCTTACTGCATCTGCTGTGGCCTTTCAATATGCTTTTCATTGCTTTGCTTACTTCTGCAGTCTAGCTATTTTTCTGCTGGATTTTTCTGGAGACACAGTCTGGAATTTTCACATCAGAACATTGTTAACCGCTATCCCTTTCCCTCAATTCCTCCACCTCTACCGTATCTGCTCCCAGAAGGACCAACTCCACCACAGAACATTCCAGATGGCCTCCGTCTTCAAAGACCGCAGTTTCTCCTCACATGGTCGACGATGCCCTTCATTGCATCTCCTCCACTCCCCGCACCTCCGCCCTTGAACCCCCACCTTCCAATCGCAATAAGGACAGAAACCCCCCCCCCCTGTCCTCACCTTCCACCCCACCAACCTCTGGATACATCACATCATCCTCCGCCACTTCCGCCACCTACAAACAGATCCCACCACGAGGAATATATTTCCCTCCCTACCCCTATCAGCATTTTGAAGAGACCATTCCCTCTGTGACTCCCTTGTTCAGTCCATGCCCTCCACCAACCCACCTCCAATCCCAGCACCTTCTCTGCTGCCACACGAGGTGTAAGACCTGCGCTCACACCTCGTCCCCTCCAAAGGATCCTCCACATCTTGCGGAGATTTTCCTTTACGTCCACACACCTCATCTACTGTGTCTGTTGCTCTCGATGTGGTCTCCTCTACATTGGGAGGGAGGACGCCAACTTGCGAACGTTTCAGAGATTTCTGGGACACACGCACTAAACAACCCCACTGCCCCGTGGCCGATCACTTCAACTCCCCCTCCCACTCAACCAAGGACATGCAAGTCCTGGGCCTCCTCCACCACGAAATTCTAGATGCCTGGAGGAAGAATGCCTCATCTTCTGCCTCAGGACTGTCCAACCACACAAGATCAATGTCAATTTCACTAGTTTCCTCATTCCCCTCCTATCACCTCATCCCAGATCCAACTTTCCAACTCAGCACCGCCCTCTTGATCTGTCCTACCTGTCCATCTTCCTTCCCACCTATCTGCTCCACCCTCCTCTCCAACCTATTACCATCACCCCCACCTTCATCTACCTATCGCTTTCCCAACTACCTTACCCCCAGCCTCACACCCCTCCCATTTATCTCTCAGCCCCCTTGGCCCCCTCCACATTCCTGATGAAGAGCTTTTGCCCAAAACATCGATTCTCCTGCTCCTCAGATGCTGCCTGACCAGCACTACACTTTTTGACTCTGATCTCCAGCATCTGCAGTCCTCACTTTCTCAACTTCAATTCAGAAAGTTGACCTCTTTGGTTAAAAATAAGTTTGGAATCATAGACTTGACAGTGATGGTAACATGAAATTCTGCAGTAAGTGAAAATAAGGGCTTTTTCCAGTAAGAAACACTACAGAGAGCCATATATAGCATCAGATACATGTACTGGATTACCCCACAAACTTGGAAAATTGTCCCTGGTGAATTTGGTGCACAACTTTCGATTGGTCAACTCTGACTGCTTCACCCTTCTCATCCTCCTTCGCTCCTTTGCACAATCTTTGCATTCAAATGGAGGAGCGGACAACTGTTGGGAAGGTGAGCATAACAGTCGAAAATACTTACCTCAGGCTTCGGGCCTGCATTTACCGAGAGGTGCGAGGAAGGAGCAGAGGACTGCTGGGAAGGTGAGTAAAAAACATTTTTTTGAACAGAGCGGCGGGGAGAGAGGGCAGAGAGAAACAAGGGCTGCCAAGAAGTTTTTAAGTAGGTGAGATCTTTTAAGGTTTTCACTAAGGAAAAGGGACCTTGTTGTGAATGAGAACTTTGAGGAACTGGGATACAGGCTTGAACAGATTAGGATTGATGACGTTGCTGTGCTGGAAATTTTGGCAAACATTAAGATTGATAAGTCCCCAGGGCCAGACCAGGTTTATCCCAGGCTGCTCCGGGAAGTGAGAAAGGAGGTTGCTAAGCCGCTAGCGAAGATCTTTGCCTCCTCACTCTCCACGGGAGGAGGATTGGAAGGAGGTGAATGTTGTTCTGCTTTTCGAGAAGGGTAATAGGGAAATCCCTGGCAATTACAGACCCGTCAGCCTATGTCTGTGGTCAGCAAGGTTTTGGAAAGAATTCTGAGGGATAGGATTTATGATCATCTAGAAAAGCATAGTGTGATTAAAGGCAGTCAGCATGGCTTTGTGAGGGGCAGGTCATGCCTCACAAATCTTATTAAGTTCTTTGAGGAGGTGACAAGACAGGTTGACGAAGGTTGAGCAGTGGATGTAGTGTATATAGACTTCAGAAGGCATTTGATAAGGTTCCCCATGGTAGGCTCATTGATAAAGTCAGGGGGTATGGGATACAGGGAGACTTGGCTATCTGGATTCAGAATTGGTTGGCTGACAGAAGGCAGAGAGTGGTTGTAGATGGAAAGTATGCTGCCTGGAGGTCAGTGTTGAGTGGGGACCCGCAGGGCTCTGATCTTGGGCCTCTGCTCTTTGTAGTTTTTATAAATGACTTGGATGAGGAGATTGAGGAGTGGGTTAGTAAATCTGCAGATGACACAAAGGTCGGAGATGTCATCGATGGTATAGCGGGCTAATGCAGGCTGCAGCGTGACATAGACAGGATGCAGAGTTGGGCTGAGAAATGGCAGATGGAGTTCAACCTGGATAAATGTGAAGTGATGCATTTTGGAAGGTTGAACTCGAATGCTGAATATAGGATTAAAGACAGGATTCTTTGCAGTGTGGATGAACAGAGGGATCTTGGTGTTCAAGTTCATAGATCCCTCAAAGTTGCCATCTAAGTGGATCAGGTTGTTAAGAAAGCATATGGTGTTTTGGCTTTCATTAACAGGGGGATTGAGTTTAAGAGCTGCGAGGTTTTGTTACAGCTCTACAAGTCCCTGGTGAGACCACACTTGGAATATTGTGTCCAGTTCTGGTCGCCCTACTATAGGAAAGATACAGAGGCTTTGGAGAGGGTGCAAAGAAGGTTTACCAGGATGCTGCCTGGACTGGAGGGCTTGTCTCATAAAGAGAGATTGACTAAGCTTGGACTTTTCTCTCTGGAGAGAAGGAGGAAGAGAGGTGACCTGATTGAGGTGTACAAGGTAATGAGGGGCATGGGTAGAATCAATAGCCAGAGACTTTTCCCCAGGGCAGGATTGACTGACACGAGGGATCATAGTTTTAAGATATTAGGAGGAAGGTATAGAGGAGATGTCAGAGGAAGGTTCTTTATGCAGAGAGTTGTGAATGCAGGGAATGCATTGCCAGCGGTGGTGGAGGAAGCAGAGTCATTGGGGACATTTAAGCGACTGCTGGACATGCACATGGAGAGCAGTGAATTGAGGGATGCATAAGTTAAGTATTAATCCTAATATTTTACATTAGGATTAATACTTGGCACAATATCGTGGGCCAAAGGGCTTGTTCTGTGCTTTACTTTTATATATTCCAGTTCTATATATTTAGTAATGTGTACCGAATCTGAGTGACAGTTCAGCACAGACCTTCAGGTGACACATCTCACTGATCTGTCAGCTCCTTTAATTGGTAACAAATGGTTAAAAATGACAGCTCATGAAGAGGAAGGAATTTTTTCTGTGCTCTTATAGAGTCAGGAAAATGATCCCTGGTCCAAGGGAAGTGGGGGGTTGGTGTGTATGCTGAATGGGAGATAAGGAGAACGTGAAGAAAGACAAAGAATAATCAGGAAAATTACAAATTAGGCATTTCTCATTTTCATCTGGTGTATTCTTATTACTATTGACCTCTGTGTGGGAGAGGTGAGCTTCCCAGACAAACATTACCCTTATTTGACAGAGAGCTCTGTTCTGCCATCAATTACAAAGTACCCCTTTGTGCTGTTTACCTTCAGAGGATTGGTCTTAATCCCAGGGAAATGGAATTGAGGAACCCAGCCATTTTGGCACTTTGACAAGGGAATGCAATTACAGCTAAATTGCAGCTTCTAACAGAAACATAACTATTATGGAAAAGTGCAGCTAGCTTTTGAAAGATTAAAACTTCTCATTGGTAAAAAGAAACTATGATTCCATTTAAATTGCATCACCTAATCTCCACCATGACAATGAATTCACTTTGTACCACTCACTCATGTATTTTAACTTCTGCCTCAGATGCAAGTCTAATACATCTCTCTCCTTTCTGTCAGGATTTTAACCTTTCATCTCTTGCCTCAATTATTGTACAATCCTACTGACCTAACCCAACCAGATCTTTATCACAAATCTTCAGCTCCTCAGTTTCCCTCCTCCTGCCCTTGTGGCAGTTCTGGATAGCCATCTTGGGGTTACCTCAATGACCATATTGTGCTAGCTATCACTACCCTGTTGAAAGGTATGACCTGGAACTGCTCATTTGCCTTTTTGCCACTGTGCTCACTTAGTCTTGCTCTTTATCATCTCACTTTGTGATACTGTGGCCTTACCAGCAGTCACATCTTTATGTCTCTTGTTCCTCTGACATTTTTCCCTCCTCTGAGCATCTTACATTCTTCCCTTTTCCTTCATTATTACTCATGGTCTTCTCTCTCGACACCGATTTGAGTTTCCCCATAAAATACTCCTCTCTTTTCCTTCCCTCAGCAATTTACATTGATTGGTTCCTCATTCTAAATTATCTACATTCCATTCTCAGCTTCCCTTGGCCTCCCTGTTGTAAATACATTGCTCTTCTGTCTTCATACAAAAAATCTCACCTCATTCATAACTATTCTTTTCACCTCACCATACCCATTTCTGTTCATCAGACCTCAATCATTGACATTGAATACTTTTGCTCAGTGGCATCATGCATATCCCCTCACTGACCTTCTCCCTAGGACAACTATGCAACTGTTGATTTGTTTAGCCATCCTTACACCAGCAAATTTTATTTCAAATCTCCAGCAAAGTGCTCCTCCTTTCCCATTCTGTGATTTTACGCTCGGGTACAGTCACAAACCTAGTTCCTTTTGAAGGAGGGTCACTGGAACTGAAATGTTCTCTCCATAGATGCTGCCAGACCCACTGAGCTTCTCCAGCAATTTCTGATTTTGTTTCAGATTTCCAGCATCTGCAGTTCTTTGGTTTATTTTCGTTGCCATGTGAACACATAACTGCTGCATCACCTGTATAGTTTAATCTTAACTCTTAACTGTCGTAACATCACCTGTTTTTGCCCCAAATAAGTTTGCTTGCAGCAATGAAATGCATTTCTTAACCTCTGACCTGGCTATCCCAGCGGTCTCTTGACTGCTACTTCATCTTGAACCCACCCTAAATTTAAATTCATCCAAAACTCAGTTCCCATATGTGAACATATGTACTTTCATTCAAATGTCCCCATTGTTCACCAACTATAGAGGTTCCTATTCTTGCAACATGATTATTTTAAAACTCTCGTGCAAATTGGTCCACAAATCCCTCTCCTTATCTATAGAACCAGCTCTGGGCTTTTCCAACTCTGGCCTCTTGCACGGTCCCAATTTTAGTCTCTCCACCATTGGCAGGTTTGACTTTAGCTAATGGTCCTAGACTTTGTATTTCCCTCAGCAGTCACTTTACATCTTCCTACTTTGGTAAGATGATCCCTAAAACCTGCCTCTTTAACCACACTTTTGGTTATCTGTCTACGTAACTCAGTAACAAATCTAAGTAACAATGTCTCCTGCTCTGCCCTCACCAATCTTTTTGTTTACTTCCTCAAAAAACTCAATCAAGTTTATAAGACACAATTTCCCTCACACAAAACCCTCATGCTGATTATCCCTAATCAATTCTTACCTCTCCAAAATTGGTAGCACAGTGGAGTATTGCATTTTGGTAAGAGAAACAAGGGCAGGGCTTATACACTTAATGGTAGATCCCTGGAAAGAGTTATCAAACAGAGATCTAGGGGTACATAATTCTTTGAAATTTGTGTCACAGGTAGACGGAGTGGTTCGGAAGGCACTTAGTACGCTTGCCTTCATTGCTCAGAGCTTGGACACTATCTTGAGGTTATACAAGATGTTGGTGAGGCCTCTTCTGGAGTAATGTGTGCAGTTCTTAAATTGAAGAGGGTTCAGAAAAGATTTATCATGATGTTGCTGGAAATGGAGAACTTGAGTTATAAAAACTGTCTGGGACTTTTTCATTGGAGTGTAGGAGATTGAGGGGTGACCTCATAGAGATTTATAAAAATCATGAAGGGCATCGATAAGGTGAATAGCGAGTGTCTTTCCCCTAGATTAGGGGAGTTCAAAACTAGGGGGCATATTTTAAAGGTGAGAGGAGAAAACTGAAAAAAGACACGAGGGGCCACCCTTTTAAACAGAGAGTAGTTCATGTGTGAAATGAGATGCCTGAGGAAGTCTGGATGTGGGTACAGTTACAACATTTAAAAGACATTTGGATAAGGACATGAATCGGAAAGGTTTGGAGGGATATGGGTCAAACACAGGCAGGTGGGACTAGTTTAGTTTGGGAACATGATCGGCATGAACTAGTTGTGCCAAAGGGTCTGTAGTCATGCTGTATGACCCTACGACTCTATGACCATGACTCTACAACATCTTAGTGTAATCTATAAAGACACTACATAAATGTATGTTATTGTTGATATGTTTGTTGCATACTTTGGTCTTCAAAATGAGTTTTCAAATTTCTTTCCCTCATTCCTTTTATTAAATATTGTTCCTTTACTTTCGAATATTTTTGTTGCTCTCATCATACACAAATGTCCCACAAACCTCTTTAGCTCAAGTTATTGTATTATTGGCCTGCAGTCTGTGTCAACATCTCTTTCGACTTTATCATTGAGATCTCACTGCCCACTTTTCTAAATCCTGCCCTACTCTAAGCTGGCATCCTACCTTGCCCCTCTTCATTTGGACCTGTCTGTATCTTTGCGAATTGTTTCACTTTGCCCAGTGCTCACATCAGACAAGGTTCATAACAAAGACACAGCAGGAACAGGGACCATCAGTTTGTGACTGAACGCGCCTCAAGTTTACCCTACACTCTGTAGAAAAGAATACACTGTATTTAAGTGGCCACTTGATTGTCAGTAGTCAAGTCCATCTTGAGCATTGGTTCCAATGGCAGTGAATAAATCCTTTATAGATTGGCAAAGCATCTTTTTTGCTACAGCCAACTGTTGTTTCCCTTGTTGATGTGATATGTTCAACATTTTTAATTTTACTTGCCAATATTCCATCATTTATTGATACTGTACTCTTTTGAACACAATTAATTATGAAGAAATTTTGATTTATAATATCAGAATCTCAATTTGATTGGTAGTTTTGAAGGGACTTGTCCCTCTTAAAACGCGAGATGTGGATTAATCTACACTGAAACGTCCATGTAAATTGGACTTACCAATGCACTCAGTGCCCGAGGGAGTTGCTCGGAAACCTTCACCACAGTCACATCTGTAGCTGCCTACAATGTTTATACAACGCCCATTTTCACAGATGCCTGGCTTACTCCAGCATTCATTGTTATCTAAAATTGGAAAGATTCAGGTATTGTTTGAAAAAATATCAAATATAGAACCAAACTATTTTGATTCTTTCATTTTCTCTACAAAATATGTTGGCACAAGTTATTTTTGGCGTCGATACTCAGCTTCTCCATATTTGTAACAATTTGGAGGCTACAAGCTGGGCAGAATCATATTGTGCAGAATTATTAAACTGGTTTTGCAAATGTTAATCAAATTCCCATCTGTTATTTATTTTGTCAGTAGCAAAATCAGTAACATATTCAAGACATAGAGGCTAAAAACAGCACTGAGATAACAGAGAAAAGAATTCCACACAAATATATCAGTATTTATGATACTAAAAATGTGTGGTGTGATTTCAACCACTAATGTCAAGTTTGTATACGTTAGAAGAATTTGAGGGAAATAAAACTATTGGTTGACAACATTTGAAATGTGACAGATGCAATGCCCATTTTTAAAGTGGGAGGGATATAGAGTGTGTAAACCCTGAAATAGATGGAGAATTTGTGGAGTTCAGAGATGTGGTACATCTGCTGACCTTTATGGACAGGTCCCCTGGTGATCAATTTTAAAGTCTCTTAAGGCCCTCTGTTGTTTGATCTTACAGATAGGAATGGACCCAAGCCCTCATTTAAGGAGAGGGAAAGAAGTTTTCCAAAGGAATGATCTGGGGCAGCCAAACTTATTGACTTTTGTTCTCCTGGCTCCCAGCAGATTTGGCTCAATGGAGAGGACTTCGCCACTGACCAGCACACACTGCAGATCCACTTTTGCTGTCTAAATACTTTTTTTCAAAAAAAGTTCCCCATTTCCTTTCGAATGAAACCTCATTCTCTGGTGCAAGACCGTGATTGTAATCAGGACATAGTGGGAAGACAGAGGGATGAGGAGAGATAAGGGTCTTCACTGAATCTAACCCTGTACTGGTTGCCACCAGGCTAGAAGAGTTAAAATCAGGGTCAATGTGCCTGAAAACAGGCAGACAGGATGAGGACTGCACTATTCCATGACCCATGGGCCAAATCGGTGCCAGAGTGTGAGTCAGGTATGTGACCAATATGACCTTTCGATAGAACACCGTAGAATCCCAGAATCATACAGTACAGAGGTCCTTTGAGCCTTCAAGTCTATACTGTTAAATCCACTATATCTACACTGGGCCCACTTTCCTGAACTAGGCCCATTGCCTTGAATGTTATAAAATGCCATGTTCTGATCCAAATGCCTGACACCAGCTTAAAACAGGTAATACATGTTACATTGCTGGCTGCTCAGAAGTTAAAATACCTACTTAACTTCGTTAGATGTTTATCTGGAGATAATCATGCCACATTTTCTTCTATTCCATCCCTCTCCCTATTCTAGTCAGTTCTAAAATAAGGCAGGTGCACTTTTCACAAACACATGGCCTAATTTTAGATGAATCTGGCTATATTTCTCTGCAGAAATATTTTGAACACATGAACCAATTCAGAATGGGCCTCATGTCCAAGATCAGCACTGGCTCCAAGTCAACACAAGAAACGTGCACATGGCCGCACAACGCTCCTCCAGCCAGGACAAATTCCAGCTCTGGTTTCTTTTAAGGAGCATCAGCCAATTGGCTCCAGTGACTGATGTGTGGCTGTGCTGGAGTGAAGGATGGAGAAAACCAATACTTCTCTGTTTTTAAACAAAGTTGCTTCAGTCTGACGAGAGCTCAGATCCTATGGGTGGCTTGTCTCTTCTGTAACGTTTCAGTGAAATCATCGGATCATGACGTGAAACACATGTTAGTGTCACTCCTGTGCCATCTGTACATTATTTAAATGCTCATTGTTATTTGTGGAAGAGATTTCTTTCCTCCTTTAGTATGGCCACAGGAAATGCACAGATCAGAGAAGTGAAATTAAAGCTTTTATTTTCCATCCCTGAAAGCTGGCATATTTTTGAGAATTCAATGAGCTGAATATTTGTCTGTTTAATAGAACTGTTTCTATCACAAGGTTACTAGTTGCCTATTTCCTCAGGGTCTGTCTTCAGAACATTTCACTGTATGGATTCGCCAGATGACATAATTTCACCCAGATTTCATGCCTTTCGCAGTCAGTCAAAAAATCTTACCCATACAACCATCTCCATCGGGTCTGCGTACCATTCCAGGTGGGCAGATACACATAAAGGTACCAATCAGGTTTTTACACATCATGCCTCGCGATTCACAGTCTTGGAGTTCCTGAGTACATTCATCGAGGTCTGTAATGGAACATGGTCATGGAAAGTAGGTCAACACAAAGCAAAATAAATAGGTTTTAAAATAAAACTTGATTAAAACACAGAAAATAAGGTGGAAGACAGAACCACACAGTATTAGGTTAGCACTGTTTTTATTGTCTGATACTGCAACTGGCAAATGATATTCAAAGTTAAAAACAGAAAGACAGAGATAACACAGTGTGACAATGTTGTTAGGTTTCTCTTGGGCCACAAGTTATTAAGACTGCAATCTCATAGGAGCTGTTGAAGTGTTGATAAAGTGAAAGGTTGGAAACCACCATGATTTAAGGAAATAATGAGAACTAGATTAGGTTAATATTCATTATTAGGCCAAAACATAAAGGCAAGTAGACACTTCCAGGAATAGGAAATTGTTATAAGGCTTAGTAAGCCAGCCATTTCTGATATATCAGTTCATCATAACTTACTTTCTCGCTCTATGTCTCAGTCACTTTTATTTACTGAAATGCATGTAATTAAATTTTAAACACATTTACATTGTACATTTCAATGGCCATCTCTTAATTTTTTTCAGTTATTTTGGTGAGAAAGACTTGCACTTTTGCTTCTTTACTGATTTATAACTTCTGCCTTGTGGTACATGATTATTAACCACAGTGAGGAGATTTTTGCCAGAAACAGCTCTGTCAATGCCCTGTATAATATTGCAAACTTCAATTCAACTTTCTTTTCCAAAAAAAATAAACTTCCTAATCCTTCTGCCATAATATACAAGCCTTTTTTAAGGGGGTGTTATGATAGAGTGGGGAAGAAGTTACAGAGGCCAGAAGCTCAGGGTTCACATCTATGTGCCAGAACTTAATGACTTCAGGATACATTCATAGTATGACCAAACAGGATGACTGTCAGCATGTAAACACACCCAATGCCCGACATCAGGCAGTCAGAGCAGGACAGTTTCCTGTAAAGCCATTCTGCAGAAGGCAATGGCAAACCACTCTGGAACTTTCCCTGTAAGTGTGGACCAATATAGTGGATGTCCATAGTCCTCAGAAATGAAGATGGCAGCAAAGATAGACAGTCAATCCTGATACATCAGCTCTTATTTGTTAACACTGCTCTCTCTCTCTGTCTCTCTTTCTCTTAACAACCATGATCTTCCTTGCATGGTTAAAGTAAATAAATATGGGATAAACTGCTTCAATAAACAAGACTGTGGTTTGTATCTTGATCCAACCCCATCAGCCTGGTGGTCATATCTTGTGTGAATCTTGCCTTTTTCAACATGTAAACAGTGAGAGTTGGCTTTCTGCTCCTACTGACTGTCCTCACCTCTGCACATCTTCCCATCTTCCCTCAAAGTGTAACCAGCAGGGCATGTACATTCATAGGAACCAAAGGTGTTAATGCATCGGAAAGCACACAGCAGTGGGTTCTGGGCACATTCATTTATGTCTGAATTAAAAAAGAGAGAAAGAAAAAGCACATTATTAATTAGGGTTTTTTGTCAACTGCCCCGTCACAGTCTATACAGAATTAACACCTATTCAGATGATAATTCAAAAGTTTCTCAAAAGTACGTCAAAAAGTAACTTTACAGAAACAACAAATAATCAATGGTCATAATGAAACTGCATTTCCCTTTTTGCATTCTGCAGGGAAACAAGTTATCATTTATTCAACAATTTGAAATCTCTCTTACTCTAATAGAGTGTAACCAACAGTCATTTTTTTTTCCTTAAACTGAATGATATCCTCTTTAAACAAAATGACAGGAGAAGAATCGATTGCATCTTCGAGCATGTGTGGGCCTCTATCTCAGTCTTCATGCCTCTTATTACATTCCTGTAGAGGGGTCTCTGGAGTCTTGCACAGGATCATAGAATGGGGATAGCACAAAAGATGGCCATTCAGCCAGCTCACCACTACAGTTCGAGTCTCTTGAAAAGTTGAGTGAGGTGAGCAGAGGGGATGGGAGAAAGGGAGGGTGGAGGTATTATTACTTAGTGAGGAATGTGTATTGATGCATTAAAGACGCTTTGTAGTGTAGTATCTCCCCTCATTCCCCCTGCTTTAACAAAAAACATTTTAAAAAGGGCTATCCACCCCAACTGTAATACAGCATGGGCAGGACAATTAGGTTCAACTGAGATTTTAACAAGTTCAATACCCTGAATTATCATTTTGAGCATGGCACACAGGCTGGTAATTTCAGTGCCTCTCCCCCGGCTGCCTCCTCCGCCCATGTACACCCCACCATCCACATACTCTGTATTATGTGGGTTGATCAGGGGGTGGATGGGAAGGCAGTATCCTGTGAGTGCACCATTAATGTGACTCCACCATGACAAATACCACTGGAGAGGAAACACAAACTTCAGACCCATATCTCAACCTGAACCAGTCATTATTGGTTTGACAGTGGCAGGTTTTGGGTGACATTATGTACTATTAATTAGTTATTAATTGTCACTCCCAGTGCAACTTGGAAATGGTTTAAAACTTATTCCTCACCCATAGATTTCTGAGGCATTGAAAAACTCAGAGATAGGGAGTTGAGAGCCGTCAGGTTCATGAGGTTCTCACATTTCTTGTGAGTCAAAACAAAAATAACGTCGAACCTCTGGTTCACTGAAAAGTTTACAAGGATGTTGCCAGGGTTGGAGGATCTGAGCTATAGGGAGAGGCTGAACAGGCTGGGGCTGTTTTCCCTGGAGTGTCAGAGGCTGAGGGGTGACCTGATAGAGGTTTATAAAATTATGAGGGGCATGGATAGTATAAATAGACAAAGTCTTTTCCTTGGGGTTGGGGAGTCCAGAACTAGAGGGTATAGGTTTAGGGTGAGAGGGGAAAGATCTAAAAGAGACCTAAGGGGCAACTTTTTCACACAGAGGGTGAGCTGCCAGAGGAAGTGGTGGAGGCTCGTATAATTGCAACATTTAAGAGGCATTTGGATGGGTATATGAATAGGAAGGGTTTGGAGGGATATGGGCCGGGTGCTGGCAGGTGGGACTAGATTGGGTTGGGATATCTGGTCGGCATGGACGGGTTGGACCAAAGGGTCTGTTTCCGTGCTGTACATCTCTATGACTCTATGACCTTTTGTCAAGTTACAAACAGCCAAACATCCTCTGACCAGCCCATACTTACTGCCACTGAACACTACGAAGGATTACAATGATGGTATGAATCTTACAGTGGTCACATAATATGATTTTAGAAGCAGCAATCCTGTCCCTTCCTCACATTCAGCTAAGTATATTTTAAGTACTACCATGTTCGGTGTAATTGAACAGCTGGTCCCTTTAAGGTGATTGCATACCTGAACACTGAGAGAATTGATAGCTCATAGAGCAAACTGAAAACCAGGACAAAGGACCCGATACCCAGCATGAGCAAAACCAACATAGTGTACAAAATCCCATGCAAGGACTGCACAAAACACTACATAGGACAAACAGGAAGACAGCTAACGATTCACATCCATGAACACCAACTAGCCACGAAACAACACGACCAGCTATCCTTAGTAGCCACACACACAGATGACAAGCAACATGAGTTCGACTGGGACAACACTACTATTATAGGACAAGCCAAACAGAGAACAGCCAGGGAATTCCTAGAGGCATGGCACTCATCCACTGATTCTATAAACAAATACACCAAACCTGGACCCAATATACTGACCATTGCAACGGACAGCTAGAACTGATAACCGGAAGTGGCAGAGACAAACCATTATAAATGCCGGAGGAAACATCACAGAAGCGCTTCACAGGAGGCTACCAAGTACTGAGGATGTCCCCTAGACAGGGGACGAAACGTCTGCAACACAAATACCCAGCTCGGTGAACAGAACCACAACAACGAGCACCCGAGCTACAAATCTTCTCACAAACTTTAAATAAAATTCTTTGTCACAATTTGAATATTCCAATATTAAGGTTACAGGCTGTTTTGGATTTTGTTGAGGTGGGAAGGAGCAAGAGTTGGGATTTATTAATTTCCAACACTTTACGTGCACAGTCACCAATTATGCTTATTGCTGGAATGTAAATCTATACAGATTGATAACAATGTAAATCTACATAGTATGATAACTACGTAAATCTATACAGATTGATAACTATGTTTCTCAGAGTAAAATAACTGATCAGGCACTCCAATGGAGCGCCAAAGAGGGGCCTCAGAGATACAGCGACAATATTTTCCTGTCTGTTTTCTAAAGTCCTGCTTCCTTCTTGTTTGGGGTCTTACAGGGAGTGGGGAATCAGTGAAAATCACTTTCTAAGGTATAGAAATGCTCCGAATAATCAACTAATCATCAGGAAAAGGGGGCAGCTGATAACACTGGAGAAAACCACCCTTGAAAATGGTTCTGCATGCACTTTAATACACTGGCCATTCTCTCGTCTATGGATGAGCACTTAATTGCAAGCAAAGAAAATATGTGGGAATTTCCTAAAAAGTATTTGACACAGGCTAGATTTCATGCTGAATGTATTTGGTATCTTAGCCCTTACGATTCAGTTATAATGATAACGCAAATACACAGTAGCTGAATTAGAACATAGAACAAAACAGCGCAGTACAGGCCCTTCAGCCCGCGATGTTGGGGCTACCTGTGAAACCAACCTGAAGCCCATCTAACCTACATTATTCCATTTTCATCCATATGTTTATCCAGTGACCATTTAAATGTCCTTAAGGTTGGTGAGTCTACTACTGTTGCAGGCAGGGCAATCCACGCCCCTACTACTCTCTGAGTAAGGAATCTACCTCTGACATCTGTTCTATCACCCCTCAGTTTAAAGCTATGTCCCCTCATGCTAGCCATCACCATCTGAGGAAAAAGGTTCTCCCTGTCCACCCTATCTAACCCTATGATTATCTTATATGTTTCAATTAAATCACCTCTCAACCTTCTTCTCTCAAACGAAAACAGCCTCAAGTCCCTCAGCCTTTCCTCATAAGACCTTTCCTCCATACCAG
The DNA here is from genome assembly GCF_047496795.1 of Chiloscyllium punctatum. NCBI lineage: Eukaryota > Metazoa > Chordata > Chondrichthyes > Orectolobiformes > Hemiscylliidae > Chiloscyllium > Chiloscyllium punctatum. Next base: position 157,035,540 of record NC_092740.1, read on the forward strand.
GCAACATCCTAGTAAATCTCCTCTGAGTAAATCTTAGTCAGTACTCTGCATTCCTGTTACTCCTTCCAAAATGAATCAGCTCACTCTCTTCCACATTAAACTCCACTTGCCACCTCTCAGCCCAGCTCTGCAGCTTATCTATGTCCCTCTGTAACCTGTACATCCTTCAACACTATCCACAACTCCACCAACTTTAGTGTCATCTGCAAATTTACTAACCCATCCTTCCATGCCCTCATCTCGGTCATTTATTAAAATGACAAACAGCAGCGGTCCCAAAACAGATCCCTGCAGTACACCACTAGTAACTGAACTCCAGGATAAACATTTCCTATTAACTATTATCCACTTGCTTCTTTCAGCTAGCCAACTTATGATCTATACCGTTAAATCACCAACAATCCCATGCCTCCGTATTTTGTGCAATAGCCTACGGTGGGGAACCTTATCAAACGCTGGATTAGTGGTGCTGGAAGAGCACAGCAGTTCAGGCAGCATCCAACGAGCAGCGAAATCAACGTTTCGGGCAAAAGCCCAACCTTATCAAACGCTTTACTGAAATCCATATACACCACATCAACCGCTTTACCCTCATCCACCTGTTTGGTCACCTTCTCAAAGAACTCAATAAGGTTAGTGAGGCACCATCTATCCTTCACAAAACTGTATTGACTATCCCTATCAACTTATTCCTCTCTAGATGATTATAAATCCTAACTCTTATAATCCTTTCCAACACTTTACTCACAACTGAAGTCAGGTTCACTGGTCTATAATTACCAGGGTTGTCTCAACTCCCCTTCTTGAACAAGGGAACAACATTTGCTAACTTCCAGTCTCCTGGCACTACTCCTGTCGACAATGATGACATAAAGATCAAAGCCAATCTCCTCCCTGGCTTCCCAGAGAATCCGAGGATGAATCCCATCCGGCCCAGGGGACTTATCTATTTTTACACTTTCCAGAATTGCTAACACCTTCTTCTTGCGAACATCAATCCCATCTAGTCCAGTAGCCTGTATCTTAGTGTTGTTCTTCTTGACAACATTGTCTTTTTCTAGTGTGAATACTGATGAAAAATATTCATTTAGCACTTCCTCTATCTCCTCAGACTCCACACACCACTACTGTCCTTGATTGGCCCTAATCTTTCTCTCGTCATTCTTTTATTCCTGAATTAAACCAGTCTGCTCTGCCATTCAGTCATGGTTGATATGTTTCTCAAACTAATTTTCCTGCCTTCTCCCCATAACCTTTGATCCCCCTACCTATCGATCTCTGTCTTAATTACACTCATTGACTTGGCCTCCACAGCTCTTCGTGGCAATGACTTTGACAGAGTCAGCAGCTTCTGGTTAAACCAATTCCTTCTCATCTCAGTTGTACAGGGTCATTCCTTCACTCTGAGGTTGTCCACTCGGGTCTTAGTCTCTCCTACTCATGGAAACATCTTCTCCACTTCCACTGTCTCCAGGTCACTCAGTTTCCTGTAAGTTTAAATCAGATTCCTGCCTCATCCTTCTAAACTCCACTGAGTACAGACCTAGAGACCTCAACTGTTCCTCATATGGCAAGTCCTACATTCCTGGCATCATTTTTGTAAATCTCCTTTGGACCCTGTACAAAGCCAACACATCCTTCCTTAGATTTGGGACCCAGAATGCTCACAATATTCAAAATGCAGTCTGACCAGAACTTTATACAGCCTCAGCAGTACATCCCTGCTCTTGTATTCTCGTCCTCTTGAAATTAACGAGAACATTGCACTTACTTTCTTAACTGCTGAATGAACCTGCATGTTTACCTTAAGAGATTCCTGAACCAAGACTCCCAAGTCCCTTTCTAGTTCAGATTTTCAAAGCCTTTCCATATTTAGAACATAGTTACGCCTGTGGAACACCACAGATTCTTATTGTATTTAGCATCCTCCTTTGCGGTACCTTCTAAAAATCCAAATAGATCACATCCACTGACTATCCTTTGTCTAGCTTATTCATTAGCTCTTCAAAGAATTCTAACAGATTTATCAAGCATGACCTCCCATTAACAAAGCCGTGCTCACTCCACCCTATTATACCACGCACTTCCAAGTACTTCACAATCTAATCCTTAATTGCGGACTCGAGAGTCTTACCAATGACCGAGATCAGGCTAACCAGCTGATAGTTTCCTATATTCTGCCTCCCTCTCTTCCTAAACAAGGATGCTACATTAGCCATTTTCCAATACTCTGCAATCTTCCCTGACCCCAGTGATTCCTGAAAGATCACCACTAATGCTTCTACAATCTCCTTCAGAACTCTGGGGTGTAGTCCATCTGGTCCAGGTGATTTATCCAAATTCAGATCTTTCAGCTTTTCCAGCACCTTCTCCTTAGTGATGGCCATTATACTCACCTCTGCTCCTGATTATCTTGAAATCTTGGTATGTTGCTGGTGTCTTCCACTTAAAAGCCTAATGCAAAGTACCTATTCAGCTCTTCTACCATTGTTTTATTCCCCATTACTACTTCGCCAGCTTCATTTTCCAGTGATTCAATGTCTCCTCTTGCTTCTCTCTTACCTTTTAGATATCTGACAAAACTCTTGCAATCTTCTTATATATTACGAGTTTGCCTACTCTCATATCTGATGTTTGATTGTTGAAAAGGGATGGCACTGTGGCTCAGTGCTTAGCACTGCTGCCTCACAACCCCAGGGACTTGGATTTGATTCCAGCCTCAGGCAACTGTCTGTGTAGAGTTTGCACATTCCCTTATGTCTGTGTGGGTTTCCTCTGGGTACTTTGATTTCCTCCCACAGTCTAAAGATGTGCAGGTGAGGTGGACGGGCCATGCTAAATTGCCCATAGTGTCCAGGGATATGCAGGCTAGGTGGGTTAGCCGCAGGGTATGCAGGAACAGAGGTAACAGGTGGGTTTGGGTGGGCGGTGTGGACCCAATGGGCCGAATGGCCTGCTTCTACACTGTATTTCACACTAATTCTATATTTCATCCTTCTTCCTCGTTATTGTTTTTTTTAGTTATCTTCTGCTGTGTTTTAAAGGCTCCCCATTACTCTGGCTTCCCATTAACCCTCACCATATTGTATGCTAATTCTTTTGCTTTTATCCTGTTCCTGGCTTCCCTTGTCAGACATGGCTGCTTCATCCTCCACTGAGTATGCTTCTTCTTCTTTGGGGTGAATTGTTGTTGTGCCTCCCAAATTACCCCCAGAAATGTCTGCTATTGCAGCTCCTCCATCTTCCCTGATAGGCTCCCCTTCCAATCACCTCTGGCCAGATCCTCCTCCATGCCTTTGTCATGACCTTTACTCAATTGTAATGCTGTTACATCTGATTTCACCTTCTCACTCTCAGACAACTCTCTATCATATCATGGTCACTGGCCCCTAGGAGTTCCCTCACCATAAGCTCTCTAAATCAAGTCTGTCGCATTACACGTCACCAAAACCAGAATCGCCTGTTCCCCAGTAGGATCAACCACAATCTGCTCCAGAACAACTTTTCATGGACATTCCACAAATTTCTTTTCTTGAGATCTGCTACCAAACCGACTTTCCCAGTCCATCTGTGTATTGAAGACCCCATGTTTATTGTAATTGTGCCCTCCTTACACATGCCTTTTCTATCTCCTGATTTACTTCCTTGGGCTGTGCCACGTGGGCTGTGTTTCATTTTGGATGTGATCTTCCTTTTCTGACCATGTGAAGCAGAAAGGTCACTCCAATATTTTCCACTCAAAGTTCACCTACCTACTCCCTAAATGGGTTTCTGTACCTCTGACATATAGCATGTATTATGGGAACTAGAGGGAGAAAATTTTAAAAAATCAAAGGGCCAGAAAACTTATGAAATTGATGCATGAAATCAATTTGTACCATTTCTATTCCTTTTAAGGATAAATAGTAATTTGTTTAGCCAGCACAGACTGAATGCCTTACACACTCACTATGGCTGACGTCCAGATCACTTCACCTCCATATTTCTCAGCAGAGACTTGGAAAGTGCTAAAAAAATGCAAATAGCTTTTAATCCAGAAAATCAGCCAAAAGTTTCTGTTTTGAGATGGATTCCCACCTCACTAAAGATGCGCCAGACTTCTGCAATAACAGGAAGTGCTAGACATTGGCCCTAAATTTACAACTTGTTGTACATTGCCAGCTGTACATTGATCTTGAAGTCACTTCTTACCTTCACAAGTCATCATTGGACCTGGTTCAAAACCTTCATCACAACTGCATTCGAATCCACCAATGACATTGGTGCAAGTGCCATTGCCACAGGGATTACCAATGGAGCATTCATCAGTGTCTGTTTTCATGGAAAAGCAATAAATTATTTGCTGTGACAATAAACTTTCATTAACAATACTTTAAGCTGCTATTTACTCCAATATTATAACATTATAATAGAAAGATTCCAAGTGTACATCTCAAACACTAACTGGCTTACACACCAGAATCTGGAAAAGTACAGCATTATTGTAATACATACAACACAAATGATAGTAGCATATGAAACAACAGATATGTAATTTTAACTGGCATACAGGGATACATTTTGACTTTCAGTCGGGTCAGAAAACCTGCAGTGGCCAATCAGCTGACCATTCTGCACCCTCCCCAATTTTACCAACAACAAAGCCACTGTAGAGGAAATGCCAACCAAATTGGCATAATGGTGGCTGATCCATAGCCACAAGTTTCCACTCTTGTCAAAAGTGAGTCTGACCCATTGTTAATTTTTAAAAATGATTTTGTAATGTCTAATAATAAGATCCGTACCGGCACAATTAACTCCACTGTAATCCAGGTTGTACCCCATTGGGCACTCACATCGGAACGATCCATCTGTGTTGATGCAATGGCCATTTGAACAGATTCCAGGGTTTTCCCAACATTCATTAACATCTAGAATGCAAAACAAAAGGTTCATTCAAAATAGACAAAATTAATTAATTTGTACAACTTCATATTGAATGAACAAGTCGAATCTGTTTCAGGATTTTTTCAACCCTTTATGTATTCCCAGACTCATGGTGGGATTGATACAAAGATTGTTTAGTTTTGTTTTCTTTTTCCAAACATTTTCCTGAAATGTTAGATTAAATCGTGTGATCGATGTTTGCTTATCATGCATTGTTGCCCTTTCAACCTCAATGTGTACATGCAAAGCAAATGAAAAGCCTCACTCTAAACTAACATTTATCAAATAAGCACAAACACCAGGGTATATGTGTCAATACTATTCCATTCAATTCTCTTTTTATACTGTAATAAAAGAAATCACTGACCTGAAACATTAACTCCATCTCTCTCTACTTAGATATTAAAAAAATTACACAACACCAGGATACACGAACACCAGCTAGCCACAAAAAGACACAACCCTCTCTCCCTCATAGCCCTACACACAGATGAAAAAAACAACCATTTCGACTGGGACAACACATCTATCCTGGGACAGGCTAAGCAAAGACATGCCAGAGAATTCCTAGAGGCCTGGCACTCCAACCACAACGCCATAAACAAACACATAGATCTAGATGCCATCTATCAACCTCTCAGAAAACAAACAGGAAATGACTCAAACCCCAGGAACCCCACCCAGGAGAAAGATATAAATAGAAAGCAGGAGACAACAGCTTCGCTTCACTTGGAGGTCGCCACTGATGATGTTACCTCGCCAGGTAATGAAACGTCTGGATATTAAACCTACAGCTCAGCGAGCAAACCTACACCCTAAACCTCAACCTGAGCTACAAACCTTCACAAACCTTACTAGAACCTGGTGTTGTGTGATTTTTTAACTTTGTACACCCCAGTCCAACACTGGCATCTCCAAATCATGACTACTCAGATATTGCCAGGTTTGCTGCATACTTCCATTATTTTACATTTTATGTCAAAATTTTAGTGTCCACAGCATTTTGGACATCCATTCTTACATAGAATTATTCTTAGAAAGGCATTATCTCAAGTGTTAACCCCTGAGTGGTACTGAGTTTCCAGTTTTATTTCCTCATTGAAATTAACATTCAGGAAGGGGAAATATGGCACTACAGTATAAAGATAATGGAGGTCAGGAATTGACAGCTGTGTTTATCCCATCTAATGAGGACAACAGTACAGAATGTGGAGTGATACCATAGTAAAAGTTATGGTTATCGTCCAGGTATTTTAACACCTTTTAAGTCATGCTTCTGATTAGGGTACTTCATACTGAAAACATTTCCTGACAATTTTTTATTTGCTGAGACTTGAAAAATAAAGTGCTAATTAAAGGTTACTAGCCTGTTTTTAATTTTGTAACAGGCAAAAATAGTTACTGGAATAGTTAGCTGACAAGCAGAACTCAGTATATGCCTTCACTTCATACATGCCATAGCCCATCCAGCAGTAACACAAGGGGGACACATAATTAAGCTGACTAATGTACCACTCAATGAAGTGCAACTGTTGGAAAATTGTTTGATAAATACAACTACTTCCACTGTACTTCCATTTAAATGCAGAAGTGACTTCACAGATCTTAGCTCAATATATGCAGTGAATAATCTTTACACCTCCAAAACCTTAACTAACTGCAGCCCTGACCCTTACACGTTTCACCATGCTGTCAATCTCACAATCTAGGTTTTTAGATCAACAATCACAATGTACAATAATACAATGTTGTCCTAATGTGACTATTTTTACCTTCACGGGATTCTCCAATGCCAGGGATTGTACCATGGCCAAATGGACAAAGATCTTGGAATGCAACTGCAAAAGAAGTAACATTCATTTTTAAAAGTATTGCAACTCATAAAATGCATTGGAAAATTGAAATTATTTCTTTATTAGGACTATTTGCTTAAATTAAATCTAAGTCAAAATGGGTAGATTCATGAAGTATTTGGTAGTTCATAGACAATGACTTCTCTGTATAATTTCATGATCTAGGCTTATCATAGTACATGGAGAAAGTGAGGACTGCAGATGCTGGAGATCAGAGCTGAAAATGTGTTGCTGGAAAAGCTCAGCAGGTCAGGCAGCATCCAAGGAGCAGGAGAATCGACGTTTCGGGCATAAGCCCTTCTTCCTGAATGTCAGGAAACGTCGATTCTCCTGTTCCTTGGATGCTGCCTGACCTGCTGCGCTTTTCCAGCAACACATTTTCATATCATAGTACATAGCAGGAATGGAAGACCACTGATCATTGTAACAGTTTTCAAAACATATGAACAATTTGGACTATCCATCTTTAAAAGGGAAAAGTAAAGGGAATGCTCATCGAAGCATAGGTAACAGCAAACAGGAGAGTAAAGACATAGCAAAAACAATACCTGAAGCTATAAAAGAGTCCACAAGTTCAAAAAAACATGAAAAAAATCAGCCACTGGGTGAGAACGTTCTGCTTCACACAGGCAGTGAGTTACAGATGAAGTCAGCTTTTAGATAATGCAGTGCAAGTGAAAATCCTGGAACCAGTTAATGATGCTTTTGTTGATGATCTTTCTGGAAAAATGAACCATTTTTAAAAATTCATTCATGGGATGCAGCATTGCTGGCTGGGCCACATTTCTTGCTGATTGTTAACCTCCCTTCAGTCGGTGGCTTTGAGCTGTCTTCTGGAATAACTGCAGTCCAGGAGATCTAGGTACACTCACAGGGCTGTGAGGGAGAGAGTTCCAGGATTTTGACTCATAATATTTTTCTAAATCAGGATTGGGAATGGTTTGGATAAGAATTTAATATTCCATGACTCTACCACCTTGTGATTCTAGGTGGTAGAGTTCACAGTTTGGAGAGTGCTGTCTAAGGAATCTTGGTGAGTTTCTGTAGTGCATCATGTAGATGGTACACTCTGGTACTTCTACGCATCTGTGGTGAAGTGAATGAATGTTGAAGGTGGGGTATGGAGTGCCAACTGAGTGCGCTATTTTGACCTGGATGCTATCAAGCCTCTCGAGTGTTATTGCAGCTAAATTCATCCAGGCTACTGGATTCCATCATAGTATTGCCTTGTGCCTTACGGATAGGCTTTGCAGAGTCTGAAGATGAGTTACTTGCTGTATAATTCAAAATCTCTGACCTGTTCTTGTAGCCACTGTATTTATGGAGCTGATTCCATTTAGTTCCTGGTCAATGTTAATCACCAGCATGTTAATAGTAGGAATTAAGAGATGGTAGTGCATCGAATGTAAAAGGGAGATGGTATGAATCTCTCTTGCTTGAGATCATCATTGCCTAGCACTTGTGATATTACTTGCCAATTATCAGCTCAAACCTGGACATTGTTCAGATTTCAATGCATATGGCAACAGACTGCTTCAGCATTTGAAGAATTGTGAATAATACTGAACTTGTGCAATTATCAATAAACATTCTCACTTCTAACCTTATGGTGGAGAGAAGACCATTGGTGAAGAACTGAAGATGTTTTGGACCTACCCTACTACTCTGGAATACCTGTGGTGATATCCTGGGATTGGGTTGATTGACCTCCAACAACTATCTTCCTTTTCTAGGTCTGACTCCAGCCAGTGAAAAGTTTTCCCCATGATTTCCACTGACTCCAGTGTTGCCAGGGCTCCTTGATATTGCACTCTGTCAAATGACGTGTTGGGTAGTTGCTGCTCTTCCTCATCCCTGTCTATTTTTTAACTTTGTAAACTTGGCACTGGATATTGAAAATATCCAAGAGATTACATTATTTGCATAGATAAAAATCATGTGGAATTATGTAGACAAATTCCCAATTGCAGTTACAGAGTTCAGAGTTATACAGCTCAGAAACAATTGGTCCAAACCTGCTTGCACAGATCAGATTTCCAAACCCAATCTAGTCCCATTTGCCAGCACTTGGCACATATCTCTCTAAACCCTTCCTATTCATGTACCCATCCAGATGCCTCTTAAATGACATAACTGTACCCTCCTCCACCACCACTTCCTCTGGCAGCTTGTTCCATACATCCACCACCCTCTGCAATAAAAGTTGCCCCTCAGGTCCCTTTTAACTCTTTCCTCTTTCACCTTAAACCTATGGCCTCTACTTTTGGACTCCCCCATCCTTGGGAAAAGACCTTGGCTATTCACGCTATCCATGTCCCTCATGATTTTAAACACCTCTAAGAGGTCACCCATCAGCCTCTGATGTTCCAGGGAGAATAGCCCCAGTCTATGCAGCATACCAAATGCCTTCTTCACCACCCTGTTTACCCATGACTCCACTTTCAAGGAACTGCGCACTTGCACCCCTTGGTCTCTGGTTTGCCTTACCAAAATGCAGCACCTCACATTTATCTAAATTAAACTCCAGTTGCCACTCCTCAGCCTATTGGCCCTTCTGATCAAGGTCCTGGTGTACTCTTGAGATAACTTTCTTCGCTGTCCACTACATCAATTTTGGTATTATCTGCAAACTTACTAACCATACCTCCAATATTCACATCCAAAATGTTTATATAAATGACAAAAAGCAGTAGACCCAGTACCAATCCTTGTGGCACAGGCCTCCAATCCTAAAAAAACTTTCCACTACTACCCTCTGTCTCCTACATTCAAGACTACTTTGTATCCAATTGGCTAGCTCCTCCTGGATTCCATGTGATCTAACCTTACTAACCAGTCTACCGTGTGGAATCTTGTTGAAGTACATATAGACAACGGGTGAATGGGGGTGGGCATGGAGGTGATAGGTCAGAGAAGAGGGTGGGGGAAGGTAGCAAAGAGTGGTAGGTGAATGGGGGTTGGGATGGAGGTGATAGGTCAGAGAGGAGGGTGGAGTGGATAGGTGGAAAAGAAGATAGGCAGGTAGGACAGGTCATGAGGGTGGTGCTGAGCTGGAAGTTTGGAGCTGGGGTGAGGTGGGGGAAGGGGAAATGAGGAAATTGTTGAAGTCCACATTGATGCCCTGGGGTTGAAGTGTTCCGAGGCGGAAGATGAGGTGTTCTTCCTCCAGGCGTTGGGTGGTGAGGGAGCAGCGGTGGAGGAGGCCCAGGACCTGCATGTCCTCAGCAGAGTGGGAGGGGGAATTGAAATGTTGGGCCACAGGAGGCGTCCAGCCTCCCCAATGAGTGCTTTGGGGAGCATCTCCGGGACACCCACACCCAATCAACCCCACTGCCCCGTGGCCCAACATTTCAACACCCCCTCCCACTCTGTTTCCTCATTTCCCCTTCCCCCACCTCACCCCAGCTCCAACCTTCCAGCTCAGCACTGTCCCCATGACCTGTCCTACCTGCCTATCTTTCTTTCCACCTATCCACTCCACCCTCCTCTCTGACCTATCAACTTCATTCCACCCCATTTACCTATTGTACTCTATGCTACTTTCTCCCCATCCCACCCCCCTCTCATTTATCTCTCCACTCTGCAGGCTTCCTGCATCCATTCCTGATGAAGGGCTTTTGCCCAAAACATTGATTTTCCTGCTCCTCGGATATTGCCTGAACTGCTGTGCTTTTCCAGCACCACTCTAATCTCGACTCTGGTTTCCAACATCTGCAGTCCTTGTTTTTACCTCCATATAGACAACATCTACTGCTCTGCCTTTATTAATCTTCTTTGCTACCTTTGCAAAAAACTCAATCAAGTTCGTGAGACACAATTTACCACACACACGTTGACTATCCTTAATCAGTCCTTGCCTTTCCAAATTAATGTAAATCCTGTTCTTCAGAATCAGATATGCAAGGCTGGATGTTGAAGTACATTAAGAGGGATACATTTAGGTTCCTCTTCAAATACTTCTACTAAAATTAATGTTACATAAGATTTGTGAGCTAAACTTGGCATGATGTGATGTGAAGACAATGTGCTTTACCTTCTCCGTCCTTAGGGCAGAGTTCACAAGGATCTCCCCATCCCTCTCCCGGCATTTTACTGCAACAACATTTTGCTTTGGTTGTATTGGCAGGTTTCGCCACTGAGCACTTGCCGTTCTCAAACTTGGTGAAGCAGAAGCTTTTGCGTGTATCTACGGGAGACAAATCAATTTGGTGTCAATTTCAGGCCAGACCAATGAGAAGGCATTTTTTACACATCATACACAAATAAAAGCATTGGCCATGCGAAAGATGAAGCTAGCAGACCTTTTCTGCTCATGTTTTTAAACACACACACTTGAAAATTCTCCAAAGTAGAAGATTAGTTGAAGTCATAAAGAAATGTTGGAGATTCGAAAAACCCAATGTCAATTCAGTGACATCTGGTGAACAGTTTGTTCTAATTTCACAAGAATCTCAATCTTTTTGATATCCTTATACACCATCTGCCTTTTCTAAAAAGAAAACCTCGGAGAGGTATACACAACAAGAGGGTATGTCGCCCAGGGAAGAATTTTACAATCCATGATAACAAATGTTCAATAATAGACTCACCAAAGCATCTACGTCCATTCTCTGAGAGAATAAATCCCGGCCGGCAAACACACTGGAAACTGCCAGCGGTGTTTTCACAATTACCAAACAGACAGATATTTGGATCTTCTTCACATTCATTAATATCTGCAGAACAGCAAGTAGTACTTGTTTGAGTAATAGACAAGCATTGTGTACTGTGCTCCATACGCTGTGCAGTTTTTGGATAAAGAAAGGAATATGAAAAGAAGTCACTTTCCCAGTGAGCGCTCAATGAAACGTCATTCAGTGAACTTTCATTCATTCAGAGTTGGTAAGCTATTTTCTCAGTAAGCAAATGAAACACCTACAGAAAGTAACTCAAAATACTCAAAGTAATTCTTTAAGTTAATCGAATGTTGACAAAATTCTCAGCAATAAAACTATAAAAACATGATTCACATGTAATTGCCACGTTTTAAATCTTGCATGTACCATTTATTGAAACTTGAAATTACATGATCACCCTAAGATAGATGAGCCTTTTTTGCAGTCGATGTCTCCAGTATATATAACAGCAGAAATTACAGATTCTCACCGATACAGTTTTCATTTTGCACTTCATATCCTGAAGGACAGATACATCTGTAGGAACCATCGAGGTTCTGGCAGGTCCCAGGGGCACATGATCCAGGAACTAACAAACATTCATTGATATCTATGTGGAAAATAAACAGAAATGCATTTACAGACCTTGTGAAGAGCCAAAATATCATTTCCAAGATCTTGAAAACCAGTTGCAAGATAACTATTGACACACTCACCCATACAGTTCTTCTTGTCAGGTGTAAGCTCATAGCCATCCTGACAAAAACAATGGAAGGAGCCAATGCTGTTAAAACATTGCCCATTTCGACAGACTTGGCCAAACAGAGTGGCACATTCATCAATATCTGAGGGTATGAGAAATAATATATTTAGTTGAAGATTAAGCATTTACTCTTATTTATGAGTTAAGTTTCTAACCAGTTCAGTTAGCTATGCAACATAGTTAAAATGTGAAACACAGATAGGAATCTCAAGTACAGGTTTATTTTCAAATTTCAGTCATCTAATGTTTGCACACTGGAAAAGTAAACTTGAAATTCTTGTCAGACAATCATGGAGGCCACAGGTGAAAATGTTTGTTAACTAGATTATTTCTTCTGGCCTGAAATGTGTGGTAGTAGTACCATTGTGTGGTAATTACAATAGGAACTGTGGGAGGAAAGCCAAGCAAAAATGCAACAGCCAACAAAAAGCAATTGATTTTTGAATTCAAAATAACGTACAGTCACAGTGACTGGAAAATTACGAACAGTAAAAATGGCTGGGAAATTTCTTGGTCCTGTTCTTGTGGTGTTATGCAGCAGAAACCCTGTTTATAGAACATAGAACAGTACAGCACAGAACAGGCCCTTCAGCCCACGATGTTGTGCCGACCATTGATCCTCATGTATGCTCCCTCAAATTTCTGTGACCATATGCATGTCCAGCAGTCTCTTAAATGTCCCCAATCACCTTGCTTCCACAACTGCTGCTGGCAAAGCATTCCATGCTCTCACAACTCTCTGTGTAAAGAACCCGCCTCTGACATCCCCTCTATACTTTCCTCCAACCAGCTTAAAACTATGACCCCTCGTGTTAGCCATTTCTGCCCTGGGAAATAGTCTCTGGCTATCAACTCTATCTATGCCTCTCATTATCTTATATACCTCAATTAGGTCCCCTCTCGTCCTCCTTTTCTCCACTGAAAAAAGTCCGAGCTCAGTCAACCTCTCTTCATAAGATAAGCCCTCCAGTCCAGGTAACATCCTGGCAAACCTCCTCTGAACCCTCTCCAAAGCATCCACATTTTTCCTATAATAGGGTGACCAGAACTGGACACAGTATTCCAAGTGCAGTCTAACCAAAGTTTTATAGAGCTACAACAAGATCTCTCTAAGCAGGGACCTACTGCCCACACAGTGAAGCAATTCCTTCAGAGTAGGAACAGCTCTGAGGAATTTCTCACATAATAACAACCAACATTTATTGAGGAGCGTTTCTCAAGCAAGCATTGCAATCATTGCACAAGACTGTGAAGCATATTCCTCTATATTGTCCGATCAAGCCAAAGCTGTTGCCAACAGGGAAGAATAGAAAGATAGGTTTTACATTTTCACTGCTCCTATCATCTGGATACATTGCAATACGTATAAAAAAATGTGGTTTCAGGATATATTTGTTTTGGGAAGGAATAAACAGCTTGTCATAGTTTACTGCAACAAATTATTTTTGAATCCTAAAAACTGCAATGTTTAGCCTTCCTATTTTAGTTAAGAATTTATACATTTAGTTTATACAACCATTCCTCGTAATAAAATTCTGCCATTCCCTCAGTCATTCTGTTTGTCCCATATTCTCTCCTTTTAGAGTTCATAAAGCAATCCTATCAGTTATAGGTTTCATGTGCTTTATGTGGATATATTTATTTTCAAAATTGCTAGTCTTAAAAACATATGGACCTTAAAACTGGGTTTGCACTTACTCACCTTCCTCTGACTGCAAATATTCCCTGCTGTTTATTTCTGGCAAGTATCCCAGCACAGTCCTAGAAAGTCAGCAACATTCCTCCTGCACTCTTCCAGGAGGAGGTGCTGTGTAATTGAAGGAACCAAAGAATTTGTATCATTGATAGTCACAGGTGAGGTGCCGGGAGACTGGAGGTTTGCAAACATGGTGCCACTGTTTAAGAAGGGCGGTAAAGACAAGCCAGGGAACTATAGACCAGTGAGCCTGACCTCAGTGGTGGGCAAGTTGTTGGAGGGAATCCTGAGGGACAGGATGTATATGTATTTGTAAAGGCAAGGACTGATTGGGGATAGTCAACATGGCTTTATGCATGGGAAATCATGTCTCACAAACTTGATTGAGTTTTCTGAAGAAGAAACAAAGAAGATTGATGAGGGCAGAACAATAGATGTGATCTATATGGACTTCGTTAAGGCATTCGACAAGGTTCCCCATGGGAGACTGAGTAGCAAGGTTAGATCTCATGGAATCCAGGGAGAACTAGCCATTTGGATACAGAACTGGCTGAAAGGTAGAAGACAGAGGGTGGTGGTGGAGGGTTGTTTTTCAGACTGGAGGCCTGTGACCACTGGAGTGCCACAAGGATCGGTGCTGGGTCCTCTACTTTTTGTCATTTACATAAATGATTTGGATGCGAGCGTAAGAGGTACAGTTAGTAAGTTTGAAGATGACACCAAAATTGAAGTTGTAGTGGACAGCGAAGAGGGTTACCTCAGATGGGTCAATAGGCTGAGAAGTGAGAAGAAATTTAATTCAGATAAATGCGAGGTGCTGCATTTTGGGAAAGCAAATCTTAATGGTAAGGTCCTAGGGAGTGTTGCTGAACAAAGAGACCTTGGACTGCAGGTTCATAGCTCCTTGAAAGTGGACTCACAGGTAGATAGGATAGTGAAGAAGACATTTGGTATGCTTTCCTTTATTGGTCAGAGTATTGAGTACAGGAGTTGGGAGGTCATGTTGCGGCTGTACAGGACATTAGTTAGGCCACTGTTGGAATATTGCGTGCAATTCTGGTCTCCTTCCTATCGGAAAAATGTTGTGAAACTTGAAAGGGTTCAGAAAAGATTTACAAGGATGTTTCCAGGGTTGGAGGACTTGAGCTATAGGGAGAGGCTGAACAGGCTGGGACTGTTTTCCCTGGAGCATCAGAGGCTGAGGGGTGACCTTAGAGAGGTTTATAAAATCATGAGGGGCATGGATAGGATAAATAGGCAAAGTCTTTTCCCTGGGGTGGGGGAGTCCAGAACTGGAGGGCATAGGTTTAGGGTGAGACGGGAAAGATATAAAAGAGACCTAAGGGGCAACTTTTTCACGCAGAGTGTGGTACATGTTTGGAATGAGCTGCCAGAGGATGTGGTGGAGGCTGGTACAATTGCAACATTTAAAAAGCATCTGCATGGGTATATGAATAGGAAGGGTTTGGAGGGATATGGGCCAGGTGCTGGCAGGTGGGACTAGACTGGGTTGGGATATCTGGTCGGCATGGATGGTTGGACCGAAGGGTCTGTTTGTATGCTGTACATCTCTATGACTCTAAGGGAAAATTATACTGACTGACATGTCCTGAAGCCCCTGGAGGAGGTGGCTGTCTACATCACAGGAGTAAGTGAGGACTGCAGATGCTGGAGATCAGAGCTGAAAATGTGTTGCTGCAAGAAGGGGTTATGCCCGAAACGTCAATTCTCCTGCTCCTTGGATGCTGCCTGACCTGCTGCGCTTTTCCAGCAACACATTTTCAGCTACATCACAGGAGTGACTATAGCAGGACCTGCAGCTTCTCACACGGATAAAAATGCTAAAGGTGATGTCATGGTCCTTTCTCAGCTTCTACATTTCCATCCTGATATCTGGGATGTAGTACAAACTGTGGACAGTGGAACCACAAACCTCTTGACTCAGATCCAAAACCCCCTCTCACACTAATTCCCATTTCTCAGACACCTGATAAACGCAGCCTGCTTCGTTACAGTCGCCTTACGAGAATGAAAGAGAGCAAAGAGCACAGCTTTGAGAAAGCAGCTCTGTCACATAATCGGAGAGTTGCAGTCTCCAGCTCAGGTACTTGTGCTGCACACACTGTGGAGGATGGTATCAAGATGGGTATCAGAACATGCTCAGTCATACAGACGAGAGAACTCAGAGGCTGGGGTCAAGGATCGCTCTGTTGCTAGTTCAATAGAAGATGAGATAACTGATGGACTCTTACACTCAAATGAGGATTTCAAAGGAGCTATGTATAAGAGCACATTGATGGGGTCTGTGGCAGTTTTGATTTACTGTTAAGTGCTGTTCTTCGTGCCTTGCAGAATGGCAGTTATGACACACAATGTTCTTTGGGTACAGCAGCTTTTTAAATTTACTATCTCACACTCTTAGCCAATTACTTGAGTTTAGTTCCTTTTTCTCTGTAAACACAACTAGATGTGACCAAATAGCACGCAGTGAATAGACATGCACATAGTCAACTCCTCAATAATTGAACAATTATTGCCAAAAGCGGAACCAACTTGCCAACCAATCAGCACCCTTTTCCTTGAAATATAAATTGTGATCACTTAAAATTTGGCATTCTTGTGTTTGTCATCAAGAACACAAGATCAAAAGTTTCAGCAACAAGTTTCTTTTTTTAGCAATATTCAACCAAGCGATGGAGTGAGTGAGTACCAGACCAAGGGACAGCGAGATGCTCGAGCACAGTTTACTCTCTCTCCAGCCTTTGCTTAATCTCTCCATCATGTTGTAGACTCAGAGGCTGTGTAGTTGTAGACTCCATGACTGTTATACACCACATGTGGACAGATCACCCTCTCCCTGGCCTGCCCTGTCACCAATCTGGCAAATCCTGAGCACACTTAAGCACTTCCAAAAGCTGTGCTGAGTACTTCTGGACATTTAGCAATATATAACATCATTGAAAACGTCACCTCACCTGCACTGTTTGGGTATTTGGCACCTTAAATGATATTAGTTCAGGGTGCAGAGAGAAAGTGAGGATCACAGATGCTAGAGATCAGAGTTGAAAAGTGTGGCACTGGAGAAGCACAGCAGGTCAGGCAGCATCTGAGGAGCAGGAAAATCAACGTTTTGGGCATAAGCCATTTCTGATGAAGGGCTTTTCCAGTGCCACACTTTTCGACTTTGTTCAGGGTACAGATGCATTGCAATACTTCTTCTTGCAGAGCAATGCAAGAATATGTTGTATGTTTATTCACTTGCCAAGTTAAGAATCTTGGTGCTATTCCAGTCAGTTGGGCTCAGTGAGATTAGGATTGCATCTACTCACAAAACACGCCTTCACATGTCAGCTTCTGCCAACAGAACACCGTGCAGGAAGTGGTCAGCAATGTGGGAGGGTCACAGAGGATGGCATAAGGCAACTACAAATGACAGTGTGTACGAGGTAATTACTTATCCATGACCTTTTCCTGATTAGCTCTTTGGTAGGGGATAGATTTCCATCAGCTAAAGCTTACATTAACGAGTCAATTCTAATTGACTACATTTGGAGCACAGCACTATATTTGGAGTATTGTGAGCAATACTGGGCCCCATATGTAAGAAAGGATGCACTGACCCTGGAGTGGGTCCAGAGGAGGTTCACGAGAATTATCCCAGAAATGAAAGGCTTAACATATGAGGACGTTTTGATGACTCTGAGTTTATACACAATGGACTCTATATGGATGATGGGGGATCTGATTGAAACTTATAGAATACTGAATGGCTTGGACAGAGTGGATGTTGGGAAGATGTTTCCATAGGTAGGAGAGACTAGGACCGGAGGGCAAGCCTGAGAGTAAAGGGAAGACCTTTGAGAATAGAGATAAGGAGAAACTTCTTCAGCTAGAGAGTAGGGAATCTCTGGAATTCATTGCCACGAAAGGCTGTGGGGGCCTGTTCACTGAATATATTTAAAACACAGATAGATATGTTCTTGATTGCCAAGGGGACCAAAAGGCTACAGGGAGAAAGCAAGAAAATGGAGTTGAAAGACCTATCAGCCATGATTCAATGGTGGAGCAGACTCAAAGGGCAGAATGGCTTAATTTCTGCTCCGATATCTTATGGTGCTATGGTTTAAATTGCTATGTTACAGAGGTGAGAAAGGAAATCTGATCAGTATCGGTCTTATGACTCACCCATGCAGTCATTATTGTGAGTTATCTCAAATCCTGGGAAGCAAAGACAATTGTACGATCCCACAGTGTTCTTGCAAGTTCCATTTCCACAAGGCTGTCGTTCACATTCATCAATATCTATAAATATGAAACCATTTGCTTAATGCTAATCTGAATATATATAAACATTGCTTTGAGCAAACTATATATATGTATGATGACTATGTTATAAACATACAAGAGCATATAGCTGATCCTAAATGTAAGATGCTCCATTCTTTATGGTCATGCTGATTAAAAGTTCTGCTCTCAGACCAGTGCTTTCAGACGTATTCACAACCCTATTTGTTGTGATCGCTCAGTGTTGGGAAGGTGGAAAGGGGAGGAGGAAGACATCTCTAAGAGCAGTGTTGGCCATTGCTGCCATAGACTCAGGACTCCATATTTCAGCTCATGTCCCCACTAGGTATCTCAACCTCCTCTGTGGAAAGGCTATGATGCTTCGGCTATAAAGATAATATGGGGACATTCTTGCTCTAACTCTCCACAAGGTAGACTTTTCCAGAGGCAGGCCATTAAGTGGCCATTCATGAGTTTGTTGTTGGACGAACGTTGGAAATTTAGTCCCAATCAGTGGGTCAGCAGCCCATTTAGGTGAGTTGCCACCATTGGATAGGAACAGAGGGGCACTTGAGGAGTCCTCTGTAAAGGTTAAAGTTCAACAAAATAAACATTGTAAGGTTATCCTTTCAGAAGGAAATCCCCAGAGAGCCCACAATTGGGTAATTATTAATGCAGATTGCCTCTGTAAGAGATGGCCTATCTCCTGAAGGTCACCCAGAGATTGGATTGTGTCACCTCCAGATGGTAATGTTACCTTTGGGGAAATTCCTCCTGGCCTGCCTTCACACATGCACCTATGGGACCTAAACAATTTGCTTGATATTTCAGAGAGTCATTAACTCCAATAATTGGCCACAAAGGAAAATTAATATTGGCAATTGTTTATTTTGTAATAACATTGGTCTTTTAACTATATCTACTTTGTAAGAACTTTAATCAGCAAACTGTTACATTTTTCATTTATTAAGTTGCAGTCAGTTACATCTAGTTACCACAGGTGACTTTAGCTAGTATCTAATAGACTCCTCAGTTAGTTTTTCAGTCTGGGGAACACTGGAAAGAGGGAAGCCTATATTCCAGTAATGCTAACACTAACAGCAATGCTTCATTAATGAAGTCAGCAGCTGAACATCTCACTTACCCATGCACATGGTCTGATCAGGAGTCTGCTTGAAGCCATTGTGGCAGGTACACCGATAACTTCCTTTCAGGTCAATGCAGTCACCATGACTACAGACATTTGGAATTTCCAGACACTCATTGCGATCTAAAGGAATCATAGGGTACACTTGCTATTAGCTGAAAGGCTGACATTCAAAATGTTATAAAGTTAAAAACAGAAGGTTGAACTTGTGTGGGGTTTCTTCTGCTTTTAAAATCATTTCTATTGAATTTCTAAAGATCTCCTGCTAAATGCATGATGGATGATCTCAGAAACCCAACTCAACCTTTTCATTATAGTTAACTGCCATTCCATTTCAGTACAACAATTGATAATGCTTTAGCTTCCATCAAACCACACTGGCATACAGATGGAACAAATATAACATTGCTATCAACACAAAGGGTTGAAATCAGGCTGTGCAAATCAACCAAAACGTTCCGTGATGCACATTTAAAGTAATTTATTTTAACCTAGTTAACACTTTGTTCTTACTGATTGTGTAGAAATTTCAAACTGACATTTAATACTTTCTTTGTTCATATCTCACGAAACAATTTCAGTCTAAAAGATTAAAATTCAATTTTAAGTCATTAATTTCTTCAAGTCAGTAAAGTCTATTTTTTTCCAAATAATTCTTTTTTTGCCCTTTACCATTTCACTGGTCCCTGAATTGCGGATTTCTGAATTACAACTGTGAAAAGTCACAGAGTGGGAAAGTGTAATGTGTTCCTTACAAAACTGTTCATGATCGCAGCATTTATTGACTTTACTCCACCGTACTTGTCCCACTAGCTGAGAACTAAAAGAATCAAAACCAAAACAACCGTGGATGCTGCAAAACAGGGACAAGAATAGAAATTGCTGGAAAAGCTCAGCAGGTCTGGCAGCATCTGTGGAAAGAAATCAGAGTTAACATTTCAGAGCCAGTGACCCTTCCTCAGAAACATTAATTCTGATTTCTCTTCACAAATGCTGCCAGATCTGCTGAGTTTTTCCAGTAACCTCTGTCTTTGACTATAAGAATCAGACAGCTTAGAAACGCAAAAGTCAGCCTGTTATTTACAGGGAGTGATATTAATGTTAGGATCTTACTCCTCATTTTCACTCTGTTTGCATCCAGCAGAACAAAACCACATCTGGGGCCATGGAGAACACCCTGTGATGACTGACAAATGCTGAAGACACAGTGTTGGTAACTGGCTATCAGACCCTGACACCAGAAGGGAGGAGAACTGGGAGTGAACATGGGGTTGGTGATTGGAAGGTAGGCAGGGAGAATGACATGATCGATAATTGGAAGGAAGGAATCATTGGTTTTGTCAGTAATCAATCGATCTTTGCACAAGATTACTTGAGGGCTAGCACTCACATTCCTCCTATCCCATAAACAATGTCGTATAAAAACAAGGAGAGCTGACTTTTAGCAATAATGTAAAGGGACTCAGGTTTAGCCAAAATGGTTTCAGAAGTCTGATTTCAGAAATCCCACCCATGGTCCAGGCACCATCTGAGGGAGATGGAGGCAGGGGAGCAGGTCTGTTAGGGGAGCAGGTCTGTTAGGGGAGCAGGACTGTTAGGGGAGCAGGTCTGTTAGGGGAGCAGGTCTGTTAGGGGAGCAGGTCTGTTAGGGGAGCAGGTCTGTTAGGGGAGCAGGTCTGTTAGGGGAGCAGGACTGTTAGGGGAGCAGGTCTGTTAGGGGAGCAGGACTGTTAGGGGAGCAGGTCTGTTAGGGGAGCAGGTCTGTTAGGGGAGCAGGACTGTTAGGGGAGCAGGTCTGTTAGGGGAGCAGGACTGTTAGGGGAGCAGGACTGTTAGGGGAGCAGGTCTGTTAGGGGAGCAGGTCTGTTAGGGGAGCAGGACTGTTAGGGGAGCAGGTCTGTTAGGGGAGCAGGACTGTTTGCAGGTCATTATTTCACAGATATACATAAAAGTGTGGCTACCTTCAAGCAGATATACTAGTGGGATGTCCAAAATATGACTCCTGAGCTTTAAAGAATTCAGCAACAATTCCAAAACAGCTGGAATCATTTGCAGAGGTCAGGCACCCTTTTGGAAAGGTTGGTTCTCTTAAACAAAGAGGTGACAATGTGCAAAAATGGTCTCAATGAAATTACCAAGCTGTTTAGTGACATCGGTCCTTGGGTAGTGCTGTAGAACAGAGGAACCTAGGGGTGCAGCTCCATAAGTCTTGAACATTATGTCATGTATATCAGGGTGGTTAAAAAGGTGTCTGGCACACATGCCTTCATTGCTCAGTCCTTTAAGTATAGGAGTTAGAACGTCATGTTGAGATTGTAAAGGACACTGGTGAGGCATCTTCTGGAATACCTTGTCCAGTTCTGGTCGCCCAGTTATAGGAAGGACTTTATTAAGCTGGAGGTGGTTTGAAAGAGATTTACCAGGATGTTGCTGGGTATGGAAGGACTGACTTATAAAAAAAGACTGGATAGGCTGGAACATTTTTCGCTGGAATGTAGGAGGTTGAGAGATAACCTGATAGAAGTTTATAAAATGATGAGAGGTGCAGATAGAGTTAATGGTAGTTGACTTTTCCCTAGGATGGAGAATTTCAAGAGTGGGGTACTTTTTAAGGTGAGAGGAAAGGGATTTAAAAAGATATGAGAAGAGAGGCAAAAGTTTTACACAGAGGCTGGTTTGTGTGTAGAATGTACTTCCTGAGGAGATGGTGGATGTGGGTACAATTATAATGTTTATAAGACATTTGGATGGACACATGAATAGGAAAGGTTTGGAGGGATATGGGCCAGGAACAGGCAGGTGTCACTAGTTCAGTTTGAAGAGTCTGTTTCCATGCTGTATGACTCTATGACTACATAATCTTGAAGGGTATCATTATTATTAATGCTGCATAACTGACCCTATCATTATCAAAGTTGGGGACTTGTAAAGTGACAGTTTCATTGACTGTTCCAAATCTTTGATATAGGGCTATGAATCCAAATATGCATTGTCATATGGGATTAAATACTTCAATGAATTTTAAAAATTACATTAAATACATTGAATAGGTTTTAATGATTGAGATTTTTTAAATAAATAGTGTAGCTATCAATAGACATTTAGAACTTTATTTTAGCTCCTTTGAACTTGGCTCTGGAGGTCTGCCCATGGGGATAATAGGTGAGTTGCCATGGAGCTTGTTAGGCAAAGATCGGCGAGTGGGATCATGTGTTAGCATGTATCAGCATTATGTTGACATAGGGACTATGGAGGGGCATACACTGGCATGGAATGTATGGGTGGTGAATAGGGGTCATGAAGTTACATGAGTCAGCAAGGATGGGACATGGGAGTGTGTTGGTGGGGGAGGGGATTGAGGGGTGAAGGTTATGAGGGATAGAGGCGTTTCTTTGCTAGCTGGGACCAAGTCCTATGTGAGAGTTTTTCAGAGTCCACCTCAGTCCTGTGGCTGCCTCCAGTCTGTTTCTGGAGATGATGGGATCAACTCCCATTAACAACTGGCTCACAGAATGAAAATTAGAACATCCATCCCACTTCCCGCTGAGTCAGGTTAGTGGCAGAGGAATGTTCACGACTCTGTGCTCCCAGTTTGGAAGTGAAAATTTGGCCCTTATTTGTGGGATCCAGCTGCAATCGAAGAGTGTGGTGCTGGAAAAGCACAGCCAGTCAAGTAGCACCGAAGAAGCAAGAGAGTCGAGGTTTCAAGCATAATCCCTTCATCAGGAATGAGACCAGTGGGCCAAGGGAGGGGGGGGTAGGGGTGAGAGATAAATGGGACGGGGGCTGGGGGAAAGGTAGCTGCCAATGCGATAGGTGGATGGAGGTGGAGGGGGTAGAAGCGATAGGTCGGAGAGGAGGGTGGAGCGGATAGGTGGGAAGGAAGATGGACAGTTAGGACTGTTCAAGAGGGTGGTGTCGAGTTGGAAGGTTGGATCTGGGATAAGGTGGGGAGAGGGGAAATGAGGAAACTGGTGAAATCCACATTGATCTTGTATGGTTGGAGGGTCCCAAGGCGGAAGATGAGGCGTTCTTCCTCCAGGCGTCAGGTGGTTAGGGTTTAGTGGTGGAGGAGGCCCAGGACCTACATATCCATGGTGGGGTGGGAGGGGGAGTTAAAGTGTTTGGCTACAGGGCGGTGGGGGTGCTTAGTGCGTGTGTCACAGAGATATTCATCAGAGATTGACACATGCACTAAACAATCCCACTGCTCTGTGGCCAAAGACTTTAACTCCTCCTCATACTCCACCAGGGACATACAAGTCCTGGGCCTCCTGCACCGCTAAACTTTAACCACCAGATGCCTGGAGGAAGAATGCCTTACCTTCCACCTTGTGATCCTCCAACCACACAGGATCAATGTGGATTTCACCAGTTTCCTCATTTGTCCTTCCACCACCTTATCCCAGATCCAACCTTCCAACTCGGCACTGCCCTCATGACCTGTCCTACCTGTCCTCCTTCCTTCCCACCTACCCACTCCACCCTCCTCTCTGGCCTATCACCTTCTCCCCACCTTAATCGATCTATCACGTTCCCAGCTACCTTCTGCCCAACCCCACCCCCCTCCCATTTATGTCCCAGTCTCCTTGGGCCACCCCCTCATTCCTCATGCAGAGCTTATGCTCGAAACATCAACTCTCCTGCTTCTTGCTTGTTGCTTGACCTGCTGTGCTTTTCCAGCACCACACTCTTCGACTCTGATCTCCAACAACTGCAGTCCTCACTTTCTCCTTGGATCTAGCTGCACCCAGGAATAGTAAATTTCAAGAAAGCCATGCAGGAAGGATCAATTTTAAATTGCTGTCAAAATATTAGGAAAGAGGTCTCAATTAAATCTTACAACCTTGGAGCTGCTACTCCCAATCAAGTTGCTTAGACACTCCAATTTATATTTTGGATAAAATTAAACCAATTAATGGTCAGTTTGTTTGGCACTCAGCAGGTCCAAGATAATAGGAAGGAAAGAAAGGGCAGATTGAGATAAACTATATCCACTGGTTGGGGAACTAGGGGCATAGTCTGAGGATGAGGGCCAGACCATTCAGGAGAGACATTTGGAAGTAGTCCTACACACAAAGAGTGGGAGAGGTTTGGTACTGTCTTCCACAAATAGCAGAGGATGCTGGATAAGTTGGTAATTTTAAATCTGAAAGAGATAGTTTCTTGTTAAACAGAGTTATTAAGGGATATGGGCCAAAGGCTGGAAAATGGAATTAGCCAGAGATCTCACTGAATGGTGGAATAGGCTTAAGGGGCTGAATGGCCTCCCCCTGTTCCTATTAAACAAGTATAATTAAATTTGGCTGGACAGCATCAAGTACAATCAGGTCGGACTCCTTACTCCTCACTCCTAAAGGATCATTGTAAAATACAACAGGACCAAGGACATGGTGGATATCTTTTTCACAAAGACCAAAACTATTGATTCAGTTGACTCTGTTGTTTCCCCAGTCCCAGCCTGCAATAGCAAACGTCTCCCCAGGATCCCCCTGCTGTGCTCCAAACCTCACTTATTTCTCTGTAACCTCTCCATCATGATGTCATTTCTAAGATTGTCTCTCCTGCAAGACACAACTCCAGCTCCTCTGGCTGTATTCCCAATAAAATCCCTTCCATCCATTGTCAACTTCCATATCCAGCTGCCATTGACATTCCCTATCCTTGCAAATTTGATTTTCCTTTTAAAACATTACCTCTTAGTCTTTGCCACTTTATTTTAACTCCCCTTTGCTCTCGAAACATCAATCAATATCCTCTTTGACACTGTCCATGAAGCATTTCTCTCAGAATTGCTCTGCCTCTGAAGTATTTTATACTGTTGGCCAATGTCCAATGTTGTTCAGATCAGAGAAACTGTCCTTGATAAGTAGCTAAAGCATGTCTAACAAAGGTTTCTCCTATTGTATCACCTGGCTCCTCTGCAGTGCTGTTGCTTCTGTGAGGATACCCCTGTGCCCTGTCCATGGTCCATCATTGTCAACATGCTGCCCCTTTGGTTACACCTCACGCACACACCTTTCACATGCTCACTGATGATACAAAAACCCCACCTCTCCACCACTTCACTCGCCCGATCCGCTGTCTTGATGTAGTCAGACTGCTCGTCTGAGATCAGTGTTGGGAGTTCACTGAACGCTGACTGTTTGTGCTCAGGCTTCTCCACTGAATTCGACCTGATCACCAATTTCAACTTGTCCTCTAGTAACTGCTGAAGTTTAAACCAGACTGATTGTAACTTTGGTGTCTTGGTCAAGTCTGTGATGAACTTCTGATCACACGTCTTCTTCATGAGAAAGACCATCCCTTCCACTGCTATAATATCACTTGCCTCTGCCCATAGCTCAGGGCAGCTGCTGCTGAAACTCTCATTTATTATTTCCAGCCAGAATAATTCCAATGATCTCTTGGCCATATTCCCATTCCTTTGTAGCTTCTTCAGAACTCTGCTGCCTGTATCATTTCTTACTCATTCATTACTGCAGTGGCATGCTAACCCTGCCTCTGTCACTAACCTGACAAGTTCAAAATGCTCATCCTCATGTTTACATTCCCTTTTAGTTTCACTTCCCACTGCCTTTAAAGTTTCACTCAATCCTATGAAGCCTATCTCACCAAATTTTCTGATGTTCTCAAATCTGAATTCTTGTACATCCTACAGCCTTACCCACTTCCTTTGCATTCTCGACATATAATCAGTCACCTCAGCTACAGACCCTGGAGTTTCTCTCCCTAAGCTCTCCTTCATAACAAACTCATTGACTAAGCTTTTGGTCATCCTTACTAACTCCTACGTCTTTGACTCGGTGCCTTTATTTTGACTATGCATCTGTGAAGCAATGTGAGATGATTTTCTGTGCTATCTCAATGCAATTCACAGTTGTAGCAATATACAAACAACATGTCCACCATCCTGACTAATGGCTGATATGGGTGTGGTTGGGCTGGAATAATTCGCTCAACATCACCTTCTCAAGGGCAATTAGGGAGAGTTAACCACTGTTGGCCCAGACAGTGACACTCACTTCATGAAAGAATCAGAAAATCCAACAATGAAGCTTAATTTTCACCAGAAGCTGGTGTCTTACTGAATAAACTCTTACCAATGCAAGCTCCATTAGGTGCTAGTTTATATCCAGCAGAACATTCACAACGGTAACTGCCAGGAATATTAATACAGTCTGCATTACGTTGACAAAGGTTGTCACCATTACTGCATTCGTCAATATCTGAAATGAAGGCAAAAATACCATTTGTAGTGTCTCAAAGTCTGAGTTAGAAGTAATACAACACTGAAAAGTTAAGAAGATTAATGGAGATTGGAATGCTCAAAATGTAACAGACTTCAATTAAAACAGAGCTTTATAACTAGAAATAGAATACAGTAAATAAAGTTGTTTTTATTTCACGTTCACCAAGTTCAAAATTAAATCTGGATATAAAAATAGTGTAACTGTAAATGGAGCAGACATTGTGACTCAGGCGTGAAACTTTCATCCCAGACAAACTGGATGAGGGTACACAATCATTATACTCGAACTAGGCGACTGGGGCATATCTAATAATGGGGCTTGTGTTCATTTAAACAAGACTTGGTTGCAGACATCAGGTGGGTGTTTTCCATTACAACTCATTGGTGAAGACGCATGAGTGTTTGGTATCTGTGACAGCC
Organism: Chiloscyllium punctatum; assembly: GCF_047496795.1. Taxonomy (NCBI): domain Eukaryota; kingdom Metazoa; phylum Chordata; class Chondrichthyes; order Orectolobiformes; family Hemiscylliidae; genus Chiloscyllium; species Chiloscyllium punctatum. The sequence continues at coordinate 157,062,536 of NC_092740.1, forward strand.
TTATCTAACAGCTGCACCTTTCCATCATGGCAAGTTATCATCAGGGAAATGAGCTGATCAGGAACAAAGGTGACTGATTGTAGAGGGAGAAGCTGGAAAAGAAAGCAATGAGTATGCTGTGAATTCGAGGAAAGGCAAAGGAAGGAAATCGGCAAGACTGGCAAATGGTTTTCCAGAATGAAACAAGCATGGAACCTCAAATAAATGAAGATGCCTTCTTTGCATCTGCAAAAAAGCTGGTTATTGTTTCAGATTTGAGCTCTGGATGCCTAACATTTTTCCTAAGACCAAGATGGTTGGTAGTACATTTCTGCATTGTAATGAACTCTCGGATCAGCCTGTTGAATGGTGGAGCATGCTCGGAAGGCCGAATGGCCTGCTGCTGTTCCTATTTCTTAAGGTGTATACCTCCTGTCTGCCACAGTGGAGGCTTCGACATTTGGCTGGCATGTGATAAACCTGGAGAATGTCATCACGTTGTGTTGTGTCACAGTCAGAATGCCCTTGCTTTAACAGACATGCCTATATCATCATTGTATCATCATGTTACTCGAGGGTCTAAAGATCTCATATGCCATTTTATCTGAGGGTCACCTGATCATGTGACACACTATTAGAAATGTGTTCTTCCTCTATTACAAATTGCCTTCTACTTACCCAGACATTTAGGTGTCAGTGAATGTAAGATTGGTATATTTTGGTCAGCTGTAATAAATGTCTGTCTGATCCTTCAGTTCCATGATATCTATACCTCGTCCTTTACATTATGAGGGATACTGTAAGCATTGCTGCACTGGGTGAAATATACTGCTGGAGGTAAAACCCACATCAGAGTCATTCGATCAGGAGGTTAACGGCTTAAGTACTGCACAGGTCTTCAGAAATAAAACTGGTTTAGGAGTGTATTCGTCTTTCAGCATTAGAAGCTGACATAGGATTAACTTGCTGCATCAATAAAGCACATAATACTTGAGTGATGTGCATGAAATTAATTTCTAAGGGAGTCAACACTGTAGTCTTTTAAACATGTTTAGCAAGAGACAAACTATAGCTAGGACTTAAAATGAGCTTGATGAAGTAAGTGCTGGCTGTTCTTAATTTGTGTTTTTCAGACAGACATATTGAACCCAGATTGCATTTTAATCATGTTTAAGGAAGTTTCAGTCTGAAATGTGATTAAGTGAATTAATTACACTGTAAAATATACAGGACATCTTCAATACAATATGTCTGGATCAGTGAGAAATATGAAGTCATTTTGACACCAACAATAATATAGCAAAAGGCAAACTTGGTCAAAATCTCCCATCATTGAAAAGTTTGTGAATAATTGCCTTTCTCCATCCTTCTTCACCACTTAATAAGACTGCTTTCTGAGAAACTGCAGGCTTTGTAGCTACATATTCAAATTGTTTTATTAAATTGAAAAACGTAACTTAAAAAGATTCTTACTTCTGGATTTCATAACTAATTTAAAAATGTTTGTATGATGTTTCATGTGTAAACTATGGTTTTGGAATTGCACACAATGCTGAAATATGTCAAAAACTGATTAAACATTTGGATCATATTTTATAGTTTCTGTTAACAAATTATCCAAGCAGATTGATTGATTATCTTTAAGATTTTATTGTCATGTATACAGAGAACTAAAAAATGAACAGGAAAATTTGTTAAATGCAACTGAAATGCTGATAATCAATCATTAGGTTGTTAAAGTCTTTCACACATATATACATTTTAGTTTTGGTTAAACAGGAGAGTATTCAAGAATACTTACCTTTCAACAACTTACTCAGGTTCCTTAAACAGCACCTTCCAAACCTGTGACCTGTATCCTCCAGACAAGGGCTAAAGATACAGAGGAACACTCCCACTGACTGGTCCCATTCCAAGCCACAAACCACCTTGATTTGGAATGATTTTGCCATTACTTCCCTTACTGTGTTAAAATCCTGCAAATCTCTTCCTAACAACACATGAACTGCAGTGATTCAAGTCGGCAGGTTAATTAACACTTCCTCAAGAGCACTCGAAAAAAATGAAATAAGGCAATAGAACTCACAATTGTATGTGATGTGAAAGTCAGACATAGCAGAAACCGATTTGAAGTGGGATCTTATAATGAACATGACAATACCTTCACAGATGAGAAGCAAGTCGTTGTAACTAAATCCCATTGGACATTCACATCGAAAGCTGCCAATCTGATTGATACAGACACCATTTGCACAAATCCCTGGAATTTTTCTGCATTCATCGATATCTAGTGGTAAGGAAATTAATAATTAGAGACAAACAATGCAATCATTCATTGAAATTTATATTAAAATACATAGCTTCATCTGGATTGATTTGGTTTTTGTGAAATTAAAAAACAATCTACATAAGGAGGACATCAGGTGAAATCAGACTCAGTTGTTTCTCATTTTCACATCTAATTTGAGGGACGAACTTTTGAGACTCTTGTGATGCAGTGGCAGTGTCCTTACCTCCAATTCAGAAGGCTTATGTTCAAGTCCAAGCTGCTCCAGAGGTGTGTTATATCACCTCTGAACAAATTGATGTGGAACTATCTAATGGAACATCGTCCCCTGCTCAATCAGTATCAGAAACATGTCTGACAGCATATTGGTTTGGGTATTGTAAAGGCGCCTTTGGAAATTGCCTTCACCAACTATTTTAGAACACCACCCTTCATTTGAAGCTAGCAGAGTAAGGGTTCTCAACCAGTCCTTCTTCTGTTAGCTTCCTGTTACTCACAGGCTGCTGCTGATGTTACAAATGGCTCCAGTGCTAGCTACACTATTATGATCACTTTGCCATATTCCTGCCTTTAGCTTCATTAGTTAATTGAAATAGTGCATTCAATCTGATTCTAAACCATTGTACCTAACAGCATCTGGTGACTGGAGGAAGAACATCAAAGAGATATATAAATTGACCACATAGAAGGAGCATTCTCATCAGATCATTTTCATAAAGCAGATTGCATTAACCAAGACAGAAGTTGCTGGAAAACCTCAGCAGGTCTGGCAGCATCTGTGGAAAGAAAACAGAGTTATTGTTTTGGGTCCAATGACCCTTCTTTCCTCAGATGCTGCTGAATTTTTCCAGCAATTTCTGCTATTGCTTCAGATCCTCAGCATCTGCGGTTCTTGGTTTTATTTTAGTACTAACCTTTTCTATTTATTGACTAGTTGTTTTTAAAAAGCTATTGTCTTCATGAGAAAATATCTAACAAACTAAATTTGGAATTGGAAGCGAACATAGAATGATACACACAAATTTATCAATAATAATATAAATTGTACAATGTTATATTCAAACATCACCCACCCATTAAATTACTGGTTTTAAAGAAGTAAATCAAAAGTTAGCTCGGTTTTTATGTTGTATTGAGTTAATGTCCTTGTAATTGCAAAACCAATGAGAATAATTTGGGTGGTCCAGTGGTGCAGTGGTTAGCACTACTACCTCACAGATCCAGGGACCCAGGTTTGATTTCAGCCTCTGGTGGTTCTCTGTGTGGAGTTTGCACATTCTCCCTGAGTTTGCGTGAGTTTCCTCCCATAATCCAAAGATGTGCAGGTTAAGTGAACTAGCCATACTAAATTGCCCATTGTGTTCAGGAATGCGGAGGTTAGGTGCAGTGGTCAGGGGAAATGTAGAGTACTAGGGTAGGGAAATAAGTCTGGGTGGGATACTTGGAGGGTCGGTGTGGGCTTGTTGGGCCTTTTGGCCTGTTTCCACTAAAAATAATAATTTCTCTATTATTCAGGGTTTCAGTAGCCATCTGTGTTGGAAAAACAACCACAGTAAGGCCATTGTCATGTTCATTATGCCTCACAATGTCTGGGAAACAAGGTCTGACCCACCAGATTGTCCAACCACTCCTTCAAAACTCTGTAGTCATTTCCATGACAAACATGTAATCTCCAAGGATTATCAAAGAATGATGTCATTATCATGAAAGTGATAACAGATGAGAAACAAAAATTCAACTTCCCCAAAATGTATATATTTTGAACATTCTAGAGTACAAATTTAAAAGTGAAAACAGAACTTTATTCAAGTGAAAATGAATGAAATGCCGACATTTTTTTTCAATTTCCATGTACCTTTTCTGAAACCTGTTCTGTATAAATCTGAATTGTAGTGTTTTCAAACCTTGATACTCTGATTTTGACTGATAAACCCAGCAGCAAGGGAGGGCATGGGTTATGGGTCAAAACTTGTGGGGCAATTTGGTTTTTCATCAGCTGGCTGGAAATCTGATGGGAAATCTGCGCAGACATCGAATCACACAAACACGAGTGAAGCAGGCCACTGGTGAGACCTCCCCAAAATTAAAACCCCAAGGGTGTACACCCTGCCCAGCAAGGTGGTCAGTGAGATGGCAGCAATTCCTATCCTCAACAGCGTCATGGAGGATGGCATGCTAGCTAAAAGAAGAGCATCCCCAGAGTCACAGGGTCACAGAGATCTCAGGGTCACCAAGATCCCAGAGTCACAGGGTCACAGAGATCCCAGAGGCACAGGATTGAGGAGATCCCAGTGTTGGGTTTTGGCCATCTTGATGCCTGCCTAGTGAGGTGCCATTTTTATCTCCAAGCTTGTTCCTTCCAGCAATAGATATTTCCATCCCAGATGTTTGTCTTACACTTCACTCAATTGTTACCCTCCACTGAAGTGAAGAGGTTAAAATTGGCTTGGGAGTTAAAAGGACATCTGAATGAAACCCAACCACTGATAAATATTGTGATTATTGGGGTTAAGTTGTTTTGTTTATTCTCCGATCAACTTAATGCTTGTTATCTCAACTTCTTCCTTTACATCAAATCTTCAGAACGTAATAATTGGGACCACTACACAATACATTCATGATGTGGAGATGCTGATGTTGGACTGGGGTGGACTGGGGTCAGAAGTCACAGGATACCAGGTTATAGTTCAACAGTTTTATCTGAAATCACAAGCTTTCGGAGCACTACCTCTTCACTTCACCTGAGGAAGGGGCAGTGCTATGAAAACTTGTGATTTCAAATAAACCTGTTGGACTATAACCTGGTGTCATGGGACTTCTGATGTTACACAATAAATCCATAGAGGTCTGATTACTGCAGCATTGTTCAACTGTTAGGGGGTGGGAATTAAATACGGTTCGGGCTTGAGTTTCGCATTTAAACACAGATTCTCTCCAAATATTTTTATAAAAATACTAACAAAAATCAAATACCTTGGAAGGAATATGTGACCCAAGTACAAAAAATGTTTGTACTTACCAACAGGTTTCCCAGTTTCAAAGTCAATGGTGAAGCCAGGGCCTTGATTTCCACACAGCAACTGGTATTCAGCTAGAACACACAATCGTATTAGTAAATCATCTAAAATGTACCATTACTCATTTCATTTTAATACACTATGTACATTTCTTTGTGACAAACTGAGACCAGGAATCCATACATCACCTTTCAGAACACTGTCTGGAATCCCTGAGAAGTGACTTTGCACTTTATAACCAGTCAGTTCAAAACATCAGGACAGCCTGATAAATGTATCTAATATATAACAAATATATAAACATATTGCAATAGACTTGTTGAAAAGAAAAGTAGGATACAAGTGGACAATGAATAGAAATGAGTGTAGCCCAGAGAAATTTGGAAAGAGATCTGGCAATAATGAGATGGATCTTGATTTGAAGGCGAGATGGGAGTGGGGGCAGGGCTGCTGAGATGTTGGGAAACCTGGAAGAAGGGGTTTTCCCACAAGTCCTGCCAAACTGAGCAGCAGGATTTGATTAGCAGTCATTTCTTTCCATCTCTTTTCTGTAAGCAACCAGATTGGGTGGCTGACTGGCCCGTGGGTGGGAACGTCCTCAGCACGGGGCCACACCCAGGTTGTGGATAAGTTGGGACAGTGTGGTTGAGAAAGGGCTGGAAAACTGAGGCAAGACCAAAGACTGGGGGAAAAGATCAGCATCTGGAGCTGGGTGGACATTGGAGGCACAAAGGCAGACGGAGGCCTGGAGGAAGCCAATCCTGGAGGATTGTGGTTTGGGGATGTCAGAAAGATTGGGGAGAGATCAAAAGGAGATGGGGCAGGGCAGAAGGGTCATGGAGAAAACTGAAAAGGAAGATGATAGCAGGAATCTAGTGAACAGATGCAGATCTATGCACCACACCCTAGGAAGGATATATCGGCCCTGAAGGGAGTACAACATAGGTTTACAAAACCTGACTTTCAGGGATTAAGTTATGAATGAGATTAGATAAATTAGGCCTGTTTTCATGAAAATTTAGGACTTTAAGAAGTGATCTGATCAAAGTCTTCAAGCTATTAAGAGGAAAAGACAGGGTAGATAAAGATAAACTATTTCCACTGGTTGGGGATTCTAGAACTCGGGGCATAGTCTGAGAATCAGGGCCAGATCATTCAGGAGAGATGGTAGGAAGCACCTTTACACACAAAGGGTGGGAGAGGTTTGGAACTGTGTTCCACACATGGCAGTGTACGCTGGATCAGTTTGTTAATTTTAAATCTGAGATAGATATGTTTTTGTTCGGCAAATGTATTAAAGGGTATGGGCCAAAGGCAGATATTTGGAGTTAGGCCAAAGACCAGCCTTGATTGATTGAATGGTGGGGAAACAGCATTGAGGGACGGAATGGCCTAATTCTGCCCCTATAACTGAATCCTACGTGCAACTAAAAGGGACACTTGTGGTGCATTGGTAATGCCCCTCCCTCTGGAGCAGGAGGCCTGGGTTCAAGTCCCACTTGTTCCAGAGGTGGCATAATAAAATCGTCATGCAGAATTGTTTGGAAATAAGAAAGGAAGGACTTTTTAATGGTGATTAAATATATCACACACAGCCTTGTTATAATGTTTAAGTTGCTAACCATCCCTGGGGGAGCAGATTGGCTGTACCTATCGTCGCACTCTGTTCAAACCAGATGTCTTTTTAAAATATATTTGTTTTGTGGGATGGGAGTGTTGCTGGCTGGGCCAGCATTTATTGCCTGACCCCAGTTGCTCCTAGAGAAGATATTGATGAGTTGTAGTTCACATTGACCCACAATGCCATTGGGGAGGGAACTCCAGGATTTTGACCCAATGACAGCGAAGGAACGGCTGTATATTTCCAAGTCAGGGCGGGGAGTTGCTTGGAGGGGATATTGAAGCTGGTGGTGTTCCCATGTATCTGTTGCCCTTGTCCTTCTAGGTGGAGGTGGCCATGGGTTTGGAAGGTACTGTCTGAAGATCTTTGGTGAATTTGTGTCATGCATCTTGTAGGTATACACACTGCTGCTTCTGAGAATCGGTGGTGGAGGGAGTGGATGCTTATGGATGTGGTGCCAATCAAGCGGGCTGGTTTGTGCTGGATGGTGTCTAGCTTCTTGAGTGTTGTTGGAGCTGTACCCATCCAGAGCAAGTAGGCAGTATTCCATCATACTCCTGACTTGTGCACTGCAGGTGGTGGACAGGCTTTGGGGAGGCAGGAGGTGAGTTACTCGCCACAGTATTCTTAGCCTCTGACATGCTCTTGTAGCCGTTGCATTTATGTGGTGAGTCCAGTTGAGTTTCTGATCAATAGCGGGGGGTTATTAGCATTACTCAGTATTGCAAACAAGCTGTCCAGCCAACTGAGCTAAATAACTTGTCAACGCAGAAATGAAATACATGAATGAACCACAATGAAGTAAAATGTGTTTAAGCCTATTTAAAAGACAACAATTTTTTGAACTGAATGTTTTACTTTCATTCATTGAGTGGGTAAAGTAATCCAGGTGGTAAGAATGGTTATAGACTCACATGTAGCAGGTGTTGGGCAAGGTTCACAAGGTTTGTTCCAGCCTTTACCCACATTGTAAGAACAACAGCACATTTTTTTGGTTAAGTTGAAGGACAACTCATTCTCACATGTCTCGTTGTAGTGCCGATAGCATAAGCTCTTTCTCATGTCTGGAAAAAATAAAAAATGGTATGAAAACCTAAAGTCTGGCATCATATCGAAACATCTGTTGAAATATTTCTGATCTTATATTTGTTGGCTGCCTGTTGATGGTAGAACATTGAGGTAGGACTTTACATCAATACATACCAACTCAGTTGCACTTTCTGACCAGACATTCTCTCACTTACTGCCAACATTCTATTGAATATTAATATATCTGAAAATTCCAAGAGAAGTACAAGTTCTTTTGAGAGCTTGGATTATAAGAGTACGTGATACAGTTTCTTATCACTTCCTCTGGTTAACAAAGTGATTTGTCCACTATGAATCAGTGTCTGGTTGAATTTATTTTAGGTCATTGATGGGATGAGGGTGATTCTAGGTCAGCATTTATAACCCATCCTTAATTATCCAGAGAGCAGCGGGAGTCAACCACATTACTGTGTGTCTGGAGTCACATGTAGACCAGACCAGGTAAGGATGGCAATTTCCTTCCCTGAAGGACATCAGTGAATCAGATGGAATTTCCTGATAATCTGTAATGGATTCATGGGCATCATTAGACTTGTAATTCCCGATTTTTATTGAGTTCAAATCCCACCATCTGCCAGGGCCGGATTCAAACCTGTATTGCCAGAACATTCCCTGGCTCTCTCCATTAACAGTCCAGTGATAAGACCACATGGTCATTGCCTCCCCATACAGTAAGTCAAAGATTTCCATTTTGATTTCAGTGCTATGTCTCTTAGCTTTGAAGTCAAATGTTAGGAATTCGCATTTTATCACTAACAGAAAACTGGAATTAGCTAACAGATTCTTGAATTTATATATATTTTAAACCAACCTGTTCAGAGATGTTATTCCAAGGACTTGAACTGAGGCCTCCTGCTCCAGAGATGGGAACACTACCACGGCACAGCAAGGGCTCTTCACAGATTTGTGATTGAAGTAACTGCACAAAGGCTGCTAGCCTGTCACTCAGTCCCCCTTTATTTACATGTGCACAGTTCACTGACTGTGACTAGCCAGCTCAGAGTTAGTCCCCCTGAACTGAGGAGATTCTAAATCCCCTATGTATTCTTTAATCTTTTCTTTTTTTCCAATTCCATACACTACTTGCCTAACCTCAGTAGTGCTTATATTATCCCCAGCACCCATGTTGTGTGTGCACGCAGGTGTGAGACACAGTGAAAGACACAAGGTGCACGAATCTTAATTCAAATTTCCACCAGCAGGAAGATAGGAAGTGCCCTTCAATACCAAAGGGCAATGCTGTGTGATCAAAACAGTGAAGGGGAGGATAGGGACTAAATCAAAAATAGAGTTGGAGAGGGAAATAATGTACTCCACTCCCTGCGGCGCCCACCTCTCCCTGAACAACTCCAGGGTGTTGGTGGACACCATGTGCTCCTTCGCCGTAACCACGGAAGAGGGGCGGGCAGTCGGCCCTAACAACCCCCTCCACGGCCCACTGCCTGGAACTGTTGATGGCCAATTTGACCAGGCTCACACACCTGAGCGTCCTCCAACCGGTGCACTACGTCGGGTCCGAGCACCGCCGTTTTAAGGCGTCGGATGGCGGTGGCCACGTACCGGACGTCTACCGCTGCCCTGCTCGCTATGTCCTGCGGCAGCGTCCAGCCCAGGCCCCCGGCACCCAGCACGTCCCCGACCCTGGTCGCCCTCGCCGCCACGGCCCTCCCCTCCGACAGCCACTCGAACCCGCGAGTACGGAGGTGCGGATTCCTGAGCAACGGCTCCCTGACGACAGCCGCTACTCCAGCCGGAGGGTAGGCGCGACGCAATTCGACCATGTTCCAGACAGTGATCAGGTCCTGGTAAAAGACAGGCAGCACCTTGAGGGCGACCTCCAAACCGTCACGGTCGACGAACAGGAGCTGCGTGTCATAGTTGAGGTTACGCACCTAATGGAAAAATATACGTCACCAGGGCACACCACGGAGGAGGAGGCTCGACGTAAAGGTATCCCCGCAAGGTCTGAAGGTGGAACGTCGCGACCTGGGTGCGGACGCACACCAGTGACTGACCGCCCTCCTCAATAGGGAGACTCAGAACCTGCACAGCGACTCAGTATCTCTTTTTGTCCCAGAAGAAGTCGACCAACGTTCTCTGGATGTCAGCAACAAAGTGACCAGCCGGTACCACAGCATGGCGGCCACCAGCTGGTTTATGACCAGCACTCGACTCCTGTAAGATAGCACTCGGAGCAGTCCTGTCCAGCGGCCTAGGCGAGCCGAGACTTTGGCCTCCAGCTCCTGCCAGTTGGCCGGCCAGGATTCCTCAGCCGGGCTGAGGTAGACCCCCAGGTAGAGGAGATGGGTGGTACTCCAGCTGAACCCCCGTAACTCCTCCGGCAGAGAGTCCACCCGCCACGGACCGACCAGTAGTCCGGAACATTTGGCCCAGTTGATCCTGGCGGAAGACGCCGCCGAGTACACGGCCTGGCACTCGCGCATCCTCCCCAGGTCAGCTGGGTCGGTGAAAGTGAGGAGCACGTCGTCGGCGTAGGCCGAGAGGACCACCCCCATGCCCGCGCCACGCAGAACCAGCCCCGACAACCTCCTCTGCAAGAGGCGCAGGAAAGGCTCCACGCACAGGGAATACAGCTGGCCGGACAGGGGGCAGCCTTGACGCACTCCTCTCCCGAAGCGAAGGGGCGCCGTCAGGGACCCGTTAACTTTAACCAGACACTGTCGGCGTACAAAAGTCGGATCCGGGCGATGAACCGCGTCCCAAACCCGAATGCCCGCAGACTCCCGAGCAGGTACTCGTGATCGACCCTGTCGAACGCCTTCTCCTGGTCGAGAGACAGGAAGGCGCTCGGCAGACCAGCCCGTCGACAGAAATGGATCAGGTCCCGGACCAGGTGGACGTTGTCGTGTATCCTCCGGCCCGGGACCGTGTAGGACTGGTCCGGGTGAATCATGTGGGCCAGCACGGAGGCCAGGCGAGAAGAAGTTCTTTAAGGAACGAAGGTCCCCCTTCTTTGACAGCAGGACGATGACTGCCCTGCGCCAAGAAAGGGGCAGCTGTCCTGCATTTAGGCACTCCCCCAGGACCTGTACGTAGTCGCTCCCCAGGACGTCCCAGAATGCCCTGAAGAACTCCACAATCAGCCCGTCCAGCCCCAGGGCTTTGCCCCTCGAGAGCCGGTCGAGGGTGCCGGTCAGCTCCTTTAAAGTGACGGGAGCGTCGAGTCTTCCGGCGTCCTCCGGGCCGAGCTGTGGCAGGTCCTCCCACAGAACTCTGCAAGCGTCCTCGCTGGACGGATCCGGAGAGAACAGAGCCGTGTAATAGTTTCGGACGTGGGCCCTGATGCCCTCCGGATCTGAGACGAGGGACCCGTCGTCGGCCAGCAGCACAAGGAGCTGCTGACGGGTGCCACGCCTTTTTTCCAGCGAGTAGAAGAAGGGGGAGCCGCGGTCCAGGTCCTGGAGGAGCTGGATCCGCGACCTCACGTACGCGCCCCGAGCCCCGATGAGCTGCAGGTCCCGGAGCGCGGCCTTCTTCTCTTCGTACACCCCGCGCAGGGCCGAGTCCGCGTCGGGCTGACCGAGGTGTGACTCCAGGTCGAGCATCTCCCTCTCCAACTCCCCGATCCTGGATTTCGCCTCTTGGCCGACCCCCTCGCGTACTCCTGACAGAAGACGCGGACGTGAGCCTTGCCCACGTCCCACCATAGCCTCAGGGAGGGGAAGCTTCCCCACTTCCTTCTCCAGCCGGCCCAGAAACGACGAAACGAGTCCCGGAACCGCTCGTCCTCCAGCAGCAGGTTGTTAAAGTGCCAGTACGCGGAGCCGAGCCTGGCGCCGAACGAAGGAGTTCCACCCACACCAGGTGATGGTCCGTGCATGACACCTGCCGCGTGGAGGCCTTCGGAAAACAGGAGGCGTACGCCCGCGAAACGTACAGGCGGTCGATTCTGGACGCTCCGACCCCAGGCCTCACGAAGGTGAAGGCGATGGAGTCGGGATAGAGATTCCGCCAGACGTCCACCAGGTCGAAGGACTTGACCAAGTCCCCCAACCTCTTCCCCGATGCCCAGCCAGTGCGGGCACCGCCGTGGTCCCTGCCCTCGAGGACGCAGTTAAAATCTCCCCCGAGGACGACGCACTGGTTCTCGTCGATGGAAGCGAGATGAGCAGACACTTCTTCAAAGACACTTGCTTGCCTCGGCCCGGCCAGGGGAGCGTAGACGTTCACCAAGTGAAGCACCACCCCCCCCCCGGTGACCGTGACCGTGACCGTGACCGTGACCGTGACCCCGACCCCGACCCCGACCCCGACCCCGACCCCGACCCCGACCCTGAAATGCAGGGCCAACAAGATAGCCACCCCACCAGATCTGTGGGTGAGGTGACTCATTTATGGGCCTTCCCCTCCCTGCCCGCCTTGGTGGTCATGGGGCCTGAGGTCCCCCCCCCCAGCCTTTCCTGGAATACGATTGGCCGGGGGAAGACAGGGTGCGTGGCCAGAGTAGGGAGGGTCAGCATGTCACTTCCTGCCCTGCCCCTGGTTTATCAGGTGACAGTGGGCAGGGCAGGGACCCAGTTCCCTCTCCAGGGCCCAGAGATACAGTTGCTGTAAGAGGTTGGGCAGCGGTGGTTCCCCCCAGGTTAGTGCCAGGGTGTGGCTGGGTGAGGTGGGACTTGGGGGCCCCCCGGGCCAGGTCTTGCAGCACCAGGGGTTTCTCTATTGGGATGGGGGGGTGGATGTGAGGTCAGTGGGTCTAGGATCAGGTACGGATTTGGGGGGGTCAGGGTTTCCATGCCAGGGTGATGCTGGCACAGCTGCAGGGGCATTGTCATGCCAGGGTGGGGCAGGTCATGGGCTAGGTGTTGGGGAAGGGGATAGGGTGGTCTCCCTGTGGGCGGGCCTGTCGCGTCGCGTCGCGTCGCGTCTTCTTGAGCGCCTTCTGGCTGGCTGGACGCTCCCCCCCCCCCCCCCCCCCCCCTCCCTGCCAGAGGCTGGAGCATTGGAAGCCTCCGGTGACGGGGCTTGTGGTGTTGACTTCGGGGGAAGGGGAAGTGGGTGCGGTGGCACCACCAGCTGTTGGCGAGGGCTGGGCAGCCTTCTGGGTGGGGCAGTTTTTTCTTATGTGCCCCACCTTGCAGCACAGGTGGCACCGCACGCCGTCCACAAGGCGCAGTAGGCTGCACTCTCGTGGAGGAGGGTGAAAGAGCCCTCGGTGACCTCCTCCCAGGCAAATGTACATGCCCCAAGGTGTTGAGGTGGGGAAGAAGGAGCTCGCTGGAAATGAAGGGCGGGACGTTGGAGATCACGACCCTTTGGACCGTGACCTCCAAAGGATGACAAATACGGCCTTCCCGTACATCCGGGCCGCAGCGACGATGGCCAGTGGGCCGACCACACTAGCCATGGCCTTGCTGCAGGCCTCGATGCTCATATTGGGGTGGGGATAGGCCTTGACCCCCAGGCGTTTTGTGAGGTGCCTGAAGGGGGTGTGGTTTGCAGCCGGGGCTGGGCCAGCTGAGCCTAAGGCAGCGGCTACCCCGGTGTAGGTTGTGGGGCTCAGCCGCACCTTCGGGCTCGCCATACTCTGCTGCTAAATGTTAGTAGGCCTCAGGCAACAGCTGTGGCGGAAGTCCTGGGGATGTGCCCAAGGCCAGTCACCCAAGGAGAGTCCCAGGCGGCAACGGTGGAGACTGGCCTCAGGCAACAGCAGCAGTGGAGGCAGGCCTCTGGCAAGTCCTAGGCAGTTCCTTGGTCGAAGTGGTGGGGGCAGGCCTGGTGGGTGCAAGCCTGTTGGGGAGGGTCCCCAAGGCAAGTCCCAGGCAGCCACAAAATTGAGTCCCAGGCAGCAGCAGTGAAGGTGGGCCTCTAATAACTGCAGCAATGGTGGAGGTCCTGGGAGGGGCCCCAAGGCAAGTCCCAGGCAGCAGCAGTGAGGCAGGGCCCAAGCAGCAACAGCTGATGCAGGTCTGGGCAGGGTCTCAGAGACCAGCAGTGGGAATGGGCCCCAGCTCAGCAGCAACACTCCCTTGACCTGGGTGAGGCCCAGGCTGCAGCTCCAAAAGTAGGCCCCAGACTCAAAAGATCTCACCTCCTTCTGCCTCCTCCTTTTCTTTCTGCTCTCTGGATATGGGACAGCTAGTCCAGGGACAGTCCCCTTCAAGGAGGAGAGTCCTTGCATGTGTGCGCGCACACACTCACACTGATCCAAAGGGAAAACACCCAAGTGGCCAGTGACAAGCAGTGACCCTTCACCTCAAAGGGCAATGTTGTGTGATCAAACAGGGAAGGGAGGGGAGGGATTAAATCAAAAGAGTTGGAGGGGGAAATAATACACTCCACTCCTTGTGGTACCTGTCTCTCCCTGAACAGCTCAACGGTGTTGGTAAAATCCTCTGTTTATGGTCATCCAGGGCCTTCTTATACGTAAAGTATTCAATTGGAAATGCAGGGATTTACTGATGGTAATTAATAGACAAAAAAAAAATACCATGGGTGTTTTGGTGATGGGGAAAAGAAATTTTGTTGTGTGTGAGAGCACTTTTGGATTTATACATTAAAAACAATTCACAGGAAGACTCATATGGTGCAGTGCTAGTGTCTTCACCTCTGGACCAGGAAGCCTGCGTTCAAGTCCCATCTGCAGAGGGGTTTAATAATGTCTCGGAACAGATAATTTAGGAAATATCTGAACTAATTCTGTACCTAATAACATGAGGAGTTTCTCTCAGTTCAATTCATCAGTCTGGGCTGATGACATGCTCCTCCCACTCATTGAGCCAGCTGACCTGGGGAGGATGTGTGAACACCAAGCGGCGTACTCTACCAGGATCAACTGGGCCTAACGTTCCATACTCCTGGTCGGTCTGTAGTGGGTAGATTCCATTCCAGGAGAGTTATGGGGTTCATCTGGGGTACCATCCATCTGAGATCTATCACAGCCTGGCTGAGGAATCCTGGCCAGTGCATTGGCAGGAGCTGGAGATCAAAGTCTCTCAATCAATCGATTGATCAATTGATTTCTAGCCAAGGCTGGTGAAGCACAGCTCAGACCTGCCCAGCTCACTTCTTCTCCCCCAGAGACACTCTCACATATGTACACAGCTGCTGGACACGTCTGTTCCAAGAGGAGCTGTAGAGGAGCCTAGTGCTGGTCAGAAACTAGCTGGTGGCCGCCATGCTGTGGTACTGGCCCTTTGACCCTTACTCCTGGGTTTGTCACAAACACAGCTAACTCACACTGGGTTTTCCCACCGTCAGGAGCAGCAGTTAGCATCAGACGTTCACTGCTCACTGCTCACTGCTCAGGAATTGACACCTCCACCATCACTGGCTTGAGTGGCTGGCAAGGGGGACAGCCCTGGCCACAGCAGCACAACAGGGCAATGCTGGGTAGTGAGGTCGGGGCTGGGGGCTGGGTAGTGAGGTCGGGGCTGGGGGCTGGGTAGTGAGGTCGGGGCTGGGGGCTGGGTAGTGAGGTCGGGGCTGGGGGCTGGGTAGTGAGATCGGGGCTGGGGGCTGGATAGTGAGATCGGGGCTGGGGGCTGGGTAGTGAGATCTGGGCAGGGCACTGCGTGGAAGGATTTCGGCTGCGGACTGGGTGGCAGGGTCTGGGCTGGTGGCTGGGTGGCTGCGTGGCAGGGTCTGGGTTGAGGGCTGGGTGACAGGGTCTGGGTTGAGGGCTGGGTGACGGGGTCTGGGTTGAGGGCTGGGTGACGGGGTCTGGGTTGGGGGCTGGGTGACGGGGTCTGGGTTGGGGGCTGGGTTGGGGGCTGGGTGACGGGGTCTGGGTTGAGGGCTGGGTGGCGGGGTCTGGGCTGGGGGCTGGATGACGGGGTCTGGGTTTGGGGCTGGGTTTCAGGGTCTGGGCTGGGGGCTGGGTTTCAGGGTCTGGGCTGGGGGCTGGGTGGGGGCTGGGTGACGGAGTCTGGGTTTGGGGCTGGGTTTCAGGGTCTGGGCTGGGGGCTGGGTTTCAGGGTCTGGGCTGGGGGCTGGGTTTCAGGGTCTGGGCTGGGGGCTGGGTGGCGGGGTCTGGGCTGGGGGCTGGGCGACGGGGTCTGGGCTGGGGGCTGGGCGACGGGGTCTGGGCTGGGGTCTGGGCGACGGGGGTCTGGGCTGGGGGCTGGGTGGGGGAGGACTGGGCTGGATGTTGCCATGGGAACTGGAGACAGTGGATATACAGCTCATGTCTAATGCCATCTGTCGCCTGAAAACCACGGGCGCTCTGACCTAATTCTGCGCACCAGCTGGAGGATGCTCACATGTGCGGTGGAATCCTGTTTCTGCCTCTCCGTGCTCGGACAGAATTTCACATTGGCCCCAGATCCTGAACCTCCTTCAGGAGCCTGGTCTGCCTCATAGTAATACTCCCTGTGCTTCCTCCTGGTGTGGAGGTCATTCCTGTATAGTCGCTGCTGTAGACCATCTGCCTCGACTTGTAGGTCCACTGGCCACGCACACCAGGGTGTGTTATTGCTGTCGGCTATTGGAGATCCTCCAGGGAAGGATGCTCTACGTGGGAGTCCTCCCATTTTCCCTTGGGGACCTGGGATGGAGGGTGCTGCATGCAGCAGTCCCATATAACCACAGTTGGTGGTGGTTTGTGGACACCCAGCCTGATTGGTTATTTGTGGTATTGTGGAGGCCATAGACAGTGTATATTGGTTGTGACCACCTTGTGGGTCTGCTCCTGGGCCTGGGCAGGTTGCCTTTGACCATGTCCAAGCAGAGGTCCCTGGAAGGGGTCATCCCTGCTGACTGCCTGCCCCTTTTCCATGGATACATACATGCCCGGGTGACACTGGAGATGGAGCACAGGGTGTCCATCTCTCCTTGCAATGCCTTTAGAAAGTAGAGGACACCACAGGGGATGCAGTGCTGTATCTTTCCTTCCAACTCCATTTTAATTTAGACCCCTCCCTCTCTCCCTCTCTCCCTACCTCTCCTCACCTTTGGTGATCTATTTCAATCATAATGGGTTTCGGATGTCAAAGATTCAACTGGAAACATGGGTGATTTACTGGTGGTAGTTAACAGATGAAAAATTCCAGCGCTAATTTGGTGATGGGAAAAATATAATCAATTGTGTGTAAGAGCACTTCTGGATGAAAGAAGAACAAAATAAATTCACAGTAATGCGGCTCTTGTGACACAGTCGTAGTGTCCATACCTCTGAACTAGGAGGTCTGAGTTCAAGTCCCATTCTGCTCCAGTGATGTGCAATAACATCTCTGAACAGATTAGTTAGGAAAATGCTTCTGAATTCACAGCGAGATTTGATTATTGCTTTCATTCTTTCCTTTCTCATTTCAGAACTCCATTTTGACACCTTGTGAATAAACTATTAAAACAAATTCCTGATTTGATAAATAATGAGGACTAACAAGAAGCAAATTTACTGAAGTACCACCACTAGACTGGGCCACAAAAGCTGGCACGTTTACTGTGTTGCCTCGACAATTTTAAAGTTTAAAAGTAATGCCTCCACAACTGATGCTAATGGTACGATAACTGTTACCTTTCTTTGCAGAGTGAATGTGGTGTGTGTGCAAGTGGTGAAGATTATAATTAATTTCAATTATTTAAACACACTGAGGAGGAATTTTGTTTCCACGTGGAACTCCTTTTCCAGGGAATGAAGATGCATTGTTCTGATTTGGGAATGCAGTCTCTGACATTACACAACAAGAAAAGTAACATTTCTCACGCAATTTGAAAAGCAAGCACACTTTGTTAAATCTCTCATGTACAAATGTTATAACAGTGTAGAACTACAACATTAGCTAAGATTGTAACTGTGTGTATCTCTCTGAAACTTCTTGATAAGTTGTTTCATGTTTCCTATATACCCATGTTTGATCTTGAAATACTATTGGATGTGTAAAATTCAGATATTGTACACATTAGAAGTATTTTAGGGAAGGTTTGGAAGTTCTAATCTCATGAAGAACTGTCTGTCTTGATTTTGCTTCCTGAGATGACATTCATCCAGCCTCAGATAATTGGCACTGCAGTCGAGACATGACTTCACATTTGGAATGATTTGAGAGTATAGGCTGTGAACCTGAAAAGTTAAGCAGGATCACTGATTATCTCCTTGACAACTATAATAGCAAAGCTTCACTCCAGTTATTAAAGTGTGTTTTGGTTCTGCACTGGTTTCTGTAGCATTTTCTTGAGAAAAACTGCAGAAGGGAAAGTGTTTTATCAGACACTTGTTAACAGGACTCACACTGTAAATTCACTAATTTTTAGGTATTAATGATCAGTCAGACTCACCCATGCAGTTGTTTCCCCCATTGACCTGCATGTACTCTGGAGGGCACACACAAGTGTAGTTACCCAAGGTGTTGTAACATGTCCCAGGTCCACAGATACCAGGGTGGGTGACACATTCATCAGTGTCTGTGAAGGTACAAGGGATTATTTTATTATAGGAATATGATGTCTACTTCAGTTACTTAATATTGTTCCACTGCTATTACCCTCAATCCCACATTACCGCCCATCAACCTTTTAATCAACTGCTTTCGACATTTTGTTTCAAAGAACATGCTTTCAATTGAAATGTTTTAAGTAATGTCCACTCCTTCAGCTACGTCCTGTACCTTACCTTCACAGATCCGGGTTTCATCATTTAAGTAATAACCAGCCGGGCATTCACACTGAAAACTGCCGAATGTGTTGACACAGTTCCCACCTTGGCACAATCCTGGCAACTCCTGGCATTCATCAATATCTGAGAAACAAAGTATGAACAGAGAATCATTCCTAAGGGACATCACCTCACCAAAGCAGTGCCTTCCACTCCATGTTCAACTGACAGAGTCCAATGTCATCAACAGACAGAAGGGAGATTGTGTCAGGTCTGAACTGATTGGGGACGTGGCACATTGCTGCTTGGTAATTTACTCAGCATGAGATTGGAACCATTTCCATGAATATGTTTCATCTGCATAATTGGTGCAGGCTGCCAGATTTGATCAAAGCATTTCAGGGAGGCACGGTGACTCAGTGGTTAGCACTGCTGCCTCACAGTGCCTGGGACCCAGGTTCAATTCTAGCCTCAGGCGACTGTCTGTGTGGAGTTTGCACATTCTCCCCGTGTCTGTGTGGGTTTCCTGTCACAGTTGAAAGATGTGCAGGTTAATGAATTGGCCGTGCTAAATTGTCGACAGAGTGCAGGCTATGTGATTAGCCACGGGAAATGCAGGGTTACAATGTGTTGGGGGGGGTTGGGTGGGACGGTTGGTGCAGACTTGATGGGCTGAATGGCCTGCTTCCATGCTGTAGGGATTCTAAATCTGATGGTCATCCCAAATCCAAACCAGAGGTGGAACCATGTGAGAGATGGACACTAAGGCAGGAGTGAGAATTTGTTTGTGGAGCCAGGTAAGGCGTTCATGCTTTTTCTGGTTGCACAAGAATTATCTGAAAAGTCTTTATTTACAGCTATTCTGAACAAATGGTGTTAAGCAGGACACTACCATCTCTTCTGCACCACTTTCATGTTCCTGCTTGAGAATGTAAATGAGAATGTATTTTTGTAGCTACATGGACAATGAGCTAAAATGCTGATTGTCCATAAAATAAGCACAGGATTATGATGCTGAATGTACCTTAAAGCCATATATGTTCTGGCTTCATCACATGATGAAAGGCATTGTTGGAGAGATTCTGAACCAAAGTCGAAATGGGAATAGTGGACCAGACCATAGTGTGTGGTCCAAGGTAGTGTGATGCAGCATTGGCGGGGGTGGTGTGGGACATAAACATGGGAGCAGTGGGTGTAGACAGTCATTGTCAGCCATCTTAGTTGTCTAACACTGGGAACCTGAATACAGTGCTGCAAAAAAACTTTATGACTTCACATGAGCGATTAGTGACTTCAGCTTCACATGTCATTATCTTACAAATGCGCCAATGACATCAGACACTGCTCAATTCCCCAGCTCTCACCCTTCACAAGCCTCCCATCAAACCCTATCAAATGTGAGCCAAACATAGTCTTTTTTTTAATGTTACCCTCCACAGCTTCCTTTCTAGCAAGCCTCAAGCTCTCACCTCTCTCTGCGCGTGCACACCCTGCTAAATATTCAACCATGGGAGACAGAATAGCGAAATGCACCACAGCTGATCCCTGACACACTCTCCTCACTCTTGCATCAGGGGCAAGCTGGCCAATAATTGGAGGTGTCACTGAACCGTAGAGAGGAACACAGTGGTAAATTCTCCTATCCTGGTGCTGGTTATCATTAGTTTGGCCATGAATAAAGCTGAAATCACAGAGAATGGAGATATGTTCCGACCCGATGCACATATTCACGTCACTCCTTATCCCGCAATATCTTTAATTAATAAACTGTTGAGGTGTAAGCACATGCCTTTTGAGTTTCCTTATTCCATCAACCCAACCTTTAATCTTTCATTTATTCAATAATGCCTCATGGTAAAGCACTATCACGGAAGCTGGAGACTCAAGTGGAGCAAGAGAATAATGAAAGGGACACTTTAACACTGAGTTTCACGTGTATAAACATCAACTCAGATACTGGCACTTTGTGAACTCTAGCTTAACAGAGAAGGGGGATCTGCAGATGGGCAAGTTACTGGGTATGAGGGAGCTGCAGGCAGTGTAGGAATACAAGACTAAACTTATCCACATTACTTACCCTCTAAGATGACAGTGATGGGGTTGGGTCTAAATCCTTCACCCCCTGGACAAAGTGTCTTGTATTCAGCTGTGAATATAAATAACACAGGAATTAAATGTTGTCATTTCAGGAAATGGTGAACTCAGTACAACTTCCTGTATTAATGTCTTCCTTTGTGGTTTATATGCAATCCAAGCTGAGTATTTTAGAGTACAACAGATCAAAATATTATGGTTAATTTTCATAAATCCAAAGTTGGATGGAAAAGAATTGAAATTATTCCATGAAAGTAACAAATTAATCTCATATGAGAATATCTTAGTGATGTGTTAAAAGTCACAGAGTCATACAGCACAGAAACAGACCCTTCAGTCTAACTCATCCATGCCGACCAAGTTTCCCAAAAGAAACTAGTCCCATTTGTCTGCATTTGGCCCATATCCCTCTAAACCTTTCTTATTCATGTACCTGTCCAAATGTCTTTAAAATGTTGCAACTGTATCTGCATCTACCATTTCCTCTGGCAGTTCATTCCACATACAAACCACCATCAGTGTGAAAATGTTGCCCTCAGTGCATTGATCCAATTGATCAAGATCTCTATGTAATCTTAGATAACCTTTGTTGTGGTTCTGTTCGCCGAGCTAGGAATTTGTATTGCAGATGTTTTGTCCCTGTCTAGGTGACATCCTCAGTGCTTGGGAGCCTCCTGTGAAGGGCTTCTGTGATCTTTCCTCCGGCATTTATAGTGGTTTGTCTCTGCTGCTTCCAGTTGTCAGTTCCAGCTGTCCGTTGCAGTAGTCGGTATATTGGGTCCAGGTCGATGTGCTTATTGATTGAATCTGTGGATGAGTGCCATGCCTCTAGGAATTCCCTGGCTGTTCTCTGTTTGGCTTGTCCTATAATAGTAGTGTTGTCCCAGTCGAACTCATGTTGCTTGTCAACCGACAACTGACAACCGGAAGCAGCAGAGACAAACCACTATAAATGCCAGAGGAAACATCACAGAAGCGCTTCACAGGAGGCTCCCAAGCACTGAGGATGTCACCTGGATAGGGGACGAAACGTCTGCAACACAAATTCCTAGCTCGGCGAACAGAACCACAACAATGGGCACCCGAGCTACAAATCTTCTCACAAACTTAGATAATCTTTTTTCATATTGACTATACCATCAATTTTAGAGTTATCCACAAACTTACTAACCATGATCCCTAAATGCTCATTGAAATAGTTTATATAAATGACAAACAACAGAGGTCCTAGCACTGATCCCTGTGGAACATCACTGGACATGGACCTCCAGACTGATAAACAATCTTCTACCACCACCCTGTGCTTCCTACCGACAAGCTAATTTTGTATCCAATTGGCAAGCTCATCCTGAATAACCATGTATTTAACCTTACTAATTAGTCTACCATCTGGAACTTTGTCAAAGGCTTTACGGAGACAAATGTTCATTGGTATTGTGGGAATTCCTGGGGTCTGATGGGCTTATGCCTTTATTAGATAGCAGACAAAGAATTTCAAACATGTTTTAATATACTCGTTACAAGTACTGCACAAGGTGATTTCAGCTCTGCAGTATCATCTTGGCGCACATTCAATAATGATGTACAGCTGCTGTACCCCTCAAGATGTTTGGTGTCCAATTAGAATGTGAAACATCAACCTACAAGACACTTGGTTGCATGGTTAATTTTAACATCACTGAACTCTGGAGTTTAACTTTAATCTAATTATAATTCTTGGTAACTAACGTAAAGATGGATTTAAAGTCTGCAGAAACTCAGCAGGTCTGGCAGCATCAGTGGAGAGAAATAGAGTTAATATTTCAAGTGCAGTGACCCTTCTTCAGAACTGAATACAGCTGGGAAATGATAAACTGCCAAAACAGCTCAATCTGTCTTTGTTTCCACTCTCCAGCATCTGCAGCTTTTTGGTTTATTTTAAAGATAGATGTAATCAGGTAAAAGTATTTCCAATTTATTTCTATCTTGTCCAAGAACAAAGAACTGCAGGTGCTGGAAACCTGAACTAAAAACAGAAATTGCTGGAGAAACTCAACAGGTCTGGCAACTTTGTTTTATTTCTGAAATCAGCCTTGTTAAGCCTCTCAGTTCACCCCACTCCTCAGTCGATCAACTTCCTGTGTATAGTTCCATGACCACAATCATGTGGAGGATAGGATTTTAAAAGTTGCTCTGGTCCTAACTCTAACATATGCAGCATGGTGGTACAGTGGTTAGCACTGCTGCCTCACAGCGCCAGAGACCCGGGTTCAGTTCCAGCCTCAGGTGACTGTCTGTGTGGAGTCTGCACACTCTCCCTGTGTCTGTGCGGGTTTCCTCCGGGTGCTCCGGTTTCCCCCCACAATCCAAAGATGTGCAGGTCAGGTGAATTGCCCATGCTAAATTGCCCGCAGTGTTAGGTGAAGGGGTAAATGTAGGGGAATGGACCTGGGTGGGTTGCGCTTCAGCAGGTCGGTGTGGACTTGTTGGGCCGAAGGGTCTTTTTCCACACTATATCTTATCTAATCTAAAAAAAATGCTCACCCCACCAACACCAGCTAGATAGTGGAGTGGGAGGCCACCTGATGAGCTTGATCGTTACTGCATGGCAATCTCACGCCTGTCTTGGTGGGAGGACACCATCAGGGTGGATAGTCAGCAACATTGTGGTCCCAGCAGTCTGAGTTTGCTTCAATTACTGATGGTCCCACTGTTCTGAACAACCCACAGTAGTCCAAGGTCAGGCATCCCCAGCTATGGGTCAGATACAGGTGGTAGCAAGATAAGGCCTTTTGGTAGCCACTAAAGGATCTCAATAGCTCTGGACTGACACCATCCTCACTCTGTGTGGACATTTAGGCTGGTCAGTGGCAGGTGGATAAACAGAGAGAGTGTATGAGCCACCTTCTCCCTGTTTCAAATCTGATGGGAGGCGAGCACACAATCCCAATAGAGGCTCAGCATAACATTCCATCTAGAAAGAAGGCTAAGTGCCTGGTTTGCTAATTTTTCATGGCCTTTGCTAATCTGTCGGTGCAACTTTCAGTGACTGATGCATTTATACTCCCAGATCACAGTGTTCCTCTATCACACCTAGACATGCATTTCCAAATAATGTAACCTTTCCATTCTTCTTTCAAAATTATATAACCTCACCTTTATCTGCAGCAAGCTTAATTTGTCAATAATTTTCCTTGAAATTTAATATTGTCTTCCTGTATTTGAAAACAGGTCACCTTGGTATTTATTATCAGTCCGTATCATTAATGTAAACTGGGAATAGCAGTAGGTTTTGCATTGATCCTTGTTGGATGCTCATCACTGAAGAAGTATGCTTTGTTTGCACTCTCTGCTTTCAATTTGGATGCCAATCAACAAGCTATTCTGTCACTATCCCCGAGCTCTACATCGTACATTAATCAATCATGTAATACCCTATTGAAGTACTTTTCAAAATCAAGATAAAAACACCCACTGGCTGCCGTAAGTCCACTCTCTTTATTAACATCTCACAAATCTAATAAGCTTTTGAGCATATACACATGTGTTTTTATGGTAAAGACAGATGAAATGTATTTGTTTAAATTCTCTGCCATTTTCTTATACTTCATTATAAGGTCTACCTCTACGTTTGAGGGACAACTATTTACTTTCTTTCTTTATTTCATTTACAAATGCATTGTTAAAGAGTGTACATACTTGTATTGACATCAGGGCAGATTTCACAAGGGTTACCCCAGGCACTTCCCAGAGAACAACAACAGGAGGCCCGCGTGACTCCAACACCAATATCGACACTGCAGGACAGACCTCCATCACCTCGCTGGCCATATTCCAAGAAGCAGTTCCCAACACGAGTATCTACGAAAAACAAACACGAGAATAACTTTGGAAAAACTTTTGCATCATGTAAAATAGTCTACACATTTATTACTTTTTGTTCAACTGCACACTGTATAGCAAATTTTAACAGAGGAGATCATTGGCATGGAGGTTCAAACCACAGAAGTGAAGTTTATGGAATCAATCAACTGGATCAACACAACTTCCTCAATTTGTTCACAATCTTCCTGTTGTTAAAATTAATCACTGTAAAAACAGGAGCGCTGTTAAATCTCTGCATCAATTGCCTGATATATGTGAATAGTGTTAAACCTAATATTTAAGGCATTCAGAGCTAAAAAGAAATAGTTCCTCCAAGTAACAAAAGTTATTCAGAATCGTCAATAGTTAAAACAATAATGATGAGATGAATTGAAGTGATGTGACTCAGAAATCACTGGAGCAACTCCACAGGGTAGGCAGCATCTGTGGAGAGAAACGGTTTACATTTCTTTGAGAAGGTGACCAAACAGGTGGATGAGGGTAAAGCAGTTGATGTGGTGTATATGGGTTTCAGTAAGGCATTTAATAAGGTCCCCCATGGTAGGCTATTGCACAAAATACGGAGGCATGGGATTGAGGGTGATCTAGTGGTTTGGATCAGAAATTGGCTAGCTGAAAGAAGACAAAGGATGGTTGTTGATGGGAAATGTTCATCCTGGAGTTCAGTTACTAGTGGTGTACCACAAGGATCTGTTTTGGGGCCACTTTTGTCATTTTTATAAATTACCTGGATGAGGGTGTAGAAAGATGGGTTAGTAAAATTGTAGATGGTCAGTGGAGTTGTGGATAGTGCTGAAGGATGTCGCAGATTACAGAAGGACATAGATAAGCTGCAGAGCTAGGCTGAGAGGTGGCAAATGGAGCTTAATGTGGCAAAGTGTGAGGTGATTCACTTTGGAAGGAGCAACAGGAACACATATTACTGGGCTAATGATAAAATTCTTGGTCGTGTAGATGAACAGATAGATCTCAGTGTCCCTGTACACAGATCCCTGAAACTTGCCACCATGGTTGATAGGGTTGTTAAGAAGGCATACGGTGTTGTTAGATTTTATTGGGAGAGGGATTGAGTGTCGGAGCCATGAGGTCATGCTGCAGCTGTACAAAACCCTGGTGCAGCCGCACTTGGAGTATTGCAGACAGTTCTGGTCACCACCTTTTGGAAGGATGTCGAAACTTTGGAAAGGGTTCAGAGGAGATTTATTAGGATGTTGCCTGGTATGGAGGGGAGATTGTATGAGGAAAGGCTGAGGGACTTGAGGCTGTTTTCGTTAGATAGAAAAAGGTTGAGAGGTGACTTAATTGAGACATATAATATAATCAGAGGGTTAGGGTAGACAGTGAGAGCCTTTTTCTTCAGATGGTGATGGCTAGCACGAAGTGACATAGCTTTAAATTGAGGGGTAATTGGTATAGAACAGATATCAGAGGTAATTTCTTTAATCAGAGAGTAGTAGGAGCATGGATCATACTGCTGGCAACAGTAGTAGACCCACCAACTTTAAGGGCATTTAAATTATCATTGGTTAAACATATGGATGAAAATGAAATAGTGTAGGATAGATGGGCTTCAGATTGGTTCCACAGGTTGGCGCAACATCGAGGGCCGAAGGGCCTGTACTGCGCTGTAATGTTCTATGTTCTATGTACGTTTCAGGTCCAGTGAACCTTCTTTTAGTCAGAAGAGTCACTTGAACCGAAACATTAACTCTAAATTCTCTCCATAGTTGTTGCCAGACCTGCCGAGTTTGTCCAGAAATTTCTGTCTTTCTTTCAGATTTCCAACATTCACAATTCTTTGTTTTATTAAATTGATGTGACTCAGCATAAATGTTTTCTTAAGGACCACAATTAATGAATAAAGAATAAACAAAACTGACTTGTAATATTGCAATTTTTGGACATTACCAATTTTAACAATTGAATTATAACATATCTCTTGCGCAGACTGGAAAAATATTGAAGCCAGGTTTCAGTGAAACTTTAGCAACATCAGTTGCAGCAGTGACAGTTACAGTAATTGCTCACACAGAGTTAATAGAAATTGGTTAGAGATTGTCAAATTATTGCACTGCTGCTAACTGCTTCGAGGGGGGTCATGCAGATAAATGCAACTGGAATTTTCAAAGGACTGTTTGGCAATTTTAAACCTTGGTAAAAACAGTCATTAATGATTCTTGGTCACCTTTTGATACTATTTACTGTTGTTGGACTCAATGTAAAACACATTTGGGAAAATGTAGGGGTGTCTTGCTTTTCATTCCCTCCATCTATGCTGATATATCGGTTACAGTAGCAAGAAGGTGGGGGGGGGGTTACAATTGACTTCACTACTTTAGGGTCAGGGAAGCGAAAAACATATTGGTGTTCCGGTTCTTGATCATTCATCTGCGAGCTACCAGTGAAAACTACACTCTTGCGGACAACTGTCAGGATGGAATTGGACCCTGTTATAACAGACCACCTACAGTCAAATAAACTACTATCAAAGTCACGTGTCAAAAATAACCATTTGGGCAAGGAACTAGAGGGAGTTTGGGACAAGTGAAATATACTGTAGCAAAAGGGAGATCTCTATCAAGAGAAAAAGGAAAACAACTGAGGGGATAAGGAAACCCAGAAAAGCTTTTTGTGCGGAATCCAGTTGTGCAGCAAATATAATGATCCAGAAATTCCTCACTGTTATCCCTACTCTGTTGGAGTAACTTTGCCAAAACTGCAGTGGAAACTCCAACTGTGTAATTACATTGGGTCTCCATTGCATTTCCAGAATAGGAAACCCAGAACAGCTCTGAGGAATTTCCTGACCCATGGAGTGCTGTCCCAGTGACACCCAGGAGATTGTGAATGAAACTTGTTATTATGAGGTCTTTGAATTGTGAGATTTGACTTGTGGTTAAAAAAAAATGCAGTTTCTAGGTGTCTTAGAACATAGAATATAGAACACTACAGCGTAGTACAGGCCCTTCGGCCCTCAATGTTCTGCCGACCTGCGGAATTAATCTGAAGCCCATCTATCCTACACAATTCCATTTTCATCCATATGTTTATCCAATTACCAATTAAATGCCCCTAAAGTTGGCGAGTCTATTACTGTTGCAGGCAGGGCATTCCAACCATTCTTCTAACAATTTGTTCAATATATACACAATGAGATAGGTTAGGTAACTAGGACACAACCACATTATATGTCAAGCTCTGATATTCTTAATAGGAGGCTGAGGGGTGACCTTATAACGGTTTATAAAATCATGAGGGGCTTGAATAAGTTGAATAGCCAAGGTAGGCTCTTACAAATGACTTCTCCATGTGACAAATGTTATTCAGAATAGACAATAGTTAGAAGAAGTGAGATGAACTGAAGTGATGTGACTGATAAATTGTAGGAGAAACTCAGCAGGTCTAGCCGCATCAGTGGGGTGAAAAATAGAGTTAACATTTCAGCCAGTATCCAGGGTAGGGGAGCTCAATACTAGAGGGCATAGGTTTAAGGTGAGAGGGAAAAGATATAAGAGACCTAAGACGCAACGTTTTCAC
This sequence comes from Chiloscyllium punctatum, assembly GCF_047496795.1. Lineage (NCBI taxonomy): Eukaryota > Metazoa > Chordata > Chondrichthyes > Orectolobiformes > Hemiscylliidae > Chiloscyllium > Chiloscyllium punctatum. Next base: position 157,090,579 of record NC_092740.1, read on the forward strand.
ACAAAGGGTGGTGCGTGTATGGAATGAACTGCCAGAGGAAGTGGTGGAGGCTGGTACAATTACAACATTTAAAAGGCATCTGGATGGGTATATGAATAGGAAGGGTTTGGTGGGATATGGGCCAAGTGCTGGCAACTGGGGCTAGTTCAGTTTAGGAAACCTGGTCGGCATGGACGAGTTGGGCTGAAGGGTCTGTTTCTGTGCTGTAAGATTCTGTTAGGAATTAGAGAAACTGCAATAGCACAGATTTATCTTTCAATAATTTTAGTTATTTTCAAAATAAAATTATAGAATTTCCTGCTATTTGGAAATGGTTGAATATCATAGTTCTGAATCACAGGAGATTTGTGTCATTATTTCTGGAATTCTTTCAGGAAATTATTTACAGTAAATTGCAAAGAATTCCCATACACAGGAAATATGAATATGTTATACATTGACAGAAACCAATTCTTAAGCTTTCATACGTGGCTGCTCAAATTAATCACTTACCAACACATCCAATTCCTGTTGGATTAAGCTCAAAATCAGCGGGACAGTTACACAGGTAATTACCCGGTGTATTGACACATAATCCATTGATGCAATTGACTGGATCAGCACATTCATTGACATCTGCAAGTTAAAACAAAACGTCTCACTTCAGCTCCTTGTTGGCATTTATAAAACAGTTCCTGTTTCAGTGAAGTAATTACTCTAAGTAAGTGGGCAGCAATACAGTCAAATCCCCTTAAGGCAATCTTCAAAGGTTTTAAAAATAAATACAGCTATCTACCATCTCAATATTTCAGGGAATTGTCAAGAAATTTAAACAAAGACCAATTCACATTTGAACTTAAAGCTCCATTACAACTTCATTTCAGAAATGCTAAGAAAAGGTTCTCAGGTCTATAGAACTCAAATGTTAGTGAAATTCCTCTTTCAGAAATAAAACAGATTAAAATTAAACCAGCTAATAAATTCCAATTTTCTGAAACTTCACATACTACACTTGCATTAATAAATTAATAAATGTTGGCCCTTCTACAGTTAAATGACTTTAGTGTTTGGAATTAATTGCCTAACTGAAGAATTGGGCTGTAGATCACTCACTGATGCTGTAGCAATTTGTGGACATTCTCCTGAGATACAAATAGAGCTAATCAAAGGATTCTGGTGATATTGTGTTGATTAAAGCATCAGTCTGATTTCTCTGATGACTAAACTGATAAAGATGATGAAACCAAATCCGAATTTACTAGAAAGTAATAAGTTGAGGCCTGTGCTGTTAACTATACCCAGCTGGGGTAGCAGGAATGATGCTGTGATCAGCACAGTGTCTCTGGATTAGGAAAGTGAAATGGAGCCAGGATTGCTAGTCACTGCTCTTCAATAACTCTTTCTTATTCATTCAGGGAAATGTAGGCAATGCTGGCTAGGTCAGCATTTATTGTCCATCCCTAATTACCCTCAAGAAGGCAATGGTGCCATTTTGAACCGTTGCAGTCCATATGGTAGATATGAAAAGCATGGCCCTGGAAAAGCACAGCAGATAGGGCAACATCCGAGGAGCAGGACAGTCGATGTTTTGGACATAAGCTCTTCATTAGGAATGAGGAAGGGCTTATGCCCAAAACGTCGACTCTCCTGTTCCTCGGATGCTGCCTGACCTGCTGTGCTTTTTGCAGTCCTCACTTCCTCCTATATGGTAAGTACACCCACAATAGCTTTTGGGGAGGGAGCTCCTAGATTTTGAGCCAGTGACAGTGAAGGAATGGTGATATATTTCCAAGTCAGGATGGTGAGAACTTGCAGGGCGTGGTGTTCCCATGTAACTGTAGCCCTTCCCCCACGAGATGGAAATGGTTGTTGGTTTGGAAGGTGCTGTCTGAAGATCTTTGGTGAATTTCTGCAATGTATCTTGTCGATAGTAGACACTGCTGCTACTGAGCGCTGGGGTTGGAGGGAGTGGATGTTTGTGGATGCAGTGCCAATCCAACTTTGTCCTTTCTCACTAAAATGTACTTTGTGCAGGGGTGAGATAAGGAGAATATCAGGTTTGGATTTGATGTTGCCTTTCTCCCTCAGTAAAATATCCTGCCAGTATTTACTGTTTGGGATCTCTCATGAGGACTAGATCATTTGGTGTGTGGTATCATCTCTATGCCCTGTCTTTTATGTTGTATGATCATTGCTATGTCAAAATTGGAATTATTACGTAGGAACAGCAGTAAGACATATTGCCCCCTGAGTATGTTCCATCACTCAAATTAGGCTGTTTTCCATCAAAAATTTCAGTTAACTGCCTTTGAGAAAAATACAGGGATGTTGCTTACTCTTTGTGAGGAAAAGAACTTTCTGATTTCATTCCTAAATGACATGGTTCTCCTTTTTTTCCTGTGATTGGGTTCCTTTATCAGGATTCCTTGGCTAGCAGATTCCTTTCTCTCTGCCTACTGATTTGTTCCATTAAACACATTAACAGGATTACCCCTAAATTGTCCAATGACATTTCGAATACTAGATGATAAAGCACTCAGTAAAACACATAACCTACCAGGATGTATTAAATGCAAAAGCTCACAATTACACAACTTTTTCCTGATGATTTTCCCTGCATGGTTGATGCTGTATGACATAAAACTGAACAAAAATAATTCTTATTAAAAATTTCCATTGAGGAGACTTCAAGCCAAATCATATCCTATAACTTGGTCTAAAAGCTATGCTCACATTTTGACAGCTAGCATAAATTGTGCTACCATAGCTGAGACAATCCCCAATATTAAAAAAAAATCTAATCTATTTCTCAATATTAATAGATCTATTCTATGAAAAAAATCAAGGACTCAGAACAACACCTTTAAAACAAAACTGATTAGCTCTTTTGGCCAAACCCTATTTATGTACTCAGCTTCACTGAAAGCTGTACATTTGTTATTGAGACATAGTATTTCCAGATAAACAAAGGGTGTAAACATCACCTCCCTCCACCTTTACTAGTGAAGGTACTAAGGCAGGACATATGCTGTGCTAACCTTTGACCCTATAGCTCTGATTATCTGAAAAGTACTGAAGGATATCTGAGAGATACCACTGAAATAATCTCAAGGAAGTTTCCCAATGCTCTCCCAGACAATTCCCAAAAAAGATATTCACACTGAATTGCAAAAGAAGCAAATGCAATTTGAGTAAAAAGAAAATAAAAAGGTTTATACAGCAAGTGGTTTGGGTCTGAAATGCACTGGTGGTAGAAGCAGGTTCAGTCAACACATTCTACTGGGCATGAGGTGATTATTGAAGTGGAAATAATGTGCAGGGTTACACGGAAAGGCGAATTGCACCAAGTCATGATGCTCATTTGGAAATTGATGTAGACATGATGGGCTGAATGGACTCCTTCCACATCATAACAAATCTGTGACTCTGTGACATTACCTGTAGCCTCATTTGTTAGGAGTATTTCATAAAACCAAACCTCTTGCAACATACTTTTCAAAATTTATTGACAAATTTGTTTAAAAAGATTGTAATCAATATAGTAAAACAAAATGTTCATCAACATGCATCATATTTCATAATTCTTAATCTCTTGATGATGATGCAGAGTGGTGGCAGAATAGGAGGGGAAAGGAAGCAAATCCTGTGGTTAGAGCCCATGACCATGTGGGACATCTTGCCCCAAGTATCCAATGAACTGCATGTCAAGAATAAGCCTGTTTCGTCACATGATGATCTGCAGCCAAAATTTGTGACTATGGTCCTTGAATTGAGTGACAAATAGTAAATAAATCTATATAACATGTTTACCAATAATGAGTGTAGCTATAGTAAAATATTACTATCAAATTGTAATTAGAAATAATCTTTCAGGAGTCATTGTAACAAATTAATTACTCCTTTGTTAAATTGATAAAATCCTGTTCATGTTCAAACACAGTTATTTGGGAGATATTTTAGCAATGGGAACCTCATTATTGCTATTAAAAGGGGCTTTCATGGCTGACTTTCTGTTTCAAACTAATAAATGGAGAGAACCTTACTGATGTGACCCAATCTGAGCAAACATTGCTTCATTAATTTATATATATTTATCATTTTTAAGAAAACCTAATGTTTTAATATCATTATTTTGTTCTTTGTATCTTGCTAGATAGTTGCTTACTTAAGAGGTGAAAACACGGACAAATCAATAAATATTTGACCTGCAACACTACACAGCACAATCTCTGGGCCTTTGAACATTATGCTGATATTTTCAGCAATGATGAATATCTTGACAGATAAATGATGCATGTTCTCTTTTGAACTGAGCTGCGTTCCTACCTGTACAGTTGCCTCCACTTCTGTCAAGTTCATAGCCATCATCACAGACACATCTGAACATTCCCGGCAAATTCTGGCACGTGCCAAATACACAGATGTTCTGAAATGAACACTCATCAATATCTACAAAAGAAACAGACAATGCTCTTTTAAACACGATGTACAAAAACTTTGAAAGTTTTTGAGGGAATTTTATTAAATTTTATTAAATCTTCTGGACTTAAAGTACTCTGGCAATACCCAGAAAGAACAGGGATGTTGTTCTAAAAAAGTGGTTAGATGATGACCAGATAAGCATTTGGTGAGCTGCAGTTATCAGGTACCCAGACTGAATTACAGCATCTAGTTTCTTGATGAAGGAAAGGCAAGTTGGAACTGGAAGTAAATAAGATTAGTGGAGGTTTTAATGAGATACAATGTGTGGAAATGAAGCCAAAAACTCAAGTGATTTCTCACTTCTGAAAAGATGCAGTTGAACACATGCAATATGTTCAGCCTTCATAAAGTTTTTTTTTCCCCAGTTGAAGCATCTGGCCTGGCTCAATCTGAGTTTGGTTGGATGGAGAGTGGCCAAAGTGAACCACATTTAGAATGTTCTCTGGCTTGGTTATCTTTAACTGGGGAGCACTTCTACTTATTGGCAGATAGTTTTGATGTATTAAGATAAATAAAAGAGGAAATCTAAGGTTTCTGTTTGTGCTCTCCAATTTACTGCATATAGAAGAGTTATAACCTTTCTATCTATCCCCAGAGACTAGTCAAACTAATATCATCTCCAATCCAAATGGCAAACCTCTGACTTGCTTCCACAGTGAAGGATGGAGAATTCTCTCAGCACTACTGTAGATATATATTGGCAGTAGGTTCCACCGCCTCAAATGACATATTATTTTTTAAAAAGCACTAGAAATCGCCATTAATCTTAATACTTGAAAATTTGCCTCCATTTCGAACTATATACCTAGTTTTCATAGTCACTTCAGAGATATTATCTAACTAGTCAATTGCCTTTACGTCTTAGAATTTAAAGACGTCACTGTTCTCGATTAGAGAATGATAATTACATGACCTTTTTTTTTCCATTACACTTATTTATTCACATGAACAAAGGATAACATTCAGTTTAAACAAATTATATTAACATGTTCAAATAAGGGTCATGTTAAATCGCGTTTTGGAAAAAGCTTTTCTCAAACTAAAATAATGTTTTACTATCCTTGCAAATGTGTAAGGATATGTTGAATTATAAATCTCTTTGAGGAGAATCCTGGCATTTCAGCAGGATAGTTATCCTTATTTCCATCTGTCAGCTAAAATAATGAATGTTTTATGACTGTACTTTTGGATAAAACATTTTGTAGTCTGACTCCAGACACAGTTATCACCCACATCCAGGATGTTCATTCAGTCAAAATTGTTTGGTACCTTGACAGGATCTGCTGTCAGAAGCTGGTGTAAATCCCATCTCACAGTCACATCGGTATCCTCCAGGGGTGTTGAGGCACTGTCCATTGTCACACAGATTAACATTTTCTGCACACTCATCCAAATCTGCAAATAGAGATGAGCCAAATAGTTTTCATTAGCTCACAGCAACACTATGGTGGTATACCTACATTTGAGGGGCTGCAGCTGTAGAAGACAGCTCATAAACAAGGGCAATGATGCAATAAATGCAGCCTTCACCAACACCCCTCACATCCCATAAACAAATGCTTCTTAAAATATCAGACAATTTCATTTTAATTCAAAATAGAGAGAACGTTTTCCAAGATTTAGCTTTTCTGTTGACAAGAGGTGATTGGTGCAGTTGGAAATAATTCTGCTTCAGTTTATTTGTTTTAATAAAGCATGTAACATGACTGGTTTTGCTGGCTTCATGTCAGGTGTTTCTACAGATTCGGGCAGTAGATTACAGCCATTAGTAATAAATATTTGTTTAACATAAGCTTTGGCAAAATGTTCATGATGATAAAATGAATGATTGTTCTATCAGGAATTTGTGGCATTGCTGAATTTCAACTCATTCCTTTGTTAGCAAGATCCACAGATAGTGATTGCTTCATTATGGGTTGATGTTCTGTCATCTACAGATGATGCAAACTTTACATGTATGTTCAGGCTAACCAGCTCAGCCTCTGCATTAACTCTCTTGACTTCACCAACATTGCCAGATTATCAGATTGTTTATCAAACAGCCAGTACTGGGATGTACAGAAGTTTCCCCCAATCGAAGACTGGGAAATTGAATCTGTTGCTTATGGTCCCTACTCCAAATTTGCTACTCCAACTTACGACTGCATTCCTCTCCCTGGTAACAGTCTGAACCAGTCTTTGTGGACTTTTGTTAATGCAGTGGATCCTGAAGTAAATGTCCAACTTCATATTCACCTTATCTTGAAAGTTGCATTTTTCTGCCTCACTCTTTAACATGTCTGAGCTCATCGTGTTTTTTATTCATTCATGGATGAGGATGTCATTGGCTAGGCCAGCATTCAATGAATTTATTTACTTATTTATTAAATACGCTGTTAATCCAGGTCTTTGTTAACTCGAGACACGTCTATTCCAATGCAATCTTGGCTGCTTTTCCACATTCCATTCTGTGCAAACTCAAGATAATCCAAACTCAGCTGCCTCTGTTTAAATTTGCAGATCTTCCCATTCCCCTATCAATGCTGTGTTTATTGACCCTCACTGGCTCCTGTCAAGCAACATTTTGATTTGAAAACTCTCCTTGCTTTCAAACTGCACATGGCTTTGTCTCCTCCCTATTTCTGCAGTCAATTGTAACTGTATAATCCTCTGAGGATTCTGGGCTCCTATAATTCTCTGGAATTTTACAAGCTCAAACATAATTGCTCCAAGACTCCAGGATCTGGAACTCACTTGCTATCCCTCTCCACCAGTCCACCTTGTTTCCTTCTTTAAGAAACTCTTTAAAAACCACGTCATGAGCAAGCTTTTGGTCAGCTGACCTAATAGCTCCTTTATAGCTTAGTGTCATAGCTTGTTGATATTGCACCTGTAAAACACTTTGGGATCTTTTATTACTTTAAAGGCCTTCAATAGAATTTTACTTTCACATTGCTGCTTCACTTAAAGCCAACTTGCACTCTGCGTGAGTCAGGATCTGAAAATACCTGGACACGATTTCAAGACTTTTGTAAGAAAGGAAATGGAGTAACAGGCCGAAGAGTATTTCCCAAATCTGAGATATTGGTGCCCGAGTCTGACAGGAGCAGTCAAGCTCCCTTCTATTGGAGAAGCAGGAGGATTCTTAGAGAAGATATTCCGAACAGGTGACCATGGCTTTTAATCTCACCAACTATATTCCCTCAAAATCCTTTTCATCTCGCCTTCAGCACGTAATCTCGGTGGAAGAAGCAACCTGTATCTCACAGTTTGGTCAGCTGTACATGTTTCAGGGAGGATATTCACCAGAGGACTGAGGTTCAAAATGATAGAACTTGCATCAATCAGCATTAGGTGATGAATGATATTACAATCGACCTATTTTGTAATCATGTGCTGCATGTGTATAACACCTGAACTATTACCTTCAACAGGGACAGCATGGTGGCTCAGTGGTTAGCACTGCTGCCTCACAGCATCAGGGACCTGGGTTCAATTCCCACTTCGAGCAGCTGTCTGTGTGGAGTTTGCACATTCTCCCCGTGTCTGCGTGGGTTTCCTTTGGGTGCTCCGGTTTCCTCCCACAATCCAAAAATGTGCAGGTTAGGTGAATTGACCATGCTAAATTGCCCATAGTGTTAGGTGCAGGGGTAAATGCAAGGGAATGGGTCTGGGTGAGTTACACTTCGGAGGGTCGGTGTGGACTTGTTGGGCTGAAGGGCCTGTTTCCACACTGTAGGGAATCTAAGAAACATTGTTAACATTGTGGAGAGTATTAGAAATGATTGGGAATGATGTAGATGGTAGTGTTTGCAGCATCTAAAGCATTAAAGCTATCAGCTCTGTGGAACAGAACCTTTTCAGCTGATGGCTTGTAATTTTGGGTTTAAAGGGCTATTTCTCTGTAAGGTAACTACAACTTAGTGTCTTTTAAAGTGCCAGTGAGTAATACGGTACTGAGTTAATGGAATCAGCTGAGATAACTGATCTCAACTAGAGATGGAGTAGAGGGAGTTATAACTAGCCTCAGTGATGAAGATATAATTTCAGTTGCCCTTGGTTCCTGGTTGTGTTTGCTCTTCTAGTTTGAAGTCTCCTTTGTGACATTGCTTGGGAGCAGGATCAGGCTCAATAATGATGGCTCTTATGGGACAACAGCCCTCCAGCACCATCCATTTCAGTTCACATGAGAAGTCACAAGATGAAGTATCAGGGGTTGCTTGTGTCGATGGGACTATAGCGTAATAAGAGTCACTTTATTTCGGAAGGGAGCATAGGAAATGAACAGCCAGTGAAAACTGTAAACTGGTTAATGTTGGATTGATACATTATAGCGATGTTCTTTTAACTGGACAAACATGGGATATGTTAAGATGTGCATTTTCTGGTTTCTGTTTAAAGTCACAGTTTGTACATCATAAAGAGCTCTAGTTTAACTTCTTCCCCATACCTGCACATGTAAAACCATCACCATTGAAACCTTCAGAACAAAGGCAGCGATACGATCCTGGTGTATTCATACATTTGGCGTTGAGATTGCAATGATGTGTTTCATTGATGCACTCATCAAGATCTACCAATTAAAAAGAACACACAATTGATTAAATACAGTAGACTACATCACATTTAGCCTTAACAGAAATGTAAAGCTAGGGCTAAAAATACTTCTTGCAGTTAGCACTGTAACATTAAGAACAGAAAACAATTAGTGCACAGCAAGTCAGCAGCTTGTTACATGAGGATTCTAATGGGTTAGTAGTCTGGACTTGAATCTTTAGAATGTCACCTACAGTTGGCAATGCCAGATATAAATTCGGAGCTCTGAAGAACAATTACCGGACTCAAAATGTTAACTCTGCTTTCTCCCCATAGATGGGGCCAGACCTGCTGAGTTTCTCCAGCTATTTCTATTTTTGTCCCAGATCTAAATTGTCTCTAGATGCCCACAAATTCTCCATGTTTAAGGATAGGAGTGGGATCCTTAAATTGGCAATACGTATTCCTAGCACCTGAAGCTCTGTAGTGGGAACTTTGAAACCACAAAGTATCATCTAATTGTTTCTAAACCCTGCTCAAATCTTTTGGTACTAACTAGAGTATCTCCAGAATTGCAAACAGCTCAATAAGTAATGGGTTTGCAAAAATATTTAATATTTTTTCAATTAGCCAGACATATGTAAAATAAGTTAAATGTCTTAAGTGTAATGTATGACATATGATTTCAGAAAGTGCCTTTTGTGCATCACAGTTAGAGATACATGTGCAGATCTGCAGGGGAGAAAAAGAGACATATCTGCATCAGTGTTTATCTAAATCTGGTTTGGGAGTTTGTAATGAGCAGACTAAGCTCGACCATAACTTATTAAAGCTGTGTCTTCCAAGGAAACATTGCGATAAAACCAAAGTCTATCCCATAGGAATGCAAGAAAACTGAACTCTATTTATGAATGTTTACAGAATGTGTGGTTCCTCTGTGTTGCTCCCAATCATATTGTGTACTTTGATTTTGGTCTGCGATTATTTGGAAACTTTCAAGCTGTTTTACTTTGTCAATCAATTAAATTGTATCACCTCTGTTCACCCCTCCTCTCCTCAAAACTGTATGAAGGAAATGCTGGAATTGCTAAAATTCCTTCAAATGCGTAATGTAAAATCCATCTTACTGCTTTGTCAATGTCTCACAACATTATTTCATCCTGTTTGTACATTGGAGCACCTGTTATCAAAATTCATTGGGAAGTGTACATTTTAATGCTTACTGATTTAGAAGTTTGTCTATGCAATTTCATTACAAAATCTTGAGCAAACAGAATACAATAAAACCTTAGCTTTCTCATTAGATAATAATAGAATAGACAATTAGAATTATCTTGCGTCTCTGGCTGCACAGCTTTATGTGTGGTTAAAAATTAAACATTGTTATCATGAAGTTAAAGGGGTCGGGCCACAGGAGGAATTTGGAATTCAGATCCAATGTTTTGCAAAGCTGATCCTATCACAAAGGTCTACAGGATAAAGACAAATTCTTAAAGCTAATTGTGGTGAAGGGAACTTCAAAGGAATGAAGTCCAGGACCTAATCAGGTGTACCCGAGAACTCTGTGGGAAGCTAGAGAAGTGATTGCTGGGCCTCTTGCTGAGATATTTGTATCATCGATAGTCACAGGTGAGGTGCCTGAAGACTGGAGGTTGGCAAACGTGGTGCCACTGTTTAAGAAGGGTGGTATGGACAAGCCAGGGAACTATAGACCAGTGAGCCTGACCTCAGTGGTGGGCAAGTTGTTCGAGGGAATCCTGAGGGACATGTAATTGGAAAGGCAAGGACTGATTCAGGATAGTCAACATGGCTTTGTGCATGGGAAATCATGTCTCACAAACTTGATTGAGTTTTTTGATGAAGTAACAAAGAGGATTGATGAGGGCAGAGCAGTAGATGTGATCTATATGGACTTCAGTAAGGCGTTCGACAAAGTTCCCCATAGGAGACTGATTAGCAAGGTTAGATCTCATGGAATACAGGGAGAACTATCCATTTGGATACAGAACTGGCTCAAAGGTAGAAGACAGAGGGTGGTGGTGGAGGGTTGTTTTTCAGACTGGAGGCCTGTGACCAGTGGAGTGCCACAAGGATCAGTGCTGGGCCCTCTACTTTTTGTCATTTACATAAATGATTTGGATGCGAGCATAAGAGATACAGTTAGTAAGTTTGCAGATAACACCAAAATTGGAGGTGTCATGGACAGCGAAGAGGGTTACCTCAGATTACAACAGGATCTGGACCAGATGGGCCAATGGGCTGAGAAGTGGCAGATGGAGTTTAATTCAGATAAATGTGAGGTGCTGCATTTTGGGAAAGCAAATCTTAGCAGGACTTATACACTTAATGGTAAGGTCCTAGGGACTGTTGCTGAACAAAGAGACCTTGAAGTGCAGGTTCATAGCTCCTTAAAAGTGGAGTCACAGGTAGATAGGATAGTGAAGAAGACGTTTGTTATGCTTTCCTTTATTGGTCAGAGTATTGAGTACAGGAGTTGGGAGGTCATGTTGCGGCTGTACAGGACATTGGTTAGGCCACTGTTGGAATATTGCGTGCAATTCTGGTCTCCTTCCTATCAGAAAGATGTTGTGAAACTTGAAAGGGTTCAGAAGAGATTTACAAGGATGTTGCCAGGGTTGGAGGATCTGAGCTATATGGAGAGGCTGAACAGGCTGGGGCTGTTTTCCCTGGAGCGTCGGAGGCTGAGGGGTGACCTTATAGAGGTTTATAAATTCATGAGGGGCATGGATAGGATAAATAGGCAAAGTCTTTTCCCTGGGGTGGGGGAGTCCAGAACTAGAGGGCATAGATTTATGGTAAGAGGGGAAAGATATAAAAGACCTAAGGGGCAACTTTTTCACGCAGAGGGTGGTACGTGTATGGAATGGGCTGCCAGAGGATGTGGTGGAGGCTGGTACAATTGCAACATTTAAGAGGCATTTGGATGGGTATATGAATAGGAAGGGTTTGGAGGGATATGGGCCAGGTGCTAGCAGGTGGGACTAGATTGAGTTGGGATATCTGGTCGGTATGGACAGGTTGGACCGAAGGGTCTGTTTCCATGCTGTAACATCTCTATGACTCTAAGTCTTTACCAATTCAGATGAGAATTTTGCAGTTTCAGTAATTCAGTTCATTCTGCGCTGATGTAGAAATTGAGCCAGGAAATGAGATTCTTTTTTCCCCAGCACACCATTGGTGGTATTGTTAAACAGTATTGGAACACAGCTGTCTGCAATGACCAATAATGTGTCATGAATTTTAACTTAGCACTGGGATCATGAGGTCCAGAATTCTATTTCATTGAATTCTATTCCCTGGCCTTGCCATTACAAATTACATCTTTTTAAAAAAAAACTTGGAACATTTGAGGAATTGGTAATATGAATCCAGAGTAAGACCACTTCTTGGTCTCAATAACCTGATGTAAAAAAAAAAGTTAAGTATTTCTACCTTTGTCTTCTGCTTATACCCTTTAATAATTGTGTTCCTCTAACTCCTGAAGCTTGCCTGTCTGCCACACCCTTTGGCCCACCTCTGACTGATACACACTCAGTTTTCCAGACCCGAGTACCAGAACTTGCTCCTTGAAACTCCCTGTATCTCCACATCTCTGACCTTGTAAAGTTCCTGCTTATCTCTTCAACTCAGCTTTCAGATTGTGACTCCTGATATCTAAATGTTAAGTACTGTATCAACTTTTGTTGAATTGTGCCTCTGTGAAATGAATTGGAATATTTTTCCATGTGACTTGTATTATGTAAATTTGTATAATATTAACGCTAAACTCCTCTCACCATCAGAATACTGCCGAATACATGATGCTCAAAACGGATCAGAAAACAAAATATTGAATAAGTAGAATATTGTAATCTTTAGGAAAGCAGTTTTTAGCACAAGCTTATACAACAATATAATTGCAAATGCCATGTATTACAACAACCAGAGCATTATCTGATTGCAATTTCTCCCATCTAAACATGTAACTATTTAGTTGCATGTCGCATACTTTTTCTCTTATAAGAGCGTTGCTACTTGAAAGTAGCCTGTTGTCGGCTTCAGTTTGATAAATGCATCCCTCTTTTCTCATTCAATCATGAAGCACTCACCTACACACACAGTGCCATCGCCAATCCATCCCTCACGGCAGCTACATTGGAAACTTCCAGGAATATTGACACATGAAGCATGCATATCGCAGTTGTGGGCCCCAATTTCACACTCATCAACATCTGAAGGTTATAAATAAAGCTGTCACAGCAGATACATTTCAGAACTAACATCAATTTAGATAATTTGTTCGGTAAAACAACTAAGGCCAAAACATTGATACAACTGTGCTGTTGATTTACAAGATGCTCTGCAGGATTTGGTATTTAATACAAATGATTTAGCTAACGCTCATCTTCTCTTTGGCTAATATCATCATTCAGTGCTACTTTGCGGAATGCTTGTGCAATTGTGAACAACATGTTGAGTATTTTCCAGAAGACATTTTCTATCTGAATCACTGCAGGTTTAGCTCACTAGATGTTTGGGTTATGCATTACATTTGCAAAACTACTAAAGTTAGAACTACTAAAGTGGCCAAATTATTCCTAAATGATATTTAAGGAAGGATTATAACATTTGATTATAGCAAAGCCATTCTCTTTTATCAATCAAACTTACATGTATTGGTATTCCTACCTTAGCCATAAAAATAATTAAGAGGTTAAATTTTTTCTCAGTTTTAATATTTCATGCTCTTATTTTCATCATTGATTTCTCCACAGATGCCTGAGCTGTGATGTTCAGGTAGGTAATGAGTTCCCAAATTGTCCTTCTGCTCAACATCATCAGCAGTTGTCCACCTTGGAAATGTCTCTGGGTCTGGGTTATATGGGTCATTGTGTGGATGATGAGCTTGACCCTAGAGCCACATCTCCCACCACACACCCAGCAGGTGCTTCAGGAGGGGGGACTGGTCCTTGGCCTTGCTGGTAATCCTTTCTCCGGTTCCTTTTCCGTTTTTCCTCCGACCCGTGGGTATTCTCAAAGAATTGTGAGGTTATGTACTTTGCCAAGAAGACTAAGCCGAGGCTTAGATATCGTCTAAATGGGGAAAGGCTTCCCAAATCTGAAGCACAATGGGACTACAAGTCTTAGTTCAGGATTCTCTTAAGGTTGACATTCAGGTTCAGCTGGTAATTAGGAAGTCAAATGCAATGTTAGCATTCATTTCAAGAGGGCTAGAATACAGAGCAGAGATGTACTCCTGAGGCTGTATAAGGCTCTTGTCTGATTGCATTTGGAATATTGTGAGCAATTTTCGTGGCCCTGTATCTAAGAAAGAATGCGTTGGCATTAGAGGGAGGTGTCCAGATGATCTTTACAACAATGACCCAGGGATGAAGCACTCATCAAAGAGGTGTGGTTGAGGATTCTGGGTCTGTACTCAATGGAGTTTAGAAGAATGGGGGGGATTTGATTGGAACTTAGAGACTGGATAGAGTGGACATGGAGAAGATGCTTCCGTGATTAGGAGAGTCTAGGACAGCTTCAGAATGAAGGGATAAGTCTTTAGAACCGAGATAAGGAGGAATTTTTTCAGCCAGGCATTGGTGAATCTGTGGAACTCATTGCAGAGGGCTGTGGAGGCTAAGTCATTGAGTCTGGTTAAGCTAGAGATAGATTATTTCTTGATTAGTAAGGGGATCAAAAGTTATGGGGAGAAGGCAGGAGAATGGGGTTGAGAAACATGATCAAACGGTGGAACAGATTATTTGGCCAAATGACCTAATTCTGCTCATATATCTTATGGTGCTCCTTCACACTGGAGCTTTGCTTTCCCCTGAATAAGGATCTCCTACACCTTGCCAAATTTGTCATATTTCTTGAGAGACGTCTTCAGAAAGACTTTGAAACACTTCCTTTGTCGTTGTCTCATTCGAGTGCCTTCCTTTGGCTGGGTGGGGATGATTTGTTTTGGCAGTCAGAACCCTGGCATCCTCAGCACATGTGAGGCTTTGTGGTTAGCCATTGAAAATTAAATCAAAATAGCCTTTAAACTTTCCTTTTCTCAGCTTAAAGTGCTCAGGACCTCTTCATATTATTCCATTCACATTCACATGACTCAGAGATCAGGAAGTCAACACTCCACTGGGCTGACTCAGGTAGTCTTGTTCAACTCAGGTTGAACTTTAAGCATAAACTGGTCTTTTTATCTTTATATTAACTATTTAACTTGCTAAACATGCATACTGTCAGATGCAACACAGTTATAACTCACAAGAAACGCATGGCGGAATATTTCTGAGCAGATGGTGAAGAATCTCATTTGCTGTTGGAACTGAACAAAATATTATGGGGAGAAATTTCTAGCATCAATGTGTACTCAAAACATTGGATATATTTATTTCTATTTTAAATTTAATATCAACAAGCGAGTGAAGAAAGCTTTTACAATAAGGTTCAGATCTTCCAGCAGTGGGTCAGTCCTACCTGAACATCCAGTGGTGCCCTTTTTTACCGAATATCCCAGTTGGCAATGGCAAATGAAGGAACCTTTGGTATTTTCACAATCACCGTAGAGACAGATATTAGGATTCAGCTCACATTCATTCACATCTGCAATGACACAAAGTAATGTCATTTTCCACAACTTCAGCAATTGCAAAGGCGATTTCTACTGTGACATAACCCTTCTAGATTTATACTATTCTGCTAGAACAGTTAAAATTCACTTACGTTGTGTTACATATACATCAAACATGATCAATTGCGGGAAAAAGCTGAACACTGTCAACTTAAATAACAATGTCATTATCATCTTGCTGTTTACCAATGCAGGTCTTCATGTCCATCGAAGCCATGAATCCATCAAAACACAGACAGCGGTATTCACCGGGAATGTTAGTGCACTGTCCACCATCACAGATATCAGGATTATCCTCACATTCATCAATATCTGATGAAGCAAGACAAAACATAAGGCAAGTGGCATCATTTTGAATATCCCTCTTTAATTTGTTAACTAGCCATCAACAAACTCTATGATACAGTAAATCGTTCTGACTAGTATTAGTTGTGTTGGAAATAGCACTATTATCAGAAATTTCTTAGGATCTACTTTGTGTCCACTGGCAAATAGTGAGATGATACAGGGAAAAATTAATTAATCAGGCCATTTTACAGATTAAAAGCAGGTATCAACTGCAGGGATAATGAAGGTGGATGATCTCAATGAATTATTTTCAAATTTACATCATTTAGCATTGTGTAACTATAATAAAAAACATATCCTATTGAACCTACCTGCACAGGTTCTCTTGTCGGGCATAAGAGCGTAGCCCTCAATGCAACTGCACTCATAGCTTCCTTCGGAATTTGTACAGTGTGTGTCACAGCCACCATTCATGATGGTGCATTCATCAATGTCTAAAATATGAAGAGAATGGTGCAAATGACCTCAGTCAGAATTTAGATTTCTCATGTGCATACCACATTAAAGAGGATATTCTGAATACAGTTTGAATGTTTATTTTACTCAGGGACTTAGGTCAAGGGACAAGTCCCAGGGCACTGTACATCATCAATTTTGGAATGAATAAGGAATTAAATTTCCTGGAAGATTCTCCTGATCTTCTGCCACATTTTTAGCAGAAACCAAAGTTATGGTGATGGAGAGGGTGGAATCCCAAGGAAATCCACCCTCTAAACAAAGATGATAGGATGAGGCAGTTCCAAGTTGATGCTTTAAAAGACAGTAAATTGATAAAGGGAGTAGGAAATTGAGGGTGGGTACTGAAAGAATTCAAAGAGATAAGGGTTTTGGGGAAGTTTTGCTTGGAGTAAGAGGGGATGTAATCCTGTTTAGTGAGAGATAGAGAAAAGGAGTGAAGTAGAGGGCTAGAGAATGAAGTAAGAAAAGGCAGGGAAACTATGCCAGAGATTGCTAAAGATCAGGTATATCACAATTGAAAGTATTTTTCTTGATCAAGGAAGAACAGACACTAATAAAAATAACTTATTCATAAATGTTAATAAAGAAACTTACAGGAAAATCAGACAGGGAATTGTCAACTACTTTGTATATACTTTAACACAGAACTCCTGATGAACACATCCATGTTCTCGTGAATGCATTGGGATGCAGGGCAGGGTTCAGGGGGAGGAGATTAGAGGGGCAAATTGTCCTCTTGAAGTCTGTTTTTTAACAGATGGGGCCTTACATCCATTTCTGTTGCCCCAGACCGAATGTTGGACTCAGTGAACGTGCAGAGTTCTCTCCCAGCAGGATTCCTCGTGTCAACAAGTGGCCTGCTCATGAAAAGGAGAGGGATGGTGCTGGTATAGAGCTGAACCTCACTGTGGCAGCAGCAGCAGCAGCAGCAGCAGGACAGTGCCTTCTGGGAGAGAAGCACCCAACAGATCAGAACTTGGGTTCCATAATCTTGTCTGAGGCTTGTGCCTTCACCAGCTAAGTGTTGGGGTTAGAGAGGAGGAAGAAGACACCCATCAAGATCCTCTTGGGTTCTTTGCTGAGCTGGGGGAAGAAAAGCCATGGACCATTGCACTCCAGATAATTGGTCCCAGTACTTGTTCTTACAAGGATTATATGCCTCCAGAATAAAGGTACATTTAAAAATCATATATATATCTTTATTTCATTCTGTAATGTGCAGGAACGTGGTTCCCAGCTCCATGTTAAAACTAAGAGCTGATACCAACTGTGTTAAACCTACACCGAATATTCACCTCCTCCCAACTGCCTCATGGTCAGTTCTGCTGGTTGATGCCTTCTAACCTTGTCCAGACACTGTCTCTTCATAGCCAATTGCCACCGTGACATTGACCGCCTCAACCTCTCCACCCCTCTCACCCACTCCAACCTCTCACCCTCAGAACGTGCAGCCTTCCACTCCCTCTGCTCCAACCCCAACCTCACTATCAAACCGGCAGACAAGGGAGGTGCGGTGGTAGTTTGGCGCATCGATTTTTATATTGCTGAGGCTAAACGCCAGCTCGCGGACACCTCCTCCTACTGCCCCCTTGACCATGACCCCACCTCCCACCACCAAACCATCATCTCCCAGACCATCCATAACCTCATCACCTCAGGGGATCTCCCATCCACCGCCTCCAACCTCATAGTCCCACAACCCCGCACCGTCCGTTTCTACCTCCTGCCCAAAATCCACAAACCTGACTGCCCCGGCCGACCCATTGTCTCAGCGTGCTCCTGCCCCACCAAACTCATTTCTGTATACCTTAACACGGCCCTGTCCCCCTTAGTCCAAAAACTCCCCACCTACATTCGGGACACCACCCACGCCCTCCACCTCCTCCATGATTTTCACTTCCCCGGTCACCAACGCCTTATCTTCACCATGGACATCCAGTCCCTGTACACATCCATCCCTCATCACGAAGGCCTCAAAGCCCTCCGCTTCTTCCTCTCCCGCCGACCCAACCAGTACCCTTCCACTGACACCCTCCTTTGATTGACTGAACTGGTCCTCACTCTTAACAACTTCTCCTTCCAATCCTCCCACTTCCTCCAAACCAAAGGAGTAACCATGGGCACCCGCATGGGCCCTAGCTATGCCTGCCTCTTTGTTGGATATGTGGAACAGTCCATCTTCCTCCGCTACGTTGATGACTGTATCGGTGCTACCTCATGCTCCCACGAGGAGGTTGAACAGTTCATCCACCTTACTAACACCTTGCACCCCGATCTCAAATTTACCTGGACCGTCTCAGACTCCTCCCTCCCCTTCCTTGACCTCTCCATCTCTATCTCAGACGACCGACTCAACACGGACGTATACTATAAACCTACTGACTCCCACAGCTACCTAGATTACACCTCTTCCCACCCTGCCCCCTGTAAAAACGCCATCCCATATTCCCAATTCCTTTGCCTTTGCTGCATCTGCTCCCAGGAGGACCAATTCCAATACCGAACAACCCAGATGGCCTCCTTCTTCAAAGACCGCAATTTCCCCTCAGACGTGGTTGACGATGCTCTCCACCGCATCTCCTCCACTTCCTGCTCCTCCGCCCTTGAGCCCCGCCCCTCCAATCGCCACCAGGACAGAACCCCACTACTCCTCACCTACCACCCCACCAACCTCCAGATACATTGGATCATCCTTCGTCATTTCTGCCACCTCCAAACGGACTCCACCACCAAGGATATATTTCCCTCCCCACCCCTATCAGCGTTCCAGAAAGACCACTCCTTCCGCGACTCCCTTGTCAGATTCACACCCCCCACCAACCTAACCTCCACTTCCCCTGCAACCGCAAAAAACGCAAAACTTGTGCCCACACCTCCCCCCTCACTTCCCTCCAAGGCCCCAAGGGATCCTTCAATATCCATCAGAAATTCACCTGCACCTCCACACACATCATTTACTGCATCCGCTACACCTGATGTGGCCTCCTCTATATTGGGGAGACAGGCCGCCTACTTGCAGAACGTTTCAGAGAACACCTCTGGGACACCCGCACCAACCAACCCAACCACCCCGTGGCTCAACACTTCAACACCCCCTCCCACTCCACCAAGGACATGCAGGTCCTTGGCCTCCTCCATCGCCAGACCATGGCAACACGACACCTGGAGGAAGAACGCCTCGTCTTCCACCTAGGAACCCTCCAGCCACAAGGGATGAACTCAGATTTCTCCAGTTTCCCCATTTCCCCTCCCCCCACCTTTTTTCAGTCCCCACCCTCAGACTCAGCACCACCTTCTTGACCTGCAATCTTCTTCCCGACCTCTCCGCTCCCACCCCCTCTCCGACTTATCACCCTCACCTTAACCTCCTTCCACCTATCGCATTCCCAATGTCCCTCCCCCAAGTCCCTCCTCCCTACCTTTTATCTTAGCCCGCTTGGCACACTCTCCTCATTCCTGAAGAAGGGCTTATGCCCGAAACATCGATTCTCCTGTTCCTTAGATGCTGCCTGACCTGCTGCGCTTTTCCAGCAACACATTTTCAGCTCTGATCTCCAGCATCTGCAGTGCTGACTTTCTCCCAGACACTGTCTCTGTCAACAACCTCCTCGTTGCTCCTGAGGAGTGCCTCTTACCCTCACTCTGGCATTACCTGGGAATTACTCCTTCTCCCTTCCTGATCCTAACAATAGCTCCAAAACCAAGTTATTTTCCCGGTGAATTGACTGGGGAAACCTGTCAGGCATCTCGCTGCATTATGTAAATGAGATCTGAATCAGTGCAGGGATTGTTCCCTGTGCTTTGTTCATGGTACAAACCAATTCTATGATATTTTTAATCAAACATCTTCAAGCAGAATCCAACACACATCTGGAGTGAGTGGCACTTAAACCTGGGCCTTCTGGCCCTAAGATAGGGTCAATACCATGATGCTAAATCAATCTCAAAACTAATTTCGAAATTGAGGGAAATGGGAACAGCTCTGATGAAGAGTCATCTAGACTTGAAATGTTAGCTTCTATCTCTCCACGGATACTGCCTGGCCCACTGTGATCTTCAGCATTTGTTGTTTTCAGTACAGATTGGCACTGGCAGCTTTCAAAATGAAATGGGGATGGGAAGGTGAGATTGCTATCACCTACTTCTGCCCTCAGAAGCAATTCCTCTCAGGACCAATGGGAGAAATGGTAGCTTGAACTTTTGACCAAAATTAGAAAATTTAAAGACAATTCAGTCTGCACTATGAATAACAAACTAATTCAAGAACGGAACTATAAATACTATACATATTTCAACAAATCTTACCAACACAGCCTTGCCTATCAGGGGTAGCCTGGTATCCAGTGTTGCAAGCACATTGATATGTTCCAACCATATTTACACACTTGCCATTTCTACAAAGATTATCGCTGAGGGAACACTCATTGATGTCTGTAAAACAACAGAGATAAAGCAACAAAATTCAAATATTGTGGAAATGATTTTCTGGACCAACAGTAGAAAAATAGTCACAGATAGTTGTATCTTCTCCATTGAGTAATCTGTTTCTCTTACCAACACAGGCACTACCATCTGGAGTCAGCTCATGTCCTGGAGGGCATATACACCTGTAACTGCCTTCTGTATTTATACAGGTCCCACCACGGCATAAAAGAGGGTTCCTCTCACACTCATCGATATCTGCGTGGGCGAAGCAAAGGCAATATTTAAATATTAAAGCTTCTGTTGACAAATCAATTGAATTAACAATTTTAAATTATGATAGGCTCTTGACATTGTAATTGTTTGACTTATTAAATTCCAAACCCTCCAACATCTGATCTAAAAATCAGCTACTCTTTGACATCTACGTGTAAACACAAATAATAACACTGTAACCCAAGGGTCCTTCGACAGATATCAACGAACACAGCACTGGGCAGATCTTTCATTTCATTCCTCTACTTAATGTTATGATGTTTTAATTTTCTTTCTCAGCTCAGTCTTAATATTCTGCCCTGTTTAGTGATTGGATTATCTGAAAACTTAATACCATGTATAAAAAAAAGTGCTCTAACCAAATGACTGTGAAATCTAACTGAGAGTTTCTCTCTGCCTGAAATGGCCGGTATACAGTCTCAGAGGTGCACAACACTGAGAGGACAGGGATGATCTGTTGTCAATACACTAGCCCTAACATGATTTCCCCTTCGACTTGACAGTCAGCTTGATCTCTCGAGTTATCAGTATGGCCTGATTGTGAAATAACGACATGAGGAACTGAGAGTATGAAACGTATTCTATTAATTTTTGAAGCACATGTTGACTAAGTTGAGGAGGAGCTTCTCCACCCAAAGGGTTGTGAGTCTGTGAATTCCCTGCCCAGTGAAGCAATGGATGCCATCTCATTGAGTGTTTTAAGGCAAAGACAGAGAGATCTTTGAACAGTAAAGGGATTAAGGGTTCTGGGAGCAGGCGGGTAAGTGGATCTGAGTCCATGAAATGATCAGCCATGATCTTATTGAATGGTGGAGTAGGCTCAGTGGGCCGGATGGCCTACTCCTGCTCCTAGCTCTTATGTTCTTACATTCTTTTGTTGGAGCTACCGTGCTTCAATGATGTAGGAAATTTTAATTTGGCTGAATGATCTTTTTAAATAATACCATTCTCTATCATTGATACATACAGCATTCCAAGTAGAAAAATGACTTCAAACAAAATGCATTACAAAAATACATTCCCCAAGGTAACCCAAGATGTCTTCACTCAGAGAGTAATAGGGACGTGGAACGGTCTGCCTGCAACAGTGATAGACTCGCTGACGCTAAGTGCATTTAAATGGGCATTGGACATACATATGGACAAAAATGGAATGGTGTAGGGTAGATGGGCAAGAGATTAATTTCACAGGTGGGTGCAACATCGGGGGCTGAAGGGCCTGTAACATTCTGTGTTCTATATGTTCGAATATTTTATGGCACAAGAAATAAATGCAGATGATTTAAAACCATTTTAAAATGAAGTCTGCTATCAGAAAAAAAACCTATAAGGATTATATCGACCAGTACCCTGATTACTGCTTGAAAACATGTTACACATCAGAATACATTTTCTCAATGTTGATTGCCCACCAGGCTCTAAAATATTAATTCATTCTCAAATACAGTGTTTTGATGTTAAAATAAACCTGAGTGTAACAGCTCCTTCTCCATCTCAGTTTTAGAAAACAAATCTACTTTTAGATCCCTCCACAACAAAGACCATTGTGTGGTAAAGCCAAAAGGCAGCAGCTTAAATTCTGGCACCTGTCTCTGTATCTCTGCAAGGTGCTTTCATGGGGTTTGTGAAATGACTGGGTGATTTTACAGCTGATTTTTCTTCCCTCCCTGTGAGTTAGTGTATTGCATCTAACTGGCTCCTCTCCTGATCATATAGTCCTCTCTCTGTTTGTTTCATCAATTGGTTGAACTTTCAGCTGAAAATATATTTTTTTAAAGTTGGCCTGGATTTTCCAAGCGATAGTTTCTTAAGTGTAGACGCAAATACACTTGAGGGCCTTGTACAATCCCCAATGTAACAGAATCTTAGGGAATGCTTGGGAAATTGAATATTCCAATGGACAATTCTATTGCGCCATGAACTCTCTGAAAGTATCCCACTAAATCAGAGCATTTGGACAGTTTTGCTGCAATTAATAGTTATCCATTAACAGTTGGAAAATTAAAAACCTAGTCTAACTCCTGGTAACTATTAAGCTAGTTACTCCCAATGGCACTGACCCCAGATCTCTTATATCCCTCACAGTACCTGACAAGACACTATCCTCAGACACTCACTGAAGCCTCCCTCTCAGGATCTGACGCCCTCCCCTTCCTCCTGGGACACAATACCCCACCTCGCACCCAACAATATCTCCTCCCCCATGACCTAACACCCCTTTCCCCAGGGAATTTGACATGCCCATTACCTTCCACTTGAGGTCTGATATCCCCTCCCTCCCCCGTCCTCTCAGCCCGTGACATCACCATCCCCCTGCCACTGGCTCAGATGCCTCTCCCTGCACCCACACTTTAGGCAGACACTACCCTCATAATCTCTTCCCATCAGATCCAATCTTCCCACGGCCCCTCTCCCAACCCTACCTAAAGCCTCTGTTACTTACCCCGTACCTTAACCTCACACTTTCCCTTTCACAGGAGCTGCCAGAGTACCTACTTGTGCTGCTGGAGCTGTAAATCTCACAATACATCAACCATTGTTGTGTGAAAAGGAGGCACGATTTGACTTCTCCATCTACCCTGTACAATGAGGGATGTGTTCAGAGTAAGTTGTGCTCTACATTTCTGGAGGAGCTGGGATTAGAATCTCCTGACAGATATACAGAGTTATTCCTGACCATAAAAGAACATAGGAGCAGAGTTGCATTATGGATGTGATTGTCACTCCTTGGAAAATCCAACCCCATGTTATATTAGTCATATAAGCAGGTGTCTTCACAGTGTAACATTTCTGAAGCAATTGGACAATTATACCTACCCATGCAATTCTTCATCATCATAAATCCACTCTCAAAGCCTTCAAAACACTCGCACTCAAAATGGCCAGGAGTATTGACACAAGTTCCATTTCCACAGAGACCAGGAGAAATCCGGCATTCATCAATGTCTTATAAGAGAGAAGAAAATAGATTTCAAAGGTGAAGCATTCTGAAAGAATTAAAAAGACTACTATGTGCTTGTATTTTCTACTCTATGCTTTTTATTTTTGGGTTAACATAGCTTACCTTTATCTCCACGAGTTAAATGTAACTTACAAGAGACTTACTTTTGGAAAGTACAGCAAGTTAAACAGTTTGAGCTGGTAGAAGTTACAACTTGGAAAATCATGAAATAACATAATTTAGTTGGGCAGTAACATCTAAAGGTGTTAGAGCAAGTGTTTAGATTTAAAACCAACAATACTGAACATTAATAAGGGCTGGAGGATTTGAATAACAGCTGAATAGGCAAAGCTGTTACTGCAAATGATCACATCAGATTCTAAAGTCTGACCTTTCCCACTACTTGCGATGCTGTCTGGCTGAACACAATCAGAATGTTGGCCTGGATTCTCATTCTTGAGACAAGGAGTGGGAGTCTCAGAGATTTCCCACTTTGCAATCCTGCATTGAGAGAGACTGCCCGCAAAGAAGGGATTTTCCTGTTGAGGAGTACTTGCAGGCTACCTTAGGGTCAGCAAAATGCAGAAAACATTCCAGGCAGCACAGTTAAAAAATAAATTGTGAACATACTCCTGTTGGAGTGAAATGAGTATAGCCCACCTCTGAGATCCTCTCAGAGAACAAATTAAGGGGCGGATTCTGAGAGCACCCATTAACCAAGGATAGCAGGCAGGTTTCTGAGTCTGCAGGGCCAAGCTGAGAACCCACAACATTGTGAGAACTCAAAGTAGAAATGCCTGTGAAAACATTTTAGAAATATCAACTCTGATACGGGCTTACGTAAGGAAAGCTGAAAGGTCCGACTACACCCCTGAGTTCTGAAGGAGATTGCAAAGGCATTGGTGGTGATCTTTCAGGAATCACTGGGGTCAGGGAAGGTCCCAGAGGACTGGAAAATGGGTAAAGTAACATCCCTGTTTAAGAAGAGAGGGAGGCAGAAGACAGGAAACTATAGGCTGGTTAGCCTAAGCACAGTTGTTGGTAGAATTTTAGAGGTCCGTTATCAAGGACAAGATTGTGGAGTACATGAGTCAACATGGCTTTGATAAGGGGTGGTTCTGCCTGAAAAATCTGTTCAAATTCTTTAAGAAGATAATGAGAGAGTTAGAGAAGGGAGTCAGTGAATGTCATCTGTTTGGATTTCCAGAAGGCCTTTCACAAGGTGTTGCTGAGGAAGCTGCTAAATAAGTTAAAAACTCATGGTGTTAGGGACAAGGTGCTGGCATGGATCAAGGTTCGGCTGACTGGCAGATGGCAGACAGTGGAGATAAAGGGGTCTTTTCCAGGATGGCAGCCAGTGACTAGTGGAGTTCCACAACGGTCTATGTTGCACCACAGCGACATTAAATGATCTGGATGAAGGAACTGAGGGTGTTGTTGCTAAGTTTGCAGGTGACACAAAGATAGGTGGAGGGACAGGGAGGATTGAGGAAGTGGGGAGGGCTGCAGAAGAACTTGGATGGGCTAGGACAATAGGCAAAGAAGAGGCAGATGGAATACAATGTGGGAAAGTGTGAGGTTATACACTTCGGTAGGAAAAATAGAGATATTGACTGTTTTCTAAACACAGAAAGGCTTAAGAAAGCTGAAGCACAAAAGGACTTGGGAGTTCTAATTCAACATGCTGTGATGGTTAAGGTACATGCTCAGTTTGGCAGTTAGGAAGGCAAATGCAACGTTGGTATTCATTTCAAGAGGGCGAGAATACAAGATCAGAGATTTACTGCTGAGGCTGCATAATGGTCTGGTTAGACTGTATTTGGAATATTGTGAGCAGTTTTGGATCCTGTACCTAAGGAAGGATGTGCTGGCATTAGAGGGGTGTTCCAGATGAGGTTTACAAGAATGATCCTGGGGATGAGGGAGTTGTCATATGAGGAATGGTTGAGGACTCTGGGTCTGTACTCAGTAGAGTTTAAAAGGATGAGGGAGGATCTGATTAAAACTTACAGAATCCTGAGGGCTCTGGATTGAGTGGATGTGGAAAGGATGTTTCTGCGAGTAGGAGAGACTAGGACCCGTGGGCACAGCCTCAGAGTGAAGTAATAATCCTTTTGAATTCAGATGAGGAGGAATTTCTTCAGCTAGAGGATGGTGACTCTGTGGAACTCATTGCCACAAAGGGCTGTGGAGGCCAAGTCATGGAGTGTATTGAAAACAGTGATAGACAGGATCTTGATTGGTAAGGGAAGACAGGAGAATAGGGTTGAGAAACATAACAGGTGAAAGTGGGTACTGCAGAGCCTGGAGATTAAAGTCAAGATTCGAAAAGTGCTGGGAAAGCACAGCAGGTCAGGCAGCATCTGAGGAGCAGGAAAATCAAGGTTTTGGGCAAAAGCCCTTCATCAGGAAATTGATGAATCTTGAGAAATATATCAGCCATGATTGAATGGCAGAGAAGAGTTGATGGGCTGAATAGCCTAATTCTGCTCCTTATGGTCTTCTGGTCTCTCTTGGGCAAACAGGGAAATGCTTCCAGAGAAGCTTCTTGGCTGAAGCTTTTCCTGCCCCCTACCCCATTTGTGGGGCACAATGTCTCCCCATGGCCTGTCACTGAATCTTTGCCTCCATGGAGCAGCCAAGTCTTGCGATCAATAACAGGCTTCTCTAACACTCAGAAGATCCTGATAACATCCTCTCTGCCCTCTTAGCCTCATTAATTGGTCATTATTTGCTACCCACCAGGCCAGCTGTTTCTGAGTCAGCTCTGGTCTCTGACCAAAACAGTTTGGAAATGTAACATGGTCTGGCCTATTACCAACCTGATTCCCTCTCTCCATTTCTGCTTTCCATTCCACTGTCAAATTGGTCTCTGTGGGACCAGCAGGATTCTGTGCACTGTGTGTTGGTTTTAGTTGTGTGCATACTGTGTTCACTAATTGCGGTGTTGGTACAGCTCATTCAAGTCAAAGTGCCGTACCTGTGCAATTCCTTTCCTCCATATCCAGGGCAAACCCATTGTCACATTTACACCGGAAACTGCCGATGGTGTTTCTGCACTTCCCATTACTGCAGAGGTTGTTAAACACTTTGCATTCATTAACATCTGTAAAGGCAATAAACAACATGCACAGAAATCACAGGGTTCAAAAGAAAACAACATTTTTGATGCATGACTAAACTTACTGGTTGCCCTTTAACTTTGCGAGGCAAAGATCTTGTCACATGAATACACTAACACATCATCAAATCAAATCTTTGGGCATGCTGAAGATTACATTTAGCTACTCAATTACAAAAATATAACTGTACTTTTTTCCAATGTAACTGCCATGGGGAAACATAAAGTAGTTTTTAATTTATCTAACATGACTTTTTTTAAGTCCCCAGACGATACGGCTGCTCTCTCATTCGAGAGAGAGATGACCAGTGGTAGCTCACCCTGAGGGTAACCACACCTCAGGTGAGAAGGAGAGCCCCTCATGGTAACCTCAGCTGGCACAGGAATTGTACCCACGCTGTTGGCATCACCTTGTATTTCAAAGTAGCCATCCGGCCTCCACAATACATAGCTACACATAACTTTTAAACATGACTTTTAAAATTTGAAATCTAATTACTTAAATAAGGAATAAAGATAGCTGGGAAGGTGATGTGTTGCAGCTGTAGCTTTTGGCAACTGTATGATCTACAGCCTTCCCACGTACAGACACGGTTCGAAGTTGATAAGCTGGTGTCTGAGCTTCAAACACTGTTATAGATCAGGGATGGGGTAGGTTAACTGGAAACTTTGTTTCTGGGAACAGCCACACTGTTGGATGAGGTACTCCTGATTTGCTGTGCAGTTCGGGCAGGATGGTGTGACTGCCACAGCAGCAGGTGGAAGACTGAGAAGGGAAGAGCAATGAAGGAGTATTTGCAGCTGCACATCTCTGATGGGTTTGATGTTTCGGTGGCTGACATAGACAGGAGAAGGGACTGCAGGTCAGCTGAGCAAACTGGCCCTGACCTCATGGATCTGCTGTTATCCCTTGGGCCTCGTGTCTCTGGGTCTGTTAGTGCTGGACATTCCTCTTTCTTAACTTCTTCAATGTTAAAGCAACTGCTGGCTTAAACATCAATCACAGAATAATGATCCATGAAGAAACATCAGGAATGAAATGTCTGTTTTCCATTTGTGATCTTGACATAGTCAAGCTGCCCTTTCAGCCCTTACCAAGATGCTCATCAATTGGGTGAAACACTATCCTACAGCCACCTCGACATGGTAGGGTGAGTCCTTCATGACCCATGACTAGTTTTCCCCTTCCTCATTCTGCCATATGCAAGATCTTTGTGGCCTTGATCGGTACTTTCCTTTCGATGCATGTGGCAAGTAACTCAATCTGACTCTTGGTAGTCTTCATTATCCTCTTACAACTTTGGAATCTACAGCTTGTAGAATGGTTTATCCAAATTTCCTCAACCTGGGAGTGCTCCATCACGGCTGCTTGTGGAATAATCCCTGTACCAGCATCACCAGAGTTGGTGAGTCTTAGATGCCCCAAATTAAATGAATCACAGGACATGGTCATGAAATTAGGAGCCGAAATACCTTATTCACTTGTGTTCTGTAGTGAGTGTTTTCCTCAGTGCTAAGCTGTTAATTGAGTGTTTATGCAATTATATCTTTCAATCGCTTTCTCTATTCGCTCAGTTGTGATTGTGCTGTGCGTTAACATGTACAGATAGATTAGATTACTTACAGTGTGGAAACAGGCCCTTCGGCCCAACAAGTCCACACCGACCCGCTGAAGCGTAACCCACCCATACCCCTACATTTACCCCTTACCTAACACTACGGGCAATTTAGCATGGCCAATTCACCTGACCTGCACATTTTTAGACTGTGGGAGGAAACCGGAGCACCCGGAGGAAACCCACGCAGACACGGGGACAATGTGCAAACTCCACACAGAGAGTCGCCTGAGGCGGGAATTGAACCCGGGTCTCTGGTGCTATAAGGCAGCAGTGCTAACCACTGTGCCACCGTGCCACCCTTGGGCCATCCTTATTTGTACTGCACATTCTCTGCAAAGTGGTTTAGGAGAAAAATAGGCTGTTAATTGTTCATTTGCTTCATTTAGCCTCTACCCAGCACACCTCCCCTGACCCGAGACAGACACATACGATCTGTCCGCCCCCAGTACTATTTCTGCAAATAGCTATCTCCTTTCTTTTGGTGATGCCTCCATCCTTCAATCTTTCCCTGTGACTATCAACTCTTTCATTTATTTCCCTTCATATTCCTGCTTTTCCCCCATTTATGATTCCCAGACCCTGTCTTAGTTTACAACTCAACTGTTCATTCTCCCTGTCCAGTGCGGCCAACTCCCCAAAGTGTTCTCAGCCTGAAAATGCTGCTATCCACATTGCTGTCCACCCTGCCCTACTCACTGTGATGTTTCCCACTACAGCCCAGCTTGCTCTCTCCATTCTTCAGGACCCTTCCAATGCCACACACAAATTTCTGTTTTAGTCAAAGGGTGACTTTAGTTTTACCTTTATAGAATGGTCTTCCTGTGAGAATGTCACCCCTGTTGGTGAACCCTGGGCCTCTCGGACAAAGCAGCTCATACTGTTTAGTGCCAGGCCTGGGGCACTCTTCGCAATCCACTCCCCAGGCAGATCCAATCGAACAGCAGCAAGCATCCATTCGAAATCTTCCAGCCACTGGTTCTGTGCATTCATCTTCATCCCACTTGAGATAACACTGTTCCTGACGGATATCTACACAACATATTACATAGCTGTCAGTGCTGTTCTACTGCAGAGCGTCCGTAATGTCACAGTTTATTCCTGGATTTTTAAACCAAAACAATTATAGGATTTCTGAGTAAATTTTTGTCAGATTTCAATTTAATTGCTTTTGGATGTCAAGGATAGACTATTTGTGATGAGTACAGCCATATGTTGAGAGCATATGATTGATGCTACTCCCAAGATGTGTCGTATTTGGATAGACTGCTATGTGAGCAGGGTACAGCAGTGCCCATGTATTAGTTGGGATTTAATTCAGGTGATGGGGAACCTGGCAGGCAGCCAGTAGCAACCTCACCTCATCCCCTTTGGGGAAGGCCTATAAAAATTCTATCAAGTCCACATGACCTTGAGTGAATATAAAAAAAATTAATCTGTTCCCTAAGTCCCAATCATGAGAATATACAAACAAGGAATAAGTATTGAGAAGGCCATTGGTCCTTCAATCCCATCAATGGCCTTGCTTTAAACAGGTGCTGGAACTTTGCAGACAGCATAAAAAAAATGTCCACCCTCCTTTTCAAACGTACACTTCAAAACTCACATTTTAGAAACAAAGTTTAGAAACAAGCGAGCTTTCGGAGCGCTGCTCCTTCATCAGGTGACAAAAGTTAGTGCTTCCAATATAACCTGGTGTTGTGTGATTTTTAACTTTGTACACTCCAGTCCAACACCGGCATCTTCAAATCATGACTTTAAAAACAGATTCTATTTAGACTTTAGCTATATTTTAAGGTAATTGATTTCTTACCCACACAAATCCGACCTGTGCTATCTCTGGTCAACCCTTCAGGACACTCACATTGGAAGGATCCTTGAGTATTAACACAGTGCCCATTTGGGCAAATGCCAGGAAAGACTGTGCATTCATTCACATCTGTATAAAGTGATAAATCAGAATAACAATCTTCAGTTCCAACCAATTCATTAATTTGGCTCATCACAAACTTAATATTTAAAGAAGTAGGCACAACAGTTAAGGTAACTTAACATCCTGCAAAGCACAACAAATGCAGAAGTGAAAGGCTGCAAACATGTTGCCTATGATAGCCTATGTCCAAACGCAGCAGGACCTGGACAATATTCAGGCTTGGGCTGACAATTGGCAAACAGCATTCCTGTCAGCCAATGACCAATCTCCAAACGTGGAGAATCTGACCATTGTTCCTTAATATTAACTGGCACTGCCATCACTGGTGATTAGGCTAGGAGGTTACCACTGACCAGAAACTGAACTAGGCAGCACAGTGGCTCAGTGGTTAGCACTGGTGCTTCACAGGAACCGGGGTTCGATTCTAGCCTTAGTGAGTGTCTGTGTGGAGTTTGCATGTTCTCTGAATATGTTCATTAGTTTCCTTGTGCAATCCAAGGATGTACAGGTTAAATGGATTGGCCATGCAAACAATTGTTCGGTAGAGCTCAGTGCAGTTTAGGTTGGTGGGTAAAGACCCAATACAGGGTCACAGGGGTGGGAGGAAGCATAATCAGCACTGATTCTTGATACAGTAAATGCTACTTTAAGTTTTAATTCCATTCTTGAATATCACAATTTTAATTGAGTCATGAGTTTCCACAGGAAACAATGTTAAAACCAGAGATGGGTTCTTTCACACATGTTTTGCACAGAGAAAAGCAAGTGCTGCAGCAGAAATGCCATCCCAGCTGAAATAACCTCAAAATAAAATGCTCTATTAAATATAAAAGAGGTACATTGTCCACGTTTACACTTATCCAAGTATGCACAAGTATACAATACTGTTAGATTGACCAGTCTCCATCTAATGGCAGAAGGTGATTTGTGCAGAGCATCCTGCACTGACCAGTGCTGCTCCAAGATGAAGGCCAGGAGCAGAATGAAGATCAGAGCCAGGACCTGAGAGCAGAGCTGAGGGTGACAGGTGAGGCCAAAACAGAGGGGAGGGTGAGGGGCAACACTCAATCACAAATCTGGGGAGACAAGAGGGTGTGACAAGGTCAGGGGTTTAGAAGCAAGTCAGGCAGGAGGAAGGGTGAAAAAAATGGGAGGAAAGCAAGGCAAGGAGATGGGATTAGTGGGGGTGGGGAGGAGATTATCACAACCCAGAAAGGGATATGGGGATGGGTAGAGTGGAAGGGGTTCACACAGAGGGGCGCTTCAGGGTAGTTAGAGATGGAAAGCAAAACATGTCTGGGTAGGTGGCATGGACTGGCATGGGGAAGGTGTAGGGATGAGGAGCTGTGAGGCTGCAGAGAGCTGGTTATTGTTTTACTGCTTTTATTGTAGTAGAGAACCAAGACGCATCTTTTACAAAACCTGCCTCAGCACTAGGCAACCCTTACTGCTGCCACTGCTGCCAGTGATGGTGGAAGCTACCCTCAGTTTGCACTGCCTTGCCCTCAGAGAAGAAGTCGTTCAGGACAGCAAGTCAAAATCGGTCCGTTGTGTCAATGTGGCACATAAGGGAAAACTACTTCCTGCTTTTTTTACAGGTGATTCTCAAAATAAAACAAAGTAGAATACAGAACTGGTCTCCAAGGTGGACTGTAACGGTTTAAGAAGGCAGCTCACCAACACCTTCTCAAGGGTTACCAGGGAACAGCAATAAATGCTGGGCCAGCCAGCAAAACCCATGTCCAATAAATGAATAAAAAATGGGCGAATCTTTCTGGAGTGTAGGAATAATTAAATTTAGTTCTTCGGTATTTCCCAGATTTTTTCAATATAAACCTAGAATGCACCAAAATTGCCACTGAGTAGATGATCATTGTTAATAGCTGGCACGAAAACTGATTTAGGGATTGGGTGCACTATTACCGATTTCGTCAGTGTTTTGGTTATTTTCCTCAATTGCAAAAAGCTAGTATGTAAGAATATTTTAATATCTGTGTTTTTGTCTGCTGTATGACACAAGGTTATTGTTGATCACATTGAGAGGGTGAAAGGTGTGTTTAGGATATAAAACCAGAAGGTGGTTAATACGCTGAAGTATTTGGTGGCAACTATTCTGGGATCCTCTCCCAGGGCCATTGAGATTGTGATGATGTCAAACGCGTTGTATTAATTCAACTTTGTTTTGGAGTTTTCAATTTCATTCAAATTCCGCTCCAAACCCTTGAAAACATTACGTAGGATGACACTGCAGCATGGCTCTGAGAACATCCTGCATTGTAAGAGTACCGTAGCCAAGTATTAGATAAGATGATGAACTTCAGGCCTTTCTTCCCTTTAAGTGGATAGATAACATCCTATGGCAAAAGACAGGGCAGTTCTCCTGGTATCATGGTCAGCATTTATCTGTCAACAGTTACATTTTCAATGATGCAGATTATCCATCCGGTCACTATCCTCACTGCCTTGCGTGAGACCTTAAATGTTGCATTTGCCCATACAACAAGATTAACTCCATTTAACTTCAATAACTATGAAGTATTTACAATACCATATAAACATGAAAGCTATGAAAATGAAAATGATTTCTTCTGAATTGAAGTAAGTTAGTAAGTCACAGAATCCTACTTTATAGAAAAGACCCTTCGGCCCATTGAGTCTGTGGTGACAAAAATAATCTACGACCTAAGTGTGTCCCACTTTTTTGCAATAGGTCCATAGCTTTGAATGTTATGATACTTCAAGTGTTCATCTAAGTACTTTTTAAATGTTGTGATGTTACCCACCTCAACTACCCTCCCAGGCAATGCATTTCAGATTCCAACTACTACCTGGGCGATAAAGTTTTACCTCAAATCCTCTCTAAACCTCCTGCCTTTCACTTTTCCTTTATTCGGTGGTCATGTATTCCTATGTTTTAAGGTTAAAATATTCTTACCTTCACAGGCTACACCCTTAACTCTTGCATATCCTCTTGGACAGGTGGTATCTACACATAATCAAACAAGTTCAAGAATAAAACCTCTGGGATCTGTATTATATCAGCTGATTATCAACAGTTTAGTATTTTGACAGGAATAATATTCTGCAGGTATGGAACATCGGACATAAAAATGGAAAATTCTTGAAGATATTCAATAGCTCAGGCAGCATCCATGAAGAGAAACATCCGAACAACAGTTCTCCTCTGGAGGCACATAACTCATTAATTTTCAGTCTCCAAAATTTCACCAACTTTTTGGTGAGAAACATAAGTTGTGACTTTTGAAGGAACTTCCGAGTCTAGATGACTCATCAAGAACGTTAGCTTGCTCTCTCTCCATGGATACTGTTTCACCTGCTGCGATATCTAGCGTTTGTTGTTTCCGATGTTTGATTGTTTCTTCATACGCTACTGCACAGAACTCAAACTGCTTTAGTAACTATGTACGTGTATAGTGATATTTTTATGAACTAAGGTGCATTTTTGAAAAAAGTGCTCATTTTAAAAATTCTACACAATCAAATTAGTTACTTTCCCAGAGTTAGTTCTGTAAATGGAATTGTTTTTGTTGTTATCCATTTTCAGTACCTAGTTCACAGCGTTCACAAGGACTGCCCCATGCAGCTCCCAGAGTAGCGCAGCATTCTGACTTCAGTGTGGCTCCATTGATGTTCACCTCACAGCGGCTGTTTTGGATGTTCAACCAGCAAGTTCCTTTCACGCTGTCTGTGGTAATTTATGAGAAAATTCAACTAATTACAAGGATTTAATGATAGCCTTTCTCACTGATAAATGTCTCAGGATTTCCTGAGTATACAGCAGACGCAACATATCTTCATACTAACTGGAAAAGCTGTGTTGTTTTGCTAGCCATGCAATGTGCTTGCATCATTTTTATATCAGCCCTGCTTTAATCCAAATATGTATTTTGAATAAAGACTACGCCTGTGTGTTTAAGATTCACTCTAACTTTTCCCATCTTGTTTTTCTACTGTTCTGAGGAATCAAAAGAAACTTCAAAGGACAGACTTGGATAATATCATTTTATTTTTTGGCGAGAAATGCAGTTTTGATTATCATTGGCCCTGAGCAGCAAAGTTAAAAATGCAGACACAACATGGAACTGTCACCATTTTATTTCTGACTTTATATTCAAACACCAGAAAATGCCACAATGAAAATAAAAATTTCAAAGTACGTTATGTTTTCACTCATTCTTTCCTTCTCTTGTAGAGATACTGCTCTTTGTGTTGCCAACAGTCCGGCAGATATCTTGCCATCTTTCATCAGAAAATGTTACCTATATGACCAAGGTAGACATTATTGTCAAGCCCAACCCTGATTGCCTACCATGTCAAAAGCTGACAAGACAATGCGAGATGAGAACTTCATTCGCCCTTTCCACCCCAAGTGAACCTCCTTACTTCAATATCCAATTTTCTGTTATGGGATAGCAAGGTTTTCATCTGCACACCTCATCTTGGAAACCATTTTTACATGTTGATCACTCTTTCTGAAAATTGTTTTGACATTGTTCCTAACTTAACCTTTTGCTAGTTTAACACCATGACCACTTTGTTGTACCTCCACTTCTTAAACTTTATATTTCAATCATATTTTACCTATTTTCTTGTCAACCTTAAATATTTTCGATAAGATGACGTGTAACAGTGCATCCTTTTCCATCTAATAATCCAAGTGCCTCAGGCATTCCCATTTTCCTACTCCTTTGGATGAGTCAACTTGCGTTTTTTTTTCTCTCTCTAGATGAAGGCCAAAATATTCAATAATCTTGACAATGGTACTGGAACCATTGTGCGTAACTAACGTGCTACCACTGCTTCCAAACTGGAAGAATGAACATTTTGTGCTGCTTGCTATGTTATAATTGTCATGCCTGGGAGTCACTCTGTGCAGACTCTTTGAAGTGAATAAATACATGACTCTAACTTGTTTCCAACTTATACTGTTTCACTAGATTTCAATGACTGCCTCATTTTTCATATTTCCTCCCTAGACTTTCTTGGCAAAGAAAGTTGGGAAGTTGGGGTTGGGAAGCATTAAGCTCCCTGTTTTAAAACATATTTTCCTACTTATTTTAATATTTCTAACAAAGTCAACTGGGTTTTATAAATAAGTATTCATGAGTTAGACCTTTAGCACAGTGCATCACGGTACAAGCTATTGCTGTATTGCAATTATAAAAGTGTCTACATTTCAAAAAAGATTGACTGTGACTCTGTAGCACAATCTGACTGAGCTTTAAGTGTACATCTGACATAATGGAAGGCTGCTGATACTCAGTCGTAATAACATTTTGCCAGGTTAACACAGAACGCTTCTGTGTCACAGTGAGGATAGAAGATAGACCACTTCCTTTACTGAACTTCTAAGTTATCAAGATGACAGGTTCTCAGCTTGGACCCCTGACAGCACTTTTAGGAAAATAAGTCAGATTATATAATTGCAGATATTTTGCCAATGAACAAGCACTGCTCTGTTGGATATGAAGCAGATCTATTAACTAAATTTTATACTGTCAATGCAGTGGTCTGTTTCTAATGAATTTAATAGTCTGAAAAGATCCAGACTATTATTCACTAAATTGATCACTGAACCAAACTTGAAACTTTGATATATATTCAAGGCTGCATGACTTAGTCAGGGAAGAATTCCTTATTTTGCATGGCTAATTGTAAAAAAGATGCAATTAATAAGAATGATAAATTATCTGTCATTTATGTAACACTTAAATGTCCAAATTTTCCACTTTATCTTTAATCTCATCATAAATGTAATATCATTTGAGAAGAAACTTTGCATTAAATCTGGTTAAAAAAAATTACTAGGCTAGAATCTATTTTCTCGGCTTGGAAATCCTTTGAGTTTGTTCTTTGAGCTTTGTTTTTAAAGAGAAAGTGAAATTGTATCTCACCAATGCAGACAGTTCTGCTTTGATCCAGTTTGCTACCAGTGGAGCACTCACACGAGAATGAGCCTACTGTGTTCCTGCACTCTCCATTGACACAAGGGCTGCTCTCACATTCATCAACATCTGGAGACATAAATAGCCACTTTTAAGCATTGTTACAGCTTGACATAGTCATTTGGCAAAACAAACTAAAATACAATTTTAATTGATAAAAAATCTTGAAATTTGCCTTAAGATACAAGAAAGGAAATAAGGAAATCCCCGGCAATTACAGACCAGTCAGTCTCACATCTGTCATCTGCAAGGTGTTAAAAAGGATTCTGAGGGATAGTATTTATGACCATCTGGAAGAGCATGGCTTAATTAAAGGCAGTCAGCATGGCTTTGTGGGGGCAGGTCATGCCTCACAAATCTTATTGAGTTCTTTGAGGATGCTACTAGACAAGTTGATGATGGTCGAGCGGTGGATGTGGTGCATATGGACTTCAGCAAGGCATTTGATAAGGTTCCCCATGGTAGACTTGTTTAGAAGGTCAGGAGAAATGGGATACAGGGAAATTTAGCTGTCTGGATACAGAATTGGCAGGTCGACAGAAGACAGCGAGTGGTAGTGGAAGGAAAGTATTCTGCCTAGAAGTCAGTGGTGAGTGATGTTCCATAGGGCTCTGTCCTTGGGCCTCTACTGTTTGTAATTTTTATTAATGACTTGGATGAGGAGACTGAAGGATGGGTTAGCAAGTTTGCAGACGACACAAAGGTTGGAGGTGCCGTTGACAGTATTGAGGACTGTTGTAGGCTGCAGCATGACATTGACAGGATGCAGAGATGGGCTGAGAGGTGGCAGATGGACTTCAACCTGGATAAATGCAAAGTGATGCATTTTGGAAGGTCGAACTTGAAAGTTGAGTACAGGATTAAAGACAGGATTCTTGGCAGTGTGAAGGAACAGAGGGATCTTGGTGTGCAGGTACATAGATCCCTTAAAATTGCCACCCAAGTGGACAGGGTTGTTAAGAAAGCATATGGTGTTTTGGCTTTCATTAACAGGGGGATTGAGTTTAAGAGTCATGAGATCTTGTTGCAGCTCTATAAAACTTTGGTTAGACTGCACTTGGAATACTCTGTCCAGTTCTGGTCACCCTATTATAGGAAAGATGTGGATGCTTTGGAGAGAGTTCAGAGGAGGTTTACCAGGATGCTGCCTGGACTGGAGGGCTTATCTTAGGAAGAGAGGTTGACTGAGCTCGGACTTTTTTCAGTGGAGAAAAGGAGAAGGAGAGGGGACCTAATTGAGGTATACAGGATAATGAGAGGTATAGATAGAGTCGATAGCCAGAGACTTTTTCTCAGGGCAGAAATTGTTAAGATGAGGGATCATAGTTTTAAGCTGTTTGGCGGAAAGTATAGAGGGGATGTCAGAGGCGGTTTCTTTACGCAGAGAGTTGTGAGAACATGGAATGCGTTGCCAGCAGCAGTTGTGGAAGCGAAGTCATTGGGGATATTTAAGAGACTGCTGGGCATGCATATGGTCACAGAAATTTGAGGGTTAGTACATTAGGTTTACCTTACATGAGGATCAATGGTCGGCACAACATCGTGGGCTGAAGGGCCTGTTCTGTGCTGTACTGTTCTATGTTCTATGTTCTAATAATGTTTGCCTCAAAATGAAGGAGTTGGTTCCCAGGTGGTTGAGAAAAGTGAAAGGCTTATTTTTTTCTCTGACATTAATAAGTTGCTAACTACCTGAAATGTATGTTACATTTTAAAACCCCTGTACAGAGTGAAACATGCATAATGAAGACTTTTTTTTACTTACTCATGGGATGAGGACGTCACTGCCTGGGCCAGCATTTATTACCCATCCCTAATTGCCCAGAGGGCAGTTAAGAGTCAATCACATTGTGCTCTATACATTGAGATCTTACACCTGTCCTCATTATATATGCTTGGCCCACAGAATAGATTCCAAATGATTTTCTCAGCAGACATTTTTGTTTTGACAGCTGAAAAGATCAGCTGACCTTGCCTGATTGGCATCATTAAGCAGTTATAATAAATTGTTCCTTCTGTGATCTCTTTGGTTAATGGCTCAATGTTTATTTGTACAAGATTGGGTGATGGGCATGTAAGGCTCATGGTGGAGATGAGGGGTCTTGACAGGTAGATGGGTGAACATGAGTTGGCATGGAAGGATCAGAGGGAGAGCACAGGAAACATCTTTCAAAAGAATCTTGAGGCTGGTCTGATCCCATGAAATTGATGTGTGAGCAGTACTTGCTTGAGGGAGGTGGTGGTGCGGTGGGTGGTGGGGAGATATCAAATCCCCTAATGGAGTTAGTTAGAATCTTAGTGCAGGGGCTGGGTTCACTACCTGCAGCTTCATCATTTCCTACTGAAAACTATTTGGGGGGGAGAATGGTCAGGAATTTCAAAATTGGGTTGTGCACATCTTTTTAACTCCACAGAAGTCCAGGACTGAGCCTGTTTACCTGAGATCTAAGCACACCGTCCCACTGTGACATTCAGATTCCTAACTTCGCATTATTGACCTATATGCCGTGCCTTAGGTAAAAATGAAAAGCGATTCTGTTCAGAATCAGAAGTCACGTGACACCAGGTTATAGTCCAACAGGTTTATTTAAAATCACAAGCTTTTGGAGCACTGTCCCTTCATCAGGTGGAGGCGCTGGCTTCACTGATGAAGGGACAACACTTTGAAAGCTTGTGATTTTAAATAAACCTGTTGGACTATAACTTGTTCTCATGTGAGTTTTAACTTTGTCCACTCCAGTCCAACACCAGCACCTCCACATCAAAAATAAATAAGACTTTATCTTTAGTTCTGAATGATTAGAAGTTGCTATTGGTGTAAAACCTGTAAACCTGGCCTTGTGTTTAATTTTATGGAGTTTTGAGTGGAAGTATAACTTTGTATATGATATCTTAATGCATCAGAATTTACAAATGCAATGTGAGGTTGTTTTAATTTCACAGGTTATCTCAGATATACTGAACAGTAGCTTTATGACTTTTTTTTACACGTTTATGAAATGGCTTTGAGGCAGATTGAATTAATTGATAGACTGATTGCTTTAATCTCAAGTAGAAGTGAACATGTTTGAACGTCTGACATGTCAGTGCAACAGCCACAATCTCACAGCTATCATTTATTTTGAGTGAGTCAGTTAATAGTGAGGAGAATAAACTAACGGTATAAATATAAGGACAAGTTAACCACGTATCAGGCATTGAAAAAGCACAAATATATGGACCTGCGCTTGAATGGAAGAGAAAATTGATTTTATTTTCTCAAACTAAGTGCTTCAAAGACAATTTGAATGAACTGCATAACTTGATATTAAATGTACTTCATTTAATCATAAAGGAAAACCACAGTGTTAACCAGGTATGGGTCATTGAGTGAAGGAAAACAGAGCTAAGTATTGTCAAGTAACTTAGTTTATGACTGGGTTTTACACAAATGTAAACATGGAGTATACGGTTTTCCATTCTGTTTTACCAAACCTTACAATCACACTGAGACTTTGTGTTCTAACCTTTCTGAAACACACATCATCCTATGACCAAATACTGTATCTGTTTCAAATCAGAAATTCAGTTGTGGTTTTAATGTTTGCTCAAGGGCTCTGATTACATGTGTGCATTACATTAAAGAAACAAGAAAGAAGTACCTTTTGGTTTACCACTTACAAAATATTAGGATACCCTGGAATTATACATCAAAAGGCACCTGTTTTAAATTAGCCCTGCTATGCTACTTGGGAGAATATTTAGTGTCCAGCCTGAAAAATCCAAACTCCCCAAACCACAGTGCCCTTATTCAGCTCTCGTGGCTCAACCACATTGAAAGCAAGGCTTTAGTGGAGCTTATAAAAATTGTTAACAAAACAACAGCATCTGGGAAACAACATTATTCTACTCAAACCATCTTAAAAGCCTCCTCTATCCTTCCTCTTCTCTAGAAGGAGTTTATGAACAAATGGGATGTGGTTTAACACAAAGCTGCAGCTTCCAAAAAGAGTTTTCACTGGGATTGCTATTCATTTCCTGGTAATCCCTAGGTAGCAGTGGCAGGAGCCAGGAACATAATCTGATGGTCAGAATCTATCTCACCACCATCAGTTACATGGATAGGCAAACAGCAAATGGCTCATTTCTTGGTGGAGTGAGTAAAGGACGAATCCTGGTGTATTGTTTTGAGGTTGCACTTCCTGCCTTATGACCTTTTATTTTCTGTCACCTTAATGCCATTTTTCTGTAGTATAGCACAGAAAGGTGCGGCACCATGGCTCAGTGGTTAGCACTGCTGCCTTACAACACCAGAGACCTGGGTTCGACTCCTGCCTTGGGCGACTGTCTGTGTGGAGTTTGCACATTCTCCCTGTGTCTGCGTGGGTTTCCTCCCACAATCCAAAAAATGTGCAGATTAGGTGAACTGGCCATGCTAAATTACCTGTAGTGATAGGTGCATTAGTCAAAGGTAGGGGAATGGGTCTGGGTGGGTTTACCACATACCAGGTATTGTATCTGAGACAAACGTGCTCTACAACTTGGTAAAAACAATGACTGCAGATGCTGGAAAGCAAATACTGGATTAGTGGTGCTGGAAAAGCACAGCAGTTCAGGCAGCATCCAACGAGCAGCGAAATCGACGTTTTGGGCAAAAGCCCTATTCCTGAGGAAGGGCTTTTGCCCGAAACGTCGATTTCGCTGCTCGTTGGATGCTCTACAAGTTTGCAGCTCAAACCCAGCTGGTGAAATTGCACACTCAGCTATTGGAGATTGAGTCTTCTCAAAACATTGCAATAGTGGTTGCTTTTAACCAACTAGTCAACTTTAAAGATTAGGAATGGTTTGATGGTTGAGGTGGGCTGCTGATGTTAGAGGGATGGTTCAATAATGACAATTCAAAATCATATCCGTCACCTTCATTACTATCTTCAATTTACAACCAAAATGCCAAATCCAACAAACAAATTAACTGAGGAACAGCAATGCTGTTATGACTTGCTCTAAAATATTTCTCTGATACCTTTGTCCATTAGTTCCTCACTGACCTCCTCCAGCAGCTACATCAGAAAGTTGTTGCAGTAATTCTGCCACTTTGATTTTTCTCTTTGAGGTTGGGAAATGGAAAGGGTAGAATTAACCAGAATCTGGTACATAAGGATTTGCTTAAAAACACGTCTCTGATTGAAGGCAGGCAAATGCCCAGCGTGTATCTCTGGCTGCTATAGAATGATGAGAAAATGTAATTGTGCAGACATTAATGTAGAAGTTTTCTCACTATGAGGTGCTAAAAGAATTTGTATGTAGTGATTTTCTCCACTTGTAACACAGTAGGTAACCTCTGTTACTGCCCAAATGAATGTTGTCTGAAAAAACAGCAATCGATTACATCAACACTGGTATTTATATTTTAAACTACTTGTGATTTTGTTGGAAAGCCCATACTGTGGAATTTATTCTCATTTGCTCAATTTCCCTCCTGTAAGTGATTTGGGCAGGTGATCCTTTGCAATGCAGATGCTTACTACTTACTGCCTTACGGTCAATTGCTATAAAGAGTGGATGTCATTTTCAATTGAGTGCATTCATTAAAATCCTCACCTTCACACATCTCAGAGTCTGGTTTGAAGAGGTAGCCCTTTGGGCAGCTGCAGGTGTAGCTACCAGGTGTGTTCCGGCAAAGACCATTATCGCACAGGAGCCTGTTCACTGCACATTCATCAATGTCTGGAAGGTAGGAATGGTGGCAAATCACAAGGAGAAGAGACAAACAACTCAAGAAAGAATTAGCAAATCTTAGCAGAATAATTAACCACAAATATAAGGTGTTGATTCTTTTCGAAGTGTATTTAATAATGTCTAATAAAAATAATTTGGTGAAGTACCTTCATGATTCCTTGCTGACTTTGTCAAGTCACATTTCCACATCAATCAGTTCACAGAATAAACATCCATTATTTATAGCTGGGGATACAAGCGAGGGTCACCAATTCTTGCTTGCTGCTTGTCATTATATGTTATTATGATATAGTTTAAAACTCCCCGAACCCCAGTGCCACAAGAGTTTGTATGTAGTGACTGTCTCTGCTTGTAACACAGTAGGTAACCTCTGTTAATCAAATGTAAATAAAGTGCAGCAAGTGATTTGATTTCATTATTTGGCAGAAGCTATTTCTTGGAGCAGAATGCTTTTATGTGTCATGTAACTATAATGAGTGTCACGTTATATGCCACACTAACTATAAGTTTGGAACCAATTGTTTTGTAGGACACAGAATGGTTCATGGTACATCATCTTATCAGAAGCTCAAAGTCTTCGGATTAGTTTCAATAATCATGTGCTTACAACGCAAGTTTTTTGATGGATGTACAATAGACCCATTCCCACCTGCACACAAATAAACCCCAATCAGGAAATAATGAAACAGCAATGTCAAAGTGGGGCTGTGGTTACATTTTCCAATCTACATGAGATGGTTAACTTGTTTACAAAGCGCAAAATGTTAAGCTCTCAATTTGGAGATTGGAGGTTCAATGCTATTCTACAGTGTGGAAGCAACCCATTCAGCCCATTGAGTCTGCACCAACCCTCTGAACAGGGTGCCACCCAGACCTATCCTTCTACCCTATCTCTGTCACCCTGCATTTCCATGGGCTGGATAATTCTTCATCAGGCGTGCTCTCTTCACTCTTATTTCAGTGGAACAGCAACAACAATTTGTATGGATATCAGCTTTCAGTATAGATAAACATCCTAAGGTGCTCCACAAAATTATGATCAGACACAACATTAAGTATTGGGTGATGATGGAGGGGTTGACCTCACAGCTAAGGAGAGCTTGAGAAGTCTATAGTAGACAGTCAAATAAAAGTGGGAGAAAGTGAGGACTGCAGATGCTGGAGATCAGAGCTGAAAATGTGTTGCTGGAAAAGCGCAGCAGGTCAGGCAGCATCCAAGGAGCAGGAGAATCGACGTTTCGGGCATGAGCCCTTCTTCAGGATTCCCGAAACATTGATTCTCCTGCTCCTTGGATGCTGCCTGACCTGCTGCGCTTTTCCAGCAACACATTTTTCAGCTCAGTCAAATAAAAGTGGGATGCTCAGGGAATCCAGTGTGTGGCCCGGTCAACAACTACCCATCTGCACTTGACTTAGGTTGAATGTCATTGTGGGGGCAATTAAGATATAGAGCCCACCCACCCTTGGTGATCCCCTTATGTTGCATCATTACTGCACTATTTTACCTGCAGAGGAGGAGACCCACATTTCCTGTTTTGGGCACCCCTCCAGTTTGGCATTCCTGGAATCATAAATCAC
The DNA here is from genome assembly GCF_047496795.1 of Chiloscyllium punctatum. NCBI lineage: Eukaryota > Metazoa > Chordata > Chondrichthyes > Orectolobiformes > Hemiscylliidae > Chiloscyllium > Chiloscyllium punctatum. The sequence goes on from NC_092740.1 coordinate 157,134,567, forward strand.
CTTAACCAACCTACCAGCCAACAGCCCTCTGTGGTCAACTGTCCTGTCCCTGAAAATGTTTAGGAACCATTCAAAGCCAATAGGTCATTTTGAAATCATGGTCGTGTTTCTACAGAGTAGAAAGGCAGAAACTGTCTCTACTCATGTAAATATCGAGAGGGAGGGCACAGATAGAAAGTATTTAATAAAAAAAAAGCAAAATCAATATGAAACAAATTCACACCGTAAATCTGGAATGCACTGTCTGACAGTATGGTGGACAGAGATTCAATCACATTATTCAAATGGAATTAGATTATTATCTGAAAAGAAAGAATGTGTAGGGTTAGGTGAAGAGGTGGGAGCATGGCTACTGCAGACATGATGGGCCAAATGGTCTCCTTGGACTTATCTGATTCTGTCAGTGAGCTTTCCTCACCCTGGTGGGAGTGACTGTGAGAACACTGCCCCTTAAATCCAGCTTGTTAAATAAACACTAGGATCAGAAGCAAGAAAAGATAATGACCCAATACTTAGGAAACAGAAAATATGCAAAGTATATACAGGAACCTCAATTAGCCAAAGGACACGGGCGGAGAGTATTTCACTTGGTTAATCAAATGCCGGATAACACAGTTTAGCCAAGCATAGGGACATTGTGATCTTGCTGGACAATCTGATAATCGGATTATTGAATGCTGGATAATCAGAGTTCCTCTGTATATAAAAAGCAGAGCTAAATCTCTATTCAATAATGGAGTATTAAATTTGGAATGCTAGTTCAAGCTCATTTGCAAAACTCAACTTTCTAGAGATGTGGTCTTGAGAAAGAATTCATCATATCACACAATGTGATCTTCAAATCACCCGTAAATTCTTGGATTCCCAAATATCAAAACAGGATTTCACTTATTTATTTATCGTAAATGTGATTACAGGAAACAGCAGCTACTTGATCCTTTACTGCTATGGCCACTGGTTTAGTGCTTTTATTAGATTGCAGAACACAATCCACAAAAGGTAAGAAAAGTGCTGGAACTCTGTGTCATAAAAACTGAATTCAACATATGCATGCACTCACAATAAAGCAGTACCTAAGTTATAGAATATATCTACATCAGGTTTAAACATAGTGGCTCCTTGCAAATTTCTGATCAAGAATAGATAAAACACTCTAGTACTTATAGACATTACAGTATTTGGCTGTTGCTGCCTTGGCAAGCTATCTCATGATGCAATGCATTAAACAAATAAATTAAGAAAGCAAAAGCTTAAAGAATATTTGAAGAAACAATATTTTTGATGAATGTCAGTGGAAATGATTTTCCTTTGCCAAAGGCACAAATGATCTTTGGCTCTCAAATCTCCATGATAAACAGATGTAGAATACTTTGGAGTTAAACATGAGCAAGAAAGGAAAGACTTTCAGTCATGTTCTCTCTTACCTCACTACACAGAAATGTACCATTAAAAATAATTCCATTTCATTTAGTTCTAAAGGACTACCTTCTAATAAAAAACAAAATGTGTAGTTCATTGTAATTTGTGTACAATGTTTCACAACCTTTCTTCCTTTTGTCTTCCAAACTTTATAAACACCATCTCTTGGGATCCCCCAGGCTTAGAGGATAAACCTTCAGCAAGTTCAGACCTAACCGTGACTGCTCTATAAGGAGCATGTCATGTAAAGTGTTTACGGTCATAGAGTTATAGGGCTGTATGGCACGGAGCTGCCATAATTCAGGATATCTGGTCAGCATGGACCAGTTGGACTGTCAGTCCAACTGGTCCATGCCGACCAGATATCCTGAATTAATCTACACCCATTTGCAGGCATCTGGCCCATATTCCTCTAAACCCTTCCTATTCATATACCTATCCAGATGCCTTTGAAATGTTGTAATTGTACCAGCCTCCACCATTTCCTTTGGCAGCTTGTTCCATACATGCACCACCCTCTGCATGAAAATTTAAATGATCTCTTTTAAATCTTTCCCCTCTCACTTTAAACCTATGTCCTCTAGTTTTGGTCTCCCCTACTCTGGGGAAAAGACCTTGGCTGTTCACCCTATCCACAATCCTCATATGAACTTCTATTTGATTTGTAATATAGATACATATTAATATCATTTAATAAGAGTTTGGATTTTGAATTACTGGCATTCGGGTTTTGCTCTGTGTGTGAGAGGGTGTTTTTATGGTTAGGTTATTAGTATTTCTAGACTCAATTTTTTTAAACCAGTATGAGATAGTTAATTCCTGGAGCACCAATGGGACTTTGTTTGCACTGGGCAAGTTTTAGGTTTAGATATAATAGAGTGAAGAGAGTCAACCTGCTTTTAGTTAGTATGATCAGAGGTTGATTTTTGTTGAGGGGAACTATCCATTGAACAGTGAGCTTTTGGCTTCAGTTGTTGGATGTTCTGGTCAAAGATGGATGCATGAAACAGTTCTCCTAGAGGAACGAGTTAGTTCTAAAGACATATGTTAACTCAATGTAAAGATTTAATTTAAAAGTTCCAAATCAGAAGAATTTGGTTAGAATGCTTATCGGTATTATTTGAAGCTGAGAAAGTCTAAGGTCAGTTGTATGAATATTCAAAAAGCTATTAAACTCTTGAGACTGGGATCTGAAAGCAGCAGTTAGTTAAATATATAGATGTGATAGAAAAAAAGGAATTCTCTCTGGTCTTCCAGTCCATGAAAAGGATGGTACTGGGAGAGAAAGGGTATTGTATTTGTACTGCGTTTTGAAATCTTTCAAAATGTATTTTTTGTAAACAGCTTAGGTTAATCAATTTTATCACCCTTTCTTTTGAGTAATAAACTTAGGTTTTATTGTTAAAACCAAATCTGTAGTATTATGTACTTGGGATTCAGTGAAAGATATCCTTGTTAATTTTTTTCAAAATTACGATCCATCAAGCCAGATTTCAGTCTGGATTCTGGCTTGTCCAGCAGTAGCATCAACTGAGATCAATTCAAGTAGCACAAGCAGAGATCCACCAGATCTCTGGTGGCCCAGGTGAAGTCCATGTGCAACTGGACTCACATGTTTAATTTTGGTGGTCCACCATTTTTAAGAATAGAGTACTAATAATTTATTTCAAGTGTTGGAAAAATCCAAAAGCTCATAAAAGAAGCTTTCAAACTGTTGCTGGCTATTTCAGCAGACAGCCAGTGCAACTGAAGGTTTCTGTTCTGGAGAGGGGACAATGTGGTTACTGAACATGCTGTGAGAGAAAGAAACACAGAACAGAGATATAAATAAATCACAACTGAAAGAAGCATAAGTCAACAAACTTCTCTTTCCAAACTCTTTAACAATGGACTATAACATTTGGAACAAAAACAGAAATTGCTGGAAAAACTCAGCAGTTAGGCTGCCTCTGTAGAGAGAAAGCAAAGTTAATGTTTCGTGTCCAGTTACCCTAGTTCACAGTCCGAAAAAAGGGTCACTAGACCCAAAACGTTAACTCTGCTTTCTCTCCACAGATGCTGCCAGAACTACTGAGCTTTTCTAGCAATTTCTGTTCTTATTTTGAATTTCTACCATCCTCAGTTTTTTGCTTTTCAAAATAAAATTTGGAATGCTAGTTCCACCCTATTTGCAACTTTCTACTAAAATGTGAAGTATGCAGGGCATTTATTTTTCCAATAGTTTTTACCCTAATAATTACATGAAATGATCTTCAATTGAAATCTGATTGTACAAACACAATCGCCTGGGCTGGCCAATGGTTGGTGTCTTCTTACAGGTAGGCAGAAGGATTAACAAACAAAAGAGAAAAATTGGCTTGTTGTTAAATTGTACAGTGTTACTTACCCACACAATTCTTCCCACTTAGGTCAGATTCATAGCCAATGTTACAGATACATCGATAGCTGGCATGAAGATTTTCACATATTCCATGTTGGCAAATATCCGGATCCAGATCACATTCATTAATATCTATTCACCAAAAAGCAACACAAGAATAAGTATTTAAACATATGTTTTCTATTTAGATTGCTAAATACATTGCTTTTTTAAAAATAATATTTTATTGCATTGCAACAATTTACTTTTACCTTCTATGATAAATATATGCAAGAAGACTTACATTTATAAACATAAACTAAAGGTTCAGCTTTTAAAAGGCTTTACTCCTGTTGGAGCCTGACCTGTGTCCATTTAGGTATCATTCTCACATATTCTTTAACTTTCTATTCATCAAAAGCAATTGATGAAGATATGTGGGGTTAATGTTTACAATTTTCCAACAGAGGTGAAATCTCCCAAAACCGACATTGTTCAAAAACTGGACATTTATTTTGGTTAACAATTTTTAAAATTTTAAAAATGCTGTCCTGATGTTGGGGAGACATGAAAAAGTTAGCAAATCCAATTGTGCGAAGTGAGTTACTACCAGCAGTGACATGGTCACAAGGCAACAGTGCTTCACAATCAGATCACTTGGTTTTCCTACATTCTCTGGCTTAAGGCATTCCAGTTTGAATGGACACATTCCCATTTACTTTTTTCTGAAAATTGGCAAGTATTGACCCTCGCTCCTGATGCTGTCATGTGCATCTGTACTTGCAACATGAATGTAGACAATGTCCCCACTGTTCAGTTTGAGATTACACTCAGCATGGACTAAAGGTTAGACTAAAGGGTCTGGTTCAGTGCTGCATGACTCTGTAAGCATTTACAACTATACTCCTGCATGACTGATTATACACCACATTGAAAAATGAAGATCAGCTCCTTCTTGCCCTTCTCAATGATAAATAATAGCTGATTTTACACACCCAGGTAATCTTTTAATGCAATTAATCACTGGAGAATTAAATTCTATTTTTTTTACTTTTAAATAAACAGGACAAACTCATGACAACCAATGTCACTGGACCCTTTCGAAAACACAGCTGTGATGCTGACTCTCATTTACACTACAAAACTCAAAAACAAATGCTTTTGGTACGACAGCTTTTATAATATTTCGCTTCACTGCTGGGTTGCTGAGACCTCCCTATGGAGTTTGCTTTTAACTGTTTCCAATTTATGTGGGAGATACAGCCTTGTCACCACAGAGTTGCAAAGTACATTGAAACTGTCATTGTTCATAACCACCATCGCAACATTTTTTAACATAGATGCCTTCACAGCGTGCGGCCCAGTTACTCAGTGTGTTGCTGTACAAACACACTGTCCAATTACGTGGGAAGTTGAATGAGGTTTTGGTCACCACCAAACCCACATAATGGGAATAGGGAAGGAGAGCTGAAATGTTTGTTTACAGGAATAAAAGAACAGCCCAGAGCCACTGAAACAAATGACAGTACTTTCCTGATTGCCTACTGCATTCCAGTTTCAGTTGAGACTGGATTTAGAACTTGGGGTTTTTGGTTCTGTGTGATTCAGCACTGCACCACATATTTTCTATTCAAAACAAGCCATTAGAGATCATGTAACTCCCAACCAGGGTAGCAATTTCTGTTTATAATCCAGAGTGGAAGACCTATAATTTATTAGTGGTAATAGCAGCAAACCTGAGCTATACCAAAAATGAACACAATGCAGACCACCAGGAAGAGGAAACTGCAATGCTGCCTTTATATCCATATGGTCAGTACAAAGGTGACCTAGGAACTGATATATTTACACAAGCCAAACTTACTCCATCAAACAATGTGCAGTAAATGCTTTAAGAAATATCTTCCCAATCCACTTGTTTAAAAACAACTGTTGCACTTACTCAAAGGATCTCAGAGATATGAATAAATACACAGTATCATCATGGGACAGTAGTCATGATTTGGAGATGCCGGTGTTGGACTGGGGTGTACAAAGTTAAAAATCACACAACACCAGTGAAACTATCACTGTATTCTAACAGATGAAAGGCTTAACAGAAATCAATTTTTCAATGTATAATTTCAGTTACATCACACTGCAAATTTTTGATATAAATTCTGTGTTACGATCGAGCCCTCCACTATCACCTAATGAAGGAGCGTCGCTCCGAAAGCTAGTGTGCTTCCAATTAAACCTGTTGGATTATAACCTGGTGTTTGTGTGATTTTTAATCATGGGACAGAACACTCTTCATAAGTTCACATTGTCTTGAGCTAATAAACAACACAGTTCAATAATAGACTCTAGGCCTAGATCTTGAGGTTGGGTTAATGGTAATGCTATCAATGCTAATGCGTAAATTGAAAAGCAGGTTCCTATGGCCACACAACGAGAAGTAAACCAGGAAGCTGCTGCCCAATTTGGTTCCTCCTGAAGTTTTATTACAGTGGTATTTTGCCAAACGGGTTGGTCTGAAAATATATGGAGACGGTGAAGTTATAGCACTTAACAACTTGTCACCCAGCAGTCATTGTAACTCACAACGATTTTGGACAGATGCCTGTAGAAGCAGGATGTTTGGGAAACACAGGTTATTGAAATTCCTACCTTCCGGCTTCACCCTCTTGTCCAAAATACATCTTTGAGCTAAGAGTGGAACTTATCTGTCTGTATGAAGATTTTTCAAATTGATTAGTTAAAGAAATATAGGTCCAGATATTCCCCTTGACAGAGAGCTTCTTTGACATGGCAAAATTAGTGGAGGTCTTTGAAAATCCTAAGTCTCATGCCCAAACACGGCTTTTCCCATTTTCACAGGGAGTTGGTTCAGGATTTGCAATGTATGGCTTGTGGAAACAGCTGGTCATTTCCCTACAAATCTTCAGCAAACAAAACAGGATTCGAGATAATTGCATGTAGAGCAGGTTCAGCTATAACGCGGTAGTTCCATTCTTGGGCAATCCCATGTTCGAAGAGACTTGTGTAACAGCAGCATCCTTTAAACGGATGGGGCTGGAATCACGTTATGACCAATACACACTTTAAAACTTCATGCTTTAGAAACAGCAAATTCGCAATAACAAAACACACGTTACAGAAGAGCCTGTAATTATCATTTTCTAAAAGGATGGCTAATTCAGATTTCCAAATGAGGGCTGAATAAATCTGACTTAAAGTTATACTTGTGGATTTGTTGAAGAAACCAAGTCTTCCAAATGTACTGAATTTTGGACATATGACTGAGCAAGCTTTTGCTCAAGAATTAGGATCAAGAATTGATACAGACACAGATTAAGCAAAACATAAACCCCTTTTACTCTGAAATGAGAATGTTTTTTCACTATACCTCTTCCATCAGCTGTGATACCAATTCCACTGCTACACAGCGCCTGGAACTCAGCTGTAAATGCAGATCAAGAAGTTGGTTAGTAATCATGAATTTGGTTAGTCATCATGAATCTGATAATAAAATTACTTACAAAGATGCAGTTTCAAACAGAGTCATACTGATAGCACATATAAAACATACAGAAATGTAAGTGATATTAAATCATTATGTTTGATTGTACCTTAAATACAGAATAAATGGAGGTATCTTATTAAGTATCCTTTGGATATAACAGACACTCAATGAATTAGAATTATGCTAATAGGTAGATGCAGATCATAGAACCCCTAAAGTGTGGAAACAGGCCATTTGATTCAACAGGTCCACACCGACCCTCTGAAGAGTATCCCACCCAAACCCATTCTATTACTCTGCGTTTACCCCTGACTAATGCACCTAACCTACACATCCCTAAACACTATAGGCAATTTAGCATGGCCAATTCACCTGACATGCACATCATTGGATTGTGGGAGGCAACTAGAACACCTGGAGGAAACTCACGCAGACACAGGCAGAATGTGCAAACTCCACACAGACAGTCGCTCGAGGCTGGAATCGAACCTGACTCCCTGGCTCTGTGAGGCAGCAGTGCTAACCACTGAGCTACCATGCTGCCCAGTCAGGTCAGGAAAATGGCAACTGGCAAGCATATCAAGTAGATGGAAATAAAAATAATTTATGAATTTTGTATAAATTTTAATCATAGTTCCCAAATTAGAAAGCAAGTGAAAACATTAACTTGTCATTTTTCATGTGTAGTTGATATGTCTACAGAATACTTATACAGCATTAAGCAGTAACTGAGGACTCTGAGTCTGTACATGATGGGGTTTAGAAGGATGAGGAGGGATCTGATTGAAGCTTACAGAATACTGAGAGGCCTGGATAGAGTGGAGAAGGAGTAGATGTTTCCACTGGTAGGAGAGGCTAGGACCTGAGGGCACAGCCTCAGAGTGAAGGGATGACCCTTTCAAACTGAAATGCAGAAGTATTTCTTCAACCAGAGGCTGATGACTCTGTGGAACTCAAAGCCATAGAGGACCGTAGGGGCCAAATCATTGAGAACAGAGGTAAATAGGCTATTGAGAAACATATCAGCCATGATCAAATGGTAGATGGGGCTTGATTGGCTAAATGGCCAAATTCTGCTTTGTCACATGGTCTGAGACGGTCTGTACTATTATAGCCTCCATCTGTGTTCACCTTCTGTGCATTGGAACTAAGGCTGTGAGGGAAAGCTCTCCTGTGTTATAGTAAGGACTACGCTTTAAAAGTACAACAAAGCTTTTCAGGATGTCCAGAGGTTGTGAAAGATGTAATAAATTCTGAATAGCATTCTATAGCACAACAATGAGACTAAAACTAATTGTTTCATTCCTTCTGCTCCCTGAGGTTAGACCAGCTAATACTGAGCTCAGGAATTCTTGATACTTCTTAAATAAACACAAAGAACTGCATGTACTGGAACTCTGAAACAAAAACAGAATGTTCTCACATTGGGTCACTGGGCTCCAAACATTAACTCTGTTTCTCAAAAGATGCTGCCAGACCTGCTGAGTTTCTCCACCACTCTGTTTTTGTCTGTGCTATTTCTTGGTGGCTTATTGTTAGTGGAAGCACTGAGTTGCCTGGGAAAATGCATTCTGCATACAAGATATACATTGGAGTCTAGAGTGTGGTGCTGGAAAAGCACAGCCGGTCAGGCAGCATCCAAAGAGCAGGAGAATCAACATTTTGGGCATAAGCCCTTCTTCAGGATTCCTGATGAAAGCCTTCTGCCTAAAACATCAACTCTCCTGCTCCTCGGATGCTGCCTGACCAGCTGTGCTTTTCCACCACTACACTCTCAGTTCTGATCTCAAGCATCTGCAGTCCTCACTTTCTCCTCCAAGATATACATTGGATACAGACATCCCCAGACGTACCATATTTAACTCTCACTCAGCATTTAACAAGCACAAGTTTGATAGATCAGCAAATAAATTCTTTCTAAACAGACATTAAGGTGAAAATCAGCTCAGGATTCAATGCTTCTAGGATTTACAGGACAATCTGTTCAAGAATTTTTTTAAAAAAAGAACATGATACCAATTCAGAGCGAGGCCATTCATTCTATTTTAAATCAGTTCAGTATATAACGGGAGAATTGTCTGTGCAAGTTGCCAAGGTGACAAGCCAGACACAAGAGATGAAAATGATCTTGGGCTGTAGCACAAACCAGGTGACGGTGAATTGACAGCTTATTTTACATTTGCTCAATTTATTTTCTCATGAAATTGAACTATATACAGTAGTTTTAAATTATGTATGCAGCTGTTGGAATGAAGCTAGACTGCGTTTTTTTTCCCATTCTTTTTAAATTCTCCTGCTTTGGCATGCTTCCAGGATGAAAACGTACCTGAGTTTTTTGCCGGACAAGGCTGGCATGGCTCTCCGAACCCGTTATCTGGACTGGCACAGCAGCACTCAGACTTTGTCACTGCCCCATGGAATGCACGGACACATAGTCCCTTCTTAATTCCTCCGTAGCATGTGCTGCGCATGTGTGTGTCTAAAACAATAAAAGAAAACACGCTATAAAGAAGAACTCACAGCCCTTGAATGCTGCTCACAATGTCTGGAATTTGAGTCAGGAAACCCTTTATGTTTATCAAAGCCCTATTCAGTGTGTGAGTTGTCAAGACACAACTATTACACAGAGAAGCAGAGATCATCTCAGCGCTGTTGGATGGACAAATGAGCAGCCTCCATGCAAGCAGCACTTGTGTAAATACAATTTTAAAAACAAAAATACTTTATTGAGCTGCAATTCAGTGCTTTTTCAGTGAAATGCTAGTGAAAATACTGTTGAGCTTACAGTATTAAAAATCTCAAGGCTCCAACTCTCACAAAATCACTGATCACCTAAACAGAACTTTTCAATTTCATTTTTCTTCTTGTCAACTGTTGACATTTTAAAGAAATGATAATCTACAGAATACTTATGGAAAATGCCACCATTGATACTTTGAAGTATTGAAGTACATGAGAAGAATTTACATAAAATTGTCTTGTTTCTAAAGTGGAAGCAAGCACTGAGTTTAAATGGATTTATTTTTACAGTTCATGTAAAGCATTATAGGTCAAGCAATTTGTGAGAAGCAAGGCTTTAACAAATTCACAATAGAATTTAAACATTCTAATGGGAGAATGTTAAACTCCAAGTGTCAGCTCCTGAACTTTCCCCAGAGGGACTGACCTTTTGTATCTATTAGACATCTGGTTCAACTTTTACAGCTCTATACAACACTTTAGGGAAAAATAAAGCATCCTTCAAATATTGGTGCAATTCTTGTGAAGTGTTGCTACATTCCCTTGTTTTATGTGTTGACTTTGCTTTCAGGCAGCACAGTGTCATGCTAACGCTTTCTAGTAATAAATACTGTTCTGCTCAAAGCTGACAGTGGTGTTGGGATTTCAATGGGGCAACAGGCTGAGAGACAGTATGAGGAATGACATTTTTAAAATGGTACCCATTCAAAGAAGATAGAGAAGGATTTCAACATTATTAGTTTTGCGAAAAGTTCCGTCCTCAGAATTAATGCTCATTATTAAATTGCCAGTGGACTTGATCCACTTGTCTGCTGCCACCTTTCATATTATCAGAAGTACAAAAGGAGATTTGTCTTCAGAAATTTGATGACTGATGTCATCTGACTCTTTTTGCATGCCTGATAGTACAAGTGAACCAGCAGGTAAAGCACAAGCTGATCCCGTTTATAAAAATCCTACAAAAAAAGTGCACTTTGGGCATGAATCAGATGTGGCAATGGAACCACTTCTGATGCAGGGCAACTAACAAAACTTTATTAGCAGTGGTTGAACTTTTAGTTTTATTCTTTATTTTTGACAAAATTCTCAGAGAGACTGTATTGTTTAATTTTTAACTCTGCTCCTGATTACTATCCTGTTTTAATTTGGAAGCTAGTGCCTCTAAATAAACCTGTTGGACTATAACCTGGTGTTGTGTGATATTTAACTTTATCTTGTTTTAAGTTTTTGTACCGAGGTACTTGTACATAAGATGGCATCATTTGTGACAACACTGAAAACCTTTCAATCTACTTTTGTACACATGCAAGTGTTAAAGTCTAAATCTAAATATTAAAAAGACCTTGTAATACTTTTTACTGCTTTAGAATTGGAGGTTTGTAAATAGTTTTAAGCTTTCTGTTATTAATTATAGGATACAGAAAACAAGCCGTGTATAAACAACACATAAATCATTTTCACAATTTATTTGTAATGATGGAAATGTTGAGTATGCCAGTAACTTCAATCACTTACATATAATTTAATAGAGATTTATAAAAAAACATTTATTTCAATTCTCCAGTATTTTCCATGAATATATCGATTTGACTATATTCAAACAGTCTAATCCAAAATAGAAGGGGTTTTAAAGATGTCTCTGAAAAGTAATTTGAATTCCCCAAATGTCTGAATCACACAAAGTTCTGACAAATTATGAAAGAATTAATAAAGAATGACAGCAGTGACCCTTCTTACTTGGGTCACTGTCTGGAATTATAGATCTCTCTTACCAACACAAACCCGCCCATCCACACCAACAGCGAGGCCTGGGGGGCACTCACACCTGAAAGAACCTTCAGTATTGATGCAACGACCATTCATGCAGATGCCTGGAGTTTGGCATTCATCAGTGTCTAAACAGAGAAGCATAAAATATTACATTCTCAACATCATTATTTCAGCTGCCATAGAATAATGAAAGCTGTCCTCTTAATTCCATTTTTAAAAATTGGCTTACTTAACTTCCAGATGTATTACTGTCACAAGACTAACAGTCCTTTTCTTAAAGAATGCTGGGTTCATAAAGCTCTCAAACTAAAATAAGTGACGGTGGGGTGGTATGGGGGGTGGCTGTTTTAGCTTAGTTGGCTGGATGGCTCACTTGTGATACAGAGTGAGGCCAACCGTGTGGGTTCAATTCCCACACCAGCTTAGGTTACCATGAATGATTCTGCATCTCAACCTCTCCCCACACCTGAATGACCCTTAGCTTAAGCCAGTTCTTGCTGTCTCTCCCTTATCAGAGAGCAGTGCTATGGTCTGAGGACACTATGTGACTTCACCTTGCATACAAAAACCAAAAACTTTGAAAGCGCAGTCCACGTGCATTGTGAAATTATCAGTTGGAACATTTTAAGAGCAAGACAAAATGTGTTAATGTCCTCAACCTATTCAAGGGTCTTCCATTATAGTACCTCAGTCATCAAAGAGCTCTCAACTTTAAAGTGGCACTTATGATACTGTGGCTACTAACTTTAAACTTCTTAACATTCAGGATAGAACTTGCAATAAAAAATAGTGATGGAAGTAATTGCAATTTCAGGTGAACACAATTTAATATAGAAGTCCAAAGATATCACAAAAGATGATCTGGTCATTATTACAATGTAGGTTGTGGGTGTTCAATGTGCACAGATTTGCTGCTCTGTTTCCTACATTTCAACTGTGAGTAAACATCAATACTTGGTTAGCTGTAACATGCTTTGAGATAAGTGGCGGTTGGTGAAAACCACGATATAAACGCCACTCTTTTCTCTGGGAAGTAAAATTACTGTTTAAAAGTGTGAAGTCTCATTCCTTTAGCTTTTGAGCATTGCTAGAGATTTAGAAAAAAGAAGATTAAATTAGAAAATGTGTCTTGTTACTTTATCCTTCTGTCTCTTTATTGCCCTCTTTCTTATTTGATTCTTTTCTTTATTTTGCTTTCTGTACCTGATTGGACGTGGAAATCAAAATTCAAACATGCATTTTCTGGATTGGACACTCCTCTCCCCACTGGGATAATGTTTGGGAGGCAGGGATGGGGCTTGTACATGGGTAGCTTGTCTGAGCTCAAAATATACCAACATTTGATCCAGTGACACAGCACCCTGGTGGAATCCAATTCTTTGGGAAATTGAAGTAAATTATCTGTAAAGGCTGTCTCATCATATTTATGCTTCAAACAGTCTTCAGTACAGCTAAAAAGAGAAACTGAGGACGGCAGATGCGGAGATCAGAGTTGAAAAATGTGGCGCTGGAAAAGCACAACAGGTCAGGCACCATCCGAGAAGCAGGAGAGTCGAAATTTCAGGCATAAGCTGTTCATCATATAGCTACAACCAAAGGAAGAAAACTGCAATGGCCTTCCACTGGATGCTTCAAGAATGTTGCAACATTTTGGAAAGCCAAATAACCAAAAATTCATGGGATGGTACCCTGATATAAATGTTCGGATATTCCTGAGCCTCCTTTACCATACATCCCCAGGGCCGGATGGGATTTATCCTAGGATTCTCTGGGAAGCCAGGGAGGAAATTGCTTGGCCTTTGGCTTTGATCTTTATGTTGTCATTGTCGACAGGAATAGTGCCAGAAAACTGGAGGATAGCAAATGTTGTGCCCTTGTGCAAGAAGGGCAGTAGAGACAACCCTGGTAATTATAGACCCGTGAGCCTTACTTCAGTTGTGGCTAAAGTGTTGGAAAAGGTTATAAGAGATGGGATTTATAATCATCTCGGGAGGAATAAATTGATTAGGGATAGTCAACATGGTTTTGTGAAGTGTAGGTCATGCCTCACAAACCTTATTGAGTTCTTTGAAAAGATGACCAAACAGGTGGATGAGGGTAAAGCGGTTGATGTGGTGTGTATGGATTTCAGTAAGGTGTTTGATAAGGGTCTCCACAGTAGGCTATTACGCAAAATATGGAGGCATGGGATTGAGGGTGATTTAGAGGTTTGGATCAGAAATTGGTGAGCTGAAAGAAGACAGAGGGTGTGTTTGATGGGAAATATTCATCCTGGAGTTCAGTCACTAGTGGTGTATTACAAAGATCTGTTTTGGGTCCAATGGTGTCTGTCATTTTTATAAATGACCCAGTGATGTTAGTAAATTTGCGGATGACACGAAGGTCGGTACAGTTGTGGATAGTGACGAAGATGTTGCAGGTTACAGAGGAACATAGATAAGCTACAGAGCTGGACTGAGAGGTGGCAAATGCAGTTTAATGCGAAAAAGTGTGAAGTGATTCATTTTGGAAGGAGTAACAGGAATGCAGAGTACTGAGCTAATGGTAAGATTCTTGGTAGTGTTATTGATCAGAGAGATCTTGGTGTCTAGGTACATAGGTCCCTGAAAGTTGCCATCCAGGTTGATAGGGTTGTTAGAAGGCACATGATATATTAGCTTTTATTGGTAGAGGGATTGAGTTTCGGACCCATGAGGTTATGCTGCAGCTGTACAAAACTCTGGTGTAGCCGCATTCGGAATATTACATACAGTTCTGGACTGTATTATAAGAACGATGTAGAAGCTTTGGAAAGGGTTCAGAGGAGATTTACTCGGATGTTGCCTAGTATGGAGGGAAGGTCTTACGAGGAAAGGCTGATGGATTTGAGGCTGTTTTCGTGAGAGAGAAGAATATTGAAAAGTGATTTAATTGAAACATATAAGATAATCAGAGGGTTAGATAGGGTGGACAGTGAGAGCTGGTGGCTAGCACGAGGGGGCATAGCTTTAAATTGAGGGGTGACAGATATAGGACAGACGTCAGAGGTAGTTTCTTTATTCAGAGAGTCGTAGGGTTGTGGAATGCACTGCCTGTGACAGTAGTAGACTTGCCAAATTTAAGGCCATTTAAATGGTCATTGGATAAACATGGATGAAAATGGAATAGTGTAGGTTAGATGGACTTCAAATTGGTTTCACAGGTCGGTACAACATTGAGGGCCGAAGGGCCTGTACCGTGCTGTAATGTTCCATGTTCATTAATATCTGAAGCAATACTGATATATCATAGTTGTATTGAAAAATCATTGAACCCAAAACACTAACTCTGCTTCTCTCTCTAAAGATGCCACCAGACCTGCTAAGTTTCTGTTTTTGTTTCAATTTTACCTCGTGCTGTTACATACCAATGCAATATCGCCCATTGGGTGCGAGCACAAAGCCAGGTTTGCAGATGCACTTGAAGCTTCCATCTTCATTGATACACATACCATTGAGGCACATGTTGGTTGTTGCACACTCATCATGGTCTGAAGAGAATAAAGAGCTATCATTAAACTTCTGTAACCTTTGATTACAGCTTCATTCCTTTTGAACCAGTCAGTCTAATTCTCAAGGTTACCACAAATTACAGGTGATATGTATTACTAATGCCTTTTTCCAACACAAGGAGCTGATTAATACATGCAGTTAGCAAATTTGTGAAATACTTTACACAAGATGTGATGATTAAATACATGTAATGAATATGTTGATAGTATCACTGTATTGTCAGCAGCAAAACTATTTTGAATTATTTTGTTGACAGCTTGAGATTAGAAAGGGTTAGTGCACAAATTTGCTTTTCCATGATAATGCTAGGAATTAGTTTGATCCTCGCTGGGAAGATTACTTTGAAATGATACCCACCAGAACATAAAGAGAATGAAGGAGGCATTAGTTGAGAATATTGTCTGACTGAAGACAAGGTTTTGATCCTTTGGGCTTGGTTAGTAAGTTTGCTGATGACAATTGGTGGTATAGTGGACAGTGAAGAAAGTTATCTCAGAGTATAACGAGACCTTCATCAGATGGACTAGTGGTCTGAGGAATAGCAGATGGAGTTTAATTTAGATAAACACTTGCCCTTGTGGATCCCCTTACTCTCGACTCCCTTGTCTACCAAACATCTATCTAACTCAGCTTTGAATTAATTTAAAGACACAGCCTCCACTACCTTCTCGCGAAGAGAATTCTATATAAGACCCTCTGAGAGAAAAGCATTCCTGCTCATCTCTGTTTTAAAATGAACATTGACCTACATAATCTCTTCAAATTATTTTGTAAAATAAGCTCTTCATCCTAGGAATGAGTCAAACAAATCATCTCTGAACTGCTTTGAAAGCAATTAAATATTTCATTCTCAGTTAAGGAGATCAGCCTCCAGGTGTAGTCTCAGCAAAACCTTGTACAGCTGCAGGAGACACTATGGTCTTTGGTATTCTATTCCCTTTCTAATAAACAACAGCATTCCATTCACCTTCCTAATTACATGGTGTACCTGCATATGAAGGGACAGTGATACTTGTCAATGACAAACTGTATCTGACTGATAGGACAATCTGGAGGTGATGGAGTTCCCAGGATCTTGATAATCTGTCCTTACTGATAAGAGTTCAAAGGGCTGCAGGATTCATTTTCAGCAAACCTAAGAGTTGTGATCCATCCAGTACGTCATGGCCACTAGGGGCTTTTGTGGTGCGGTGATACTGTCCTTAAGTCTGAGCCAGAAGGCCAGAGTTCAAATCTCACCTGCAACATGCCCTGATTGCTCCTCATCCCCTCCTCGCCAACCCATAATGGTTTCTGCACAATCCCTTTGCTCCATTATTAACAATGGGCTGGCTTTCTGGAGCTGTATGAACCTGGTGTTTTTCCAATTTCCTTTCATCCTTTAAAAAGCATTTTCAATAACGGATATGTTTAATCCAGCTTTTGGTCACCTGTCCCTAATCTTTTCCTCTCTCAGCCAATGTCGTGTTGCTTACATATTTATATTTATGAAGTGCATTTGATAATGTAGAGATTCAAATTATTATTGTTTCTGACAAAGTAATACCACGCAAATGGATTTACAAAGCTGTGGGTTAAAGGGAATGGAAATAATTTGAATTCCCTCCACACCTTCTATGTCATAGCAAGTTACTGTTGTCACTCAGTCGCTCAATCTTCTCCTTTTTTCAACTTAAATATCAATATAACACTTGGTGAAGTAATGATATTTACTCCAGAGCAAGGAAAAGCAGTGTTTGATAGAAAGCAACATGTCCTTTGTACGTGCATTGGTTTCCAGTGTAACTGGAGGGCCAGTATCGCTTACCAATACAATTCTTTCCATCTGGAGTCAGTTCGAATCCAGCATTACAAATACACTGGAAACTACCATCTGTGTTCACACAACGACCATTTTTACAAAGAAGTCCATTTTGAATACACTCATCGATATCTGAAATGAGAAACAAGCAGTGATATGACAAGACACAAAGAGAGGGTTGCAACTGTATCAAAACTGAATCAAAGGTGTATAAGCAATATCAGAACTTACCTTGGAATTCGATGGTTCTATGGTTCTATGAACAGTACACTACAGGAATAGGCCCTTTGGCCCACTGAACCTTGGCTGACACAAGACACTTTGCGAAACTAAAAACCTTTTGTCTCCACATGGTCCATATCTCTCTATTTCCTGTCTAGTCGTGGATCTGTCAAGACACTTCTTAAATGTTGCTGTTGTATCCGCCTCTACAACCTCCTCTGGCAGAGTATTCCAGGCACTTATCACCCTCTGTGTGAAAAACCTGCTTCTCATATCTCTTTTAAACTTACCTCCTGTTACCTTAAACCTATATCCCCTCGTAATTGACATTTCTACCCTGGGAAAAAGACTCCAGTTATCCACTCTATCTTTGCTTTTCATAATTCTCCTTTCATAATTTCATAAAAACCTTACCCTCCTCAGTATCTGCAGCTCCCCCAATCTTTATGTCATTTACAATCTTACTAATCAGACCTACATTCTCCTACAAATCATTTGCAATAATTCCTCAGTATCTCATGAATTTGCCTATCAGCACCAAGAAATAAATATCAACAAGATTAACACCCATGGGCAAAACTCACATATCTGTGATTTTTAACATATTTTTAATCTTTTTTAACTTACTGTTAAACGAGCTCTGCACTTGCATATTTAATCAGTTGTGAGAGTCCTCAGGAACAGAACCTTTACGGTTACATAGGAATGAAAGTATATACATTACAAAAGAGGTGTCCCAGCAGTGATCCCTGAGGGACACCATTGGTGTCAGAGAAAAGCCCTTCCAAAGCTACTCTCTGTATTCTATGACCAAGCCAGTTGTGTATCCATCTTACCAACTCATCATGGATCCTATGTGATTTCACTTTTTGTATTAGCTTATCAACATCTCCTCCTTTTTATAATGACATGCCCTAGAATACCCTTCTCTAGACTCAGCATCAACAATGTCCTTGACCTTTGTGAATATTGATTTGTAAAGTATTTAAGTATTTACTTTAAATATTTGTTAAGGACCCGCCCTACACATCAATTCGCTCCTTCATCCTTGAGTGAACCGACCCTTTCCCTAGTTAACTTTAGAAACCTGAAGATAGGAAGAACCCTCAAGGAATTAAAAAAAAGCAGAAAAAAACTCTAACAAGGAGTTAGGAAGTCCAAAAGGAGCCACAAAATGACCTTGGCAAACAGGATTAAGATAAATCCCAAGGCTATTTATATGCATCTCCTAATATCTAGACTTCACAGTCACAAATAGTCATTTATTTTCAAATCCCTCCCATTTTCTCACTGTTTTCTTCCATCTGTATATATCCTTATGTCTCTCAAGCTTTGTCCTACCAGATTTCTTTCTCAAAGTTATTCTGTATTTAATTTTTACCAAACAAAAATAAGGAAACATTCAATCATACCTTTCTTAAAAAACTTTTTAACATTATGGTGCGAAGTCACCTGATGAAAGAGCAGCGCTCTGAAAGCTTGTGATTTCAAATAAACCTGTTGGACTATAACCTGGTGTCATGCGACTTCTGATTTTTTAAATCATGATTTGGTGCTTTTTGGTTTATAACAGTGCAACAAGCATATGTGGCTGTATATTTTGAGGAAATCTAAAATAAAATTCTTTGTGTGAAACTAAATTGAACATGTCCAATAACACCATTCCGATGTTCTCCCTTTACTTACATTGGCACATTGAGCATCAATAAAGTGGGAGACCACACTGCGCCTTTCCAAATTGCCTTCCCAGTCTAGTACTCTGGGGAAATGCCGTGGTTCACTGGTATTTCTAATCCAAACTAAATAAAGTCCAAAAATTTCAATAAAGCATCTTTTACCCAGCAGAAACTTGTGACATGCAAAGATCAGAATGACCAAAGGTGTTCCTAATAGTTGGGTCCTCAGACATGTCTAACAAAACTGGCTATGTTAGCGTGAATGAAATATCTTAACACACTGATAATTACCAAGATTATTTCAGTGAATGTGATATTACTAGAACTTTGCTTCACCTGGATTTGTCAATTGTTTTTCAACAAAGAGGCAATGAAATTGATAATAAAAACATAATCTATACCAGGGCAGATAACTCCTCCTAAACTCTCTGCTATTCCAGCAATGACCTGATAACTCACATGAATTTAGTAGGTTATATCATCTATTCAGCACAGAAGGTCAAACATGCTCTTTTGCATCCTCTACAATGCATTGAAGGCATCTCAAATAGTTTCAAAAGTGCTTTAATAAAATTATCAAACTCATTTAACAATTCCAGAAATACCTTTGTTTTAAGTTTCATGAAAAACGTATTTACATCTTGAAGATTGTATAACTTCAAACATCAAGATTGCTAAGATTACTAATGAAACCAAACTTTCAAAAGTAAGTATGATGGGAAACTTGAGACTTGCTGTGAGTATTGACATTTGCCCTGTGCCCTTTCCAGGTCTCAGCTTCTCCTGATCAATTCCAGCCTCACATACAAAGGTCACCGTGCCAGACCACCCATAATTGGGTTAAATCATTGCAGACAAAGACACCACTGCATCAATAATAACTCCTTTTCGGAAGTTATAATTAACTTTTCTGTCAGACACCAAAACACATCTAGAAATTAATCAGTGGCCTCAACAGACAAACCAGCAACCAACCAAGTGCTTATAAATGAGCCCTAAAATCAGAACCTTCTGCCTATTAGTACCATGAACTGCTAAGCAAAGTATGTGGCTGGGGCAAATCAACATTGCAAAAGGGTTTTAACCTTCACCATGCTTTTTTACACATCCCGGTTGCCTACATAGCAACTTAAAAGATGTCAGGCTTATATTTTTGACACGAGAGAATCTGTGCAGGTGGCATCTGGTACATTGAACTCTTTGGTGCCCATTTGTGCTTGAGTAACAGAGCATTGCATAACAGGCCAACACACGGTCTGAAGGTTTCATGGTGAACAGAAATGCAGCCCATAAAAAGCTTCTGTAACTCTGCTCTGCAGAAAACAATGTGTGAATATAAATTTGTTTTGCAAATCATTGATGTGATTTTTCTGAAGGTCTGTGAGCACAGAAGAGTATAAACGTCAGTCATCATCTTAAGGGTTGAATTGATCAAGGTATTTCCAAAGGATGACATGGCCATACCCTTGGCTATGGTAAAAACAGGGCAATCTAATATCTGAGGAATATAATGAGAAAGGGTGAAAAGGGATTTTAAATAAAAAAATGTATCCAGTGTTTTATGCTTGGTATTCACTTCCTTTGTTTACTACCTGAACAACCATAACCAAAATCTGATTATTGTTTCACAATTGTCAATAGGGCTTCATATCATTAGTTAAGTGCGTATTTTTAAAATTTCCTTTGTAAGTTCTCCCCTCTCCAACAGTGTTGATGATTTTCTGTATCTTGACCAGTGACTATTTTTACTTAAATCAAATAACTTGATGTGAATTCTGTTGAATCCTTACCAGAATGTATGCTTGGAACTGAATAGCACAAAGGAGGAATAGTGAAAATCCTGGATGAGTTAATACATCCTAAGCCACAAAACATTCATTCAACATAATCCAGATACTAAACCTCAAACCCTTTGGTATGTGGGACTCAATTTCTCATTGGCTGATTCAGTAGACTGGGTAAAGGTGACCATCAGTTATGGATTGTGGACAGACAATTTCATCATTGCAAGCAAGCTTTATTTTATCCATACTTGACATCGAAATGGAACCAACTCTCAATTTAGGTATCCATTTAGGATAATGAAGCTTAGCTTCATACCTCCCAGATAAGAGACACTTGTGAAACCTAAATGCATCTTAGATAAACTAACACAACAAAATGATCAACTAAAGTTGGATTGCCTTGGTCATGTACATCATAAATTTAGACTGAGAATTTGCATTTTGTCATGAGTACTCAGTACATTGAAGGAATAGAACAAGCAATGCTTTTTGATTCATTTTTGTGGGATGTCAATGTTACTGGGTGACCAGCCGTCCCTAATTGCCCCTTGAAAAGGTGGGGGTGAGCTGCCTTCTTGAACTGCTGCAGTCCATGTGCTTTCGGTATACCCACAATGCCTTTAGGGAGGGAACCCCAGGATTTTGACTCAGTGGCTGTGAAGGAACAGTGATATATTTCCAAGTCAGGATGGTGAGTGGCTCGGAGGGGAACTGGCAGGGGGTGATGTCCCATGTATCTGCTGCCCTTGACCTTTTAGATGGAAGTGGTCGTCGGTTTAGAAGGTGCTGTCAAGGGATTTTGTTGAATTTCTGCAGTGCATCTTGTAGACACTGCACACAGATGCTACCGAGTGTCGGTGATGGAGGGAGTAGATGTTTATGGTTATGGTGCCAATCAAATGGCTGCTTTGTCCTGGATGGTGCCAAGCTTCTTGAGTGTTGTTGGAGCTGCGCCCAAGTGGGGAGTTTTCCATCACACTCCTAACTTGTTTGTTACAGACAGTGGACAGAATTCAACTCTTAATGATCTTTAATGGTACAAAGTTGCTAAATGTATAGCTATCCATAGAATGTTGTGAATGAGGATGAAGTAACTCTGCAGAGGTCAGTTTCCTGTCACCAAGTCACCCTTTATTCACACATTGAGAGTCCTTGACACTGATCCAGCTTTGTCACAGCCAATTCTCAGAGTGAACAGGATGTCTGACACTCCTGTTCATATCAATCAATCAGGACTCCCTGATTGAGGCTGTTAATCTCGCCCAATTAGGGAACTCACATTTTATGACATCCAATTGGCTGACCTCATTACAATCACGACACAAAGATAGCGATTGTAAGAGATGCAAGCAAAGTTCTACAAAATAATTATGAATCCAGAAACAAAATGAAATTGTTAAAAGTATGAACATTGTGTGGCATATTCTGTTGTCGCCTGAAATAACAATTTATCATTTCACAAATACTGCTTTTCTAACTTTATATTTGAGCAATTTCTATTTCCATTGAGATTGATTGCTATTTTTGTTTTATCACTTACCAATGCAGGCTTGCTTAGTGGGCGTGCCCTGGAATCCAGTGTGGCACTTACAATGGTAGGAACCCGGAGTGTTAATACAGTCACCATTTGTACAGGGGCTCGATGTACACTCATCAACATCTACACAGACCAATGCATATAATGTAAGTAATATTTCAGGCAGTCAAATTTCATAGATATATCAGTTGACCCTCTTTCAATTAAATCTTTACCAATGTTACAGTATTAAAACATTTGTACTGTAATTCATTTTTTGTTATTCTCAATTCACGTTTATTGATTTCTACTGCATTTTTATTTCATTCACAACTACTTTTCATTGAAATTAAAATTGTGAAAATTCATTTTGTGTTACTCGAAAACTAAATTTCCTTTCAAAGGTTGGTACACTCATTAAATGTTTATTTCAAGGATGTTAAATCACAGATCTGCAAATTCCTAAAAACATCTTCATCTCTGATGAAGAGTCATCTAGACCCAAAAAGTTAGCTTGCTCTCTCTCTCTCCACGGATGCTGCCTGACTCCAGCATTTGTTGCTTTCAGTACAGATTCCAGTATCTGCAGTAACGTGCTCCTCCTTTATTAAAAACAAGTTTGCCTGTGCCAGTGTTAGATCGAGAACCTCAAACTCTGAGGTTATTTCAATCCCAAGTCCATTAAAAGGTTTTAAAAAGGACTGCCTATGTTAATGAGGTTTGATCTATCTATCTGTTCTATCAGTTACAATAGTTATTTGCTGATATTAACCTTCAGGCTGTACATCACTGGTAGTGCTGGCTGCATTCCACGTTGCATCGTTATCTCAGCAGGTAATCATAAACTCAGAGTATGATTGACAGCTCAAAGAAATTAGTAAAGAATTGGCTGTCCTTAATGAGCGGTTATGAAGTGGTTTATTCATTTTGGTAATGATGAAATTATTTGACAGATCTGCAAGTTTTGAACTGACTTTTATGAACATAGAGCATAGAACAGTACAGCACAGAAATCAGCCCTTCAGCCCACGGTGATGACGCCAAATTAAACTAATCCCTTTTGCCTGCCCTTAGTCCATATCCATCCAACCGGAATTATTTTTTAATTACAGTAAAGACTGTAAGAGATCTTCAGACCTTTTGCTCATTATATTGTAACAAGGCTCCCCAAGCCTCTGCACTTTGCAGTGTTTGCAGAGATATGAACGGTTGTGGAAGCTGAAACACCAGCTTAGGCTGTCCCTCCTTCCTGACCCACTGCTATTAACACAATTGACATTGTAAGGAATAGGTTGAAGCTCCAAACCTTGTAAAAACAGGCAGGATTTTAATCAGATTGGAAGCTCAGTCTGACTTTCTGTGCCTAAGGAAATTTGGCCAGAATCATTTTTTTCATTCAAGTTCTTGTGACTAAAATAGATTATAGTTTAATTTCAGAAGCGTGTTCTCCAACTGAAGAAGAGAAACATCGTACATGGATTCCCAATGCAAAAGGCAAGGGAAGTAATTTCTCCATCACTTTTATTTATGTGTTCGGTGGTACATGAATTTGATAACAATAATGTCTATTAATTCATAGTGACTGGAGTCCTGCACTTGGAAAGCATTTGGAATATTGCAAAACACACAAGCATCTTCTATCAGTAATGGAAAACAATGGGCTTCCACACTTTAAATATCCTTCCTTTCGTTAAAACATAAACTGGCAGTGTCAGGGAAAGGTGAACATCACTTTGGAAGCGTTTACTTTCCATTGGGTAAAATGAATGAATGATTCTTACCAACACATTCTCTGCGTAAATCTTGTTTGAAACCCATATAGCATTCACAACGGTAACTTGTTGGTGTGGGGATACAGCGCCCATTCAGACAGAGATTGGTGAAGTGCTTACAGACATCTATGTTTGTTTGATTAATGGAAACAGTGCCTGGAAGAAATTCACGTTTTCATTTAATAATAAAACAATGTCAACAATTTAATAAAGGGTTCAATGTTAAAATGGCTTTGTGCAGCAGTTTTCCAGAGATTGCTTTGGGGAAGGTTTATACGGAAGGGCAAATCACATTTCAATCTCTCTTTGTAGAAGCTTTATCTTTTCAAACATTAAATTCTTGTTAGTTGTTTTTATTTAAAATTCATAAAGAACAACCCAGAATCAAATGTTCATATAATTAGGCTCTGGTTGTCCAACAATTTAGCTCAATTCCTGTTACCTCATCACTGAGAATTCACGATGCCTGGAGGAGTGAGCTGGGAGACGGGATTGTGGAGGTGGAGGGCTGGTGGAGCGTAGAGAGCGCACTGCTTTCTCACCATCATGGGGGTAATTCAGTCAGTGGAGGGGATAGTAGAGGATGGCACACTTAAGTGGCCAATTTGGGTGGCATGGTGGCTCAGTGGTTAGCACTGCTGCCTCACAGCATCCGGGACCCAGGTTCAATTCCAGCATCATGTGACTGTCTCTGTGGATTTTGCACATTTTTCCTGTGTCTGTGTGGATCTCCACTGGGTGCTCTGGCTTCCTCCCATCATCTAAAGACGTATGGGTTAGGTGGATTGGCCATGGTTAGACAAGGAAAGGCAAACCATGCTCCTATCCTCACAACATTTGGTTACCGTGTTGTGTAATATAAATGTTCAGCATCACAGTCACTTTGGCAGCTCCTGTGAAAGAGTGAATATGTGAGGTACGAGTGAGGTTAGGATGCCATTTGAATAGGGGATAGAATGCCAGGTAAGTAAGTTGCTAGTATACAAAGTAGGAAGGGGGCTAGGTAAGTGATGGAGTGTCCAGGATAGGTTGGAATGAGTGGGAAATATTGGGTCTGATTGGGGAGGGGCTGGTCATGTCTGGTGAGGCAGCATTGGTGGACTGGCTGAGGAAGGCTGTGCTCGAGTGCGAGGGGTTTCTCAGGTCCCAAATAATAGGGAGTCATCATCCAGTGGTGGGTTATTATCCAAGTCGGGGCGGGTGCTGATGGTTATGGGGAGAGTTGGATGAGGATCTGGTGGGGGTGTGTAAAGTTTCTGGGGGAGTTTTAGTTGGTGTGTGTGTGTGTGTGTGTTGTAACCTTGATGGGAGGCTTAGTGTAATAGTTACCCAGGATTTAATTATTCAACATTTCCTGGCGATCTATTTATTTAACTGCAGTGGAATCTTTTTTGAATTAAATGGTTCCTTTCGGAGGGTTTCACATTTACAGGAATTACCCTGGGATATCTTCTGTTTCTTGAGCAATTTCTTCAGTCTGCTATGTTGGGAATTCTGCGGGATACAATACACATTTCCCATCGAGGATACAGGATTTTTTGCTTTTGTTTCCTCGTCTTTACTGTTAGCAATTTTTAAAAATACACATTATTACAAATAAAAAGACATGGAATTCAAGCTTACCAATCCCTGGAATTCTACGTTGTCCATTAAAGATTGCACCTCCACCTGTACCTCCCCCTGGGCCACCACCAACAGTGGCAGGTCTGACAGCAGGATCATGGGGTCCAAAGACATCTCCACCAAATTCAAAACTAGGTAAACCTGGAGTGTCAAATCCTTGTCTAGAATTTGATCCATGCTGTGGAACACCTTGTACAACAGGAGCACCCTCAATGCAAAGTCTGCGATATTCATCTGAGTTAAAGAATATACATAAAGTTAGGACCTCTTATTAATAATATCATAATGTTCCTAATGGTTATTCATGGACAAGATGTTCAATCAAGGCCCTGTGTGATCTCACAGATGGACAAAGATGAGGTAACGTGGAGTTCATTCCAGTGGACTGGCCAATATTGTACCATGATCAAGACTATCACATAGCTGTTGACGGAATTTGTTCTCAAAACAGCTGTTATGCTTCCTATATTACAACACTTCCAAGGTATTTAATTTGTTGTAAAACATTTTGAGACATCTGGTAGGTCTGAAAGGCATTACTTAAATGAAAGTCTTTTTTAAATGTGTTTGGTATGACCTGAGGACTTATATAATTATGTTCTTTCTTTTCAAAAACTGAGGTGCTATTAAACAGTACAGCCAATGGAGAAATATGGAACATGATGAATCAACTATGTGTCACTGACATCAAATTAGGATTGTTCAAAAGCAAAGCACTGCTCACTGCTCAAAATCTGAAACAAAAGAGAAAGAATTTGGGAAATACTCAGCAGATCATGCAACGTCTTAAAAGATAGAGGGAGTGTCACCGGACTCAAATTGTAAACTCTGTTTTTCCATCCATAGATGATGCCTGACCTGAATTTCTCTGGCACTTCCTGTCTTTGTTTAAGAAATAAAATGAAATGAGGCTTCGTCAGGAATGGAAAAGTTAGAGATGGAATGGATTTGATGTGAGTCCAGAGGCAGGAACTAGGGAATGGAAAGAAAGAACAAAACAAAACGCCTAGGCCAGGACGGTAGAAGGGACCATGTGCAGAATTTTCACTTTGGATCCAGGAAACTGATGTCCAGACAGTGGTCCTGACTCACCAGGGACTGAAATGTGGGAAGGAATAGTTACAGCCTGTCACTGAGTTTCACTGAGGCTCACGTATGGGAGGGTACATTTATTGGGCAGTCAAATACCAGCTGCAGGTGACAGAGTGTACCCGCAGACCGCGTTCTAAAGCATCCTGACAGTCACAGCTGTGGTCACTGTTTAATGTAATGAAAATGATGCACCAAGGATTCAGGAGGGAAGGCAGGGCTTTCTGCTTTAGCAGGGCTACACCTTAATTCTCCAAAGCCAACCTGGAGATCATTCTGGAGGTGGCGAGGGAGAGCAGGGTGGGCCTTTTTTTTGAGGGCGGAAGGAGACGATCACCCACTGATACCCACACTGGAAGAGCTGCATGTGACTGAGATCACCCACAGCAGGGGGTTGGCTGAGAGGAAGGGGATTGCGAAAGTTCCAATTCATCTTCATTACCCTGCCACAGTGATATTAATGGCAGACTGACAGGACAGCGACAAACTCAAGCAGACATTCCAGCTGAGGAGCCTGAACTCTGCTTTGGACCCGGGGAGGCAAGTGTCCACAGAATACTGACTGACCTCACAGCAAGGCACTGTTGAGAACTTACTTGAACAGATATGACACTGTCACTGGTCACAGAGATCAACAGTGCCTTATGTCTCCCTCTTTGATCCATGCTGGAGAAAAGTCTCACAATGTTAGGGCCTCTGCAGGAGTGGAAAAAAATGAAGGATGCAGATGTTGGAGATCAGAGTCAAAACATGTGGTGCTGATGCTCGAAACATTGACTCTTCTGCTCGTCCAGTGCTGCTTGACCGGCTGTGCTTTACCAGCACCACACTCATCACCTCTGTAGGAGCGCACAATATCTACTGCCACAAAGGAAGAAGCCGCAAACACCAGCAGGATAGCTCTGAGGGTGCAAGGTCAAATGGGCCTTCCTGATGGAGTGGGTGAAAATTGATTGGAATTTGGAGTTGAGGAGATTGACATGCTCTCCTCGTTGTCTGACAGCATGTTGAAGACAGAGGTGTGCTGGGAAACTTCAGCAGTCCACAGGTTATTGTTTTCAAAGGTTTGCTCTTCTGACCTCTTCCTGCAGCTCCTCCGAGTTTTATGGTGGAGGGGGAATACCAGTGTCCAGAATACAAAGCACCAGTTATACAAAAGAAACCAGGGCACTAGAGCCCACACCCTACAAGTGTACTCTTTTTGAGAAGTGATAACCCCACATCAATGAGGCCTTGCTGGGATTAGATCAAGAGACAAGCATGTCACAAGAGAAGGAATTGATATGGGCAGAGGCAGCAGAGATTAGATGTTCAACAGTAATGATGTTCATTTATTCATTGAATGCCAATCTCCAAAGCCAACTGACAGCTTCCCCACCTGGTCACTTGAGGTTCAGGATGATTAGTTTGCCATTTCGAACATAGGCAGCACATTCCTTCGGACTGTACTATATTGTTCTGTGTCTCCACCAGTACACAATGCCTTTGCGCTGAGAGCCCAGCAGTGGTGTTTGGCTGCAAGGGGACCTGGCACATCCTGAACATGCTTAGCAGGGACCACTCTTGCTGTGGTAATTCTAAACCTGCCATTTGTCACAAAAAAACTTGTTTGTGAAATGCTGTGTTTCCCATTCTTTGATCCAAAAGATGTTTGTTGGGTGATTTTTCTTTTACTCTTGTAGGACATGGGCATCACTGGCTGGGCCAGAATTTATTGCCCATTCCCATTTGTCCTTGAGAAGGTGGTGGGAGATGTCTTCTTGAACTGCTGCAGAGCACATGCTGTAGGGTTGACCCACAATGCACTTAGGGAGAGAATTCCAGGATTTGACCCAGCAACAGTGAAGAAACAGTGATATATTTCCAAGTCAGGATGGTGAGTGGCTTGAAGGGGAACTTGAAGGTGATGGCTTTCCCATGTATCTGCTGCCCTTGTCCTTCTCGAAAGAAATGATTGTGGGTTGAAAGGTTCTGTCTGAGGATCTTTGCTGAATTTCTGCAGCACGTTGTAGACAGTACAGACTGCTGTTCCTAAACATTGTTGGTGGAGGGAGTGGATTATTGTGGATGTGATGCCAATCAGGAAGGTTGCTTTGTCCTGGATGGTGTCAAGCTTCATGAGTGGTTTTGGAGCTGCCCCTATCCAGGTAAGTCAGGGTATTCTATCACAGTGCTGGCATGTGCCTTGTAGATGATGGACAGGCTTTGGGGAGCCAGGTGAGCCATTTGCTGCAATATTCCTAGCCATGACCTGCTCTTGTAGCCACTGTGTTTATGTGATGAGTCCAGTTGAGTTTCTGGTCAATGGTAACCCCTCTGAATGCTGATAGTGAGGGATTCAGTGATGACCACACAACTAAAGGTCAAGGTTTGGTGATTAGATTGTCTATTATTAGAGACATTCATTGCCTGACATTTGTGTGGCACAAAATGGTATTTTTCAGCCCAAGCCTGCATATTGTCCAGATCTTGTTTCAACTGAACATGAACTCTGAGGAGTCATGAATGGTGCTGAATGAGAAGAGATGGGAGTGAGGAGAGAACAAGGAGAAAAGATGAGACAGGACAAGAGAAGGATGAAAAGAGGGGAAACAGGGAAAGGTAGAAAACATATGCCAGGGTTAGGGTAGAGATGGTATAGGAAAGAGAAATAAAGGTATCAAAATATAGGAGATACTTCACATTGGGTACTGGGAAGTTTGACTAGAAAGGCAAAATCTCCTGGTTAAGAAATCAATAACTAACCACTTGTATAAGCATTCCAGGACAACATGACAACATCTTACACCTTGGTTGACAATTTCAGCAGGTATTCTGGGTGACAGTGCAAGGGGTCACACCTTAACCATTATC